>NW_027667888.1:0-315000 GCF_963924665.1 Micromys minutus | reverse complement strand
GGAATTTCTGTTTTTTGCCCCCAAATAAGGAAAATTTCTTCAATTTTGCCCTAAAATAAGGAGAATTTCTGCCTTTTGCCTCAAAATAAGGTGAATTTCTGCCCTTTTGCCCCTAAATAAATAAAATTACTGTATTATTTATTCCAAAATTAGGTGAATTTCTGCAATTTTGCTCCATAATACGGGGATTTTCTGCCTTTTTCGCCGAAAATAAGGGGAATTTCTGCCATTTTGCCGCGAAATAAGTGAAATTTCTGCAGTTTTACCCCAAAATAAGGGGAATTTCTGCCTTTTTGCCCCGAAATTAGAGGAATTTCTGTAATTTTGCTCAGAAATACGGGGAATTTCTGCCTTTTTGCCTGAAATAACCAAAAAATGTATACCTTTTTGCCATAAAAAGGGAAATTTCTTCATTTTTGCCCGAAAATAAGAGAATTTTCCACATTTTTGACTCAAAATAAGTGAAATTTTTGCCTTTTTCCAAAAATAAATGAAATTTCTATCTTTTTGCCCTAAAATAAAGAGAATATCTGACTTTTTGGCCAAAAATAAAAGGAATTTCAGACTTTTTACCTCAAAATAAAGGTAATTTCTTCCTTTTTGCCCCAACATATGGGGAATTTCTGCTTTTTGCCCCAAAATAAGAAAAATTTCTGCAATTTTGTACCAAAATAAAAGAAATTTCTGCCTTTTTGCCTCTAAATAAGTGGAATTTCTGTCTTTTTACCCCAAAACAAAGGGAATTTATGACTTTTTTGCCCCAAAATTAGGGGAATTTCTGACTTATTACCCTAAAATAAGTGTAATTTCTGGAATTTTTCCCCAAAATAATTGAAATTTCTGCCTTTTTGCCCCCAAATAAAGGAAATTTCAGCCTTTTTACTTCAAAATAAGGGGAATTTCTGCATTTTTGCCACCAAATATTAGGAATTTCTGCCTTTATGCCCCAAAATAAGGAAAATTTCTGCCTTTTTTCTCAGAAATAAGTGAAATTTATGCAATTTTGCCCCAAAATAAGTGGAATTTCTGAATTTTGCCCCAAAATAAGGAGAATTTCTGTCTTTTTGCCCCAACATATAAAAAATTTCTGCATTTTTGCCCCACAATTAGGGGAATTTCTGCAATTTTGCTCAAAAATACGGGGAATTTCTGCCTTTTTGCCCGAAAATAAGGGGAATGCATATTTTTTTGCCATATAAAAAAGAAATTTCTTCATTTTTACTCCAAAATAAGGGAAATTTCTGCCTTTTTGCCTCTAAATAAGTGGAATTTCTGTCTTTTTCCCCCAAAACAAAGGGAATTTCACTCTTTTTTGCCCCAAAATAAGGGGAATTTCTGACTTATTACCCTGAATTAAGTGAAATTTCTGCAATTTTGCCCCAATATAAGGGAAATTTCTGCCTTTTTGCTCCCAAATAAGGGGAATTTCAGCCTTTTTAACTCAAAATAAGGGGAATTTCTGCATTTTTGCCACAAAATATACGGAATTTCTGCCTTTTTGCCCCATAATAAGGGAAATGTCTGCAATTTTGCCCCAAAATAAGGGGAATTTCTCCTTTTTTGCCCCAAAATAAAGAAAATTTCAGCCTTTTTACCTGAAAATAAGTGAAATTACTGCAATTTTGCCCCAAATAAGGGAAATTTCCGCAATTTTGCCGCAAAATATGTGGAATTTCTTAATTTTGCCCCAAAATAAGGAGAATTTCTGCCTTTTTGCCACACAATTAGTGAAATTTCTGCTATTTTGCCCTAAAATAAAAGAAATTTCTGCAATTTTGCCACAAAATAAGGGGAATTTTTGTTTTTTTGCCCCACAATTAGAGAAAGTTCTGCAATTTTGCCCCAAAATAAGAAGAATTTCTGCCTTTTGCCCCAAAATATGGGGAATTTCAGCCTTTTTGTCTGAAAATAAGAAGAATGCATATTTTTGCCATAAAAAAGGGAAATTTCTTCATTTTTGCTCCAAAATAAGGGGAACTTTTGCCTTTTTGCCTCTAAATAAGTGGAATTTCTGTCTTTTTTCCCCAAAACAAAAAAAATTTCTGTCTTTTTGCCCCAAAATAAGAAAAATTTCTGACTTATTACCCTGAAATAAGTGAAATTTCTGCACATTTGCCCCAAAATAAGAGAAATTTCTGCCTTTTGTCCCAAAATATGGGGAATTTCAGCATTTTACATCAAAATAAGGGAAATTTCTGATTTTTGCACCAAAATATGGAGGATTTCTGCCTTTTTGCCCCAAAATAAAGGGAATTTCTGCATTTTTGCACCAATATTAGGGGAATTTCTGCAATTTTGCTCAAAAATACGGGTCATTTCTGCCTTTTTGCCCGAAATTAAGTGGAATTTCTGCCTTTTTTGTCTCGAAATAAGTGAAATTTCTTCAATTTTAGCCAAAAATTAGGGATTTCATCTTTTTGCCCCAAAATAAGGGGAATTTCTGCCATTTTGCCTGATATATTTGAAATTTCTTAAATTTTACCCCAAAATAAGAGGAATTTCTGCCCTTTTGCCCCTAAATAATGGGAATTTCAGCATTTTTACCTCAAAATAAGGAAAATTTCTGCCTTTTTTCTCTGAAATAGGTGAAATTTCTTCATTTTTTTGTCAAAATAAGTGAAATTTCTGCAATTTTGCATCAAAATAAGGGAAATTTCTAAAATTTTCCCCAAAATAAGTGGAATTTCTGAGTTTTGCCCCAAAATAAGGAGAATTTCTTTCTTTTTGCCCCAACATATAGGGAATTTCTGACTTTTTGACCCACAATTAGGGGAATTTCTGCAATTTTGCTCAAAAATATGGGGAATTTCTGTTTTTTTGCCTCTAAATAAGTGGAATTTCTGTCTTTTTCCCCCAAGACAAAGGGAATTTCTGTCTTTTTTGCCCGAAAATAAGGGGAATTTCTGACTCATTACCCTGAAATAAGTGAAATTTCTGCAATTTTGCCCCAATATAAGGGAAATTTCTGCCTTTTTGCTGTCAAATAAAGGGAATTGCAGCATTTTTACCTCAAAATAAGAGGAATTTCTGCATTTTTGCCACAAAATATATGGAATTTCTGCCTTTTTGCCCCATAATAAGAGAAATTTCTGCAAGTTTGCACCAAAATAAGGGGAATTTCTCCTTTATTGCACCAAAAGAAAGGAAATTTCAGCATTTTTACATGAAAATAAGTGAAATTACTGCAATTTTGCCCCAAATAAAGGAAATTTCTGCAATTTTGCCCCAAAATAAGTGGAATTTCTTAGTTTTGTCCCAAAATAAAAAGAATTTTTGCCTTTTGGCCCCACAATTAGTGAAATTTCTGCAATTTTGCCCTAAAATAATAGAAATTTTGCAATTTTTCCCCATAATAAAGGAAATTTCTGCAATTTTGCCCCAAAATAAGGGGAATTTCTGTTTTTTGCCCCACAATTAGGGAAGTTTCTGCAATTTTGCCCCAAAATAAGAAAAATTTCTGCTTTTTGCCCCAAAATATGGGGAATTTCTGCCTTTTTGTCTGAAAATAAGAAGAATGCATAACTTTTTGCCATAAAAAAGGGAAATTTCTTCATTTTTGCTCCAAAATGAGGGGAACTTTTGCCTTTTTGCCTCTAAATAAGTGAAATTTCTGTCTTTTTTCCCCAAAACAAATGAAATTTCTGTCTTTTTTGCCCCAAAATAAGAAAAATTTCTGACTTATTACCCTGAAATAAGTGAAATTTCTGCAAATTTGCCCCAAAATAAGAGAAATTTCTGCCTTTTGCCCCAAAATATGGGGAATTTCAGCATTTTACATCAAAATAAGGGAAATTTCTGATTTTTGCACCAAAATATGGAGAATTTCTGCCTTTTTGCCCCAAAATAAAAGTAATTTTTGCATTTTTACACAATATTAGGGGAATTTCTGCAATTTTTCTCCAAAATACGGGTCATTTTTGCCTTTTTGCCCGAAATTAAGTGGAATTTCGCCTTTTTGTCCCGAAATAAGTGAAATTTCTTCAATTTTAGCCAAAAATTAGGGATTTCATTTTTTGCCCCAAAATAAGGGGAATTTCTGCCATTTTGCCCTGAAATATTTGAAATTTCTTAAATTTTACCACAAAATAAGGGGTATTTCTGCCTCATTGCTTCTAAATAAGGGGAATTTCAGCCTTTTTACCTCAAAATAAAGAAAATTTCTGCCTTTTTTCTCTGAAATAAGTGAAATTTCTTCAATTTTTTGCCAAAATAAGTGAAATTTCTGCAATTTTGTGTCAAAATAAGGGAAATTTCTGGAATTTTGCCCTAAAATAAGTGGAATTTCTGAGTTTTGCACCAAAATAAGGAGAATTTCTTTCTTTTTGCCCCAACATATAGGGAATTTCTGCCTTTTTGCCCCACAATTAGGGGAATTTCTGCAATTTTGCTCAAAAATACGGGGAATTTCTGCCTTTTTGCCCGAAAATAAAGGGAATGCATACTTATTTGCCATAAAAAAGGAAAATTTCTTCATTTTTGCTTTAAAATAAGGGGAATTTTTGCCTTTTTGCCTCTAAATACGTGGATTTCTGTCTTTTTTCCCCAAAACAAAGGGAATTTCTGTCTTTTTTGCCCCAAAATAAGGAAAATTTCTGACTTATTACCCTGACATAAGTGAAATTTCTGCAATTTTGCCCCAATATAAGGGAAAATTCTGCCTTTTTGCCCCCAAAGAGGGGGAATTTCAGCCTTTTTACCTAAAAATAAGGGGAATTTCTGCATTTTTGCCACAAAATTTATGGAATTTCTGCCTTTATGCCCCAAAATAAGGAAAATTTCTGCCTTTTTTCTCTGAAATAAGTGAAATTACTGCAATTTTGCCCCAAAATAAGGGGAATTTCTGAGTTTTGCCCCAAAAGAAGAAGAATTTCTGTCTTTTTGCCCCAACATATAAAGAATTTCTGCCTTCTTGCCCCACAATTAGGGGAATTTCTGCAATTTTTCTCCAAAATGCGGGGGATTTCTGCCTTTTTGCATGAAAATAAGGGGAATGTTTACCTTTGCCATAAAAAAGGGAAATTTCTTCATTTTTGCTCCAAAATAAGGGGAATTTCTGCCTTTTTGCCTCTAAATAAGTGGAATTTCTGTCTTTTTCCCCCAAAACAAAGAGAATTTCTGTCTTTTTTGCCCCAAAATAAGAAAAATTTCTGCATTTTGCCCCAAAATAATGGGAATTTTTGCCTTTTTGCCCCTAAATAAGAAAAAATTTCGCTTTTTTTCTCTGAAATAAGTGAAATTTCTGCAATTTTGCCCTAAAATAAGGGAAATTTCTGCAATTTTTCGCCATAATTAGTTAAATTTCTGCAATTTTGCCCCAAAATATGGGGAATTTCTGTTTTTTGCCCCCAAATAAGGAAAATTTCTTCAATTTTGCCCTAAAATAAGGGGAATTTCTGCCTTTTGCCTCAAAATAAGGTGAATTTCTGCCCTTTTGCCCCTAAATAAGTAAAATTACTGTATTATTTATTCCAAAATTAGGTGAATTTCTGCAATTTTGCTCCATAATACGGGGATTTTCTGCCTTTTTAGCCAAAAAAAAGGAGAATTTCTGCCATTTTGCCACAAAATAAGTGAAATTTCTGCAGTTTTACCCCAAAATAAGGGGAATTTCTGCCTTTTTGCCCCGAAATTAGAGGAATTTTTGTAATTTTGCTCAGAAATACGGGGAATTTCTGCCTTTTTGCCTGAAATAACAAAAAATGTATACCTTTTTGCCATAAAAAGGGAAATTTATTCATTTTTGCCCGAAAATAAGAGAATTTTCCGCATTTTTTACTCAAAATAAGTCAAATTTTTGCGTCTTCCCCAAAAATAAATGAAATTTCTATCTTTTTGCCCCAAAATAAAGGGAATATCTGACTTTTTGGCCAAAAATAAAAGGAATTTCAGACTTTTTACCTCAAAATAAAGGTAATTTCTTCCTTTTTGCCCCAAAATATGGGGAATTTCTGCTTTTTGCCCCAAAATAAAAAAAATTTCTGCAATTTTGTACCAAAATAAAAGAAATTTCTGTCTTTTTGCCCCTAAAATAAGAAAATTTCTGCCTTTTTTTCCAAAAATAAGTGAAATTTCTGATATTTTGCCCCAAAATAAGGGAAATTTCTGAAATTTTGCCCCAATGTAAAGGAAATTTTTGCAATTTTGCCCCAAAATAAGAGGAATTTCTGATTTTTGCTCCTGAAAACAGGAGATTTTCTGCCTTTTTGCCCGAAAATTATGAGAATTTCGGCAATTTTGCTTCAAAATATAGGGAATTTCAGCCTTTTAGCCCCAAAATATAGGGAATTTCTGCATTTTCCCCCAATATTTGGGGAATTTCTGGAATTTACCTCTAAATAAAAGGAATTTCTGCATTTTACCTCAAAATAAGAAGAATTTCTGCCTTTTGTTCCAAAATATGGGGAATTTCTGCCTTTTTGTTCCAAAATAAAGAAAATTTCTTCAATTTTGTACTATAATAAAAGAAATTTCTTCTTTTTGCCCCACAATAAGGGGAATTTTTAACTTTTTGCCCTGAAATAAATGAAATTTCTGCAATTTTGCCCGGAAATAAGGGAAATTTGTGCCTTTTTGCCCCAAAATAAGTGGAATTTCTGCATTTTGCCCCAAAATATGGGGAATTTCTGCCTTTTTGTCCGAAAATAAGAAGAATGCATAACTTTTTGGAATAAAAAGGGAAATTTCTTCATTTTTGCTCCAAAATAAGGGGAATTTTTGCCTTTTTGCCTCTAAATAAGTGGAATTTCTGTCTTTTTTGTCCTAAAATAAGGAAAATTTCTGACTTATTACCCTGAAATAAGTGAAATTTCTGCAATTTTGCCCCAATATAACGGAAATTTCTGCCTTTTTGCCCCCAAATAAGGTGGATTTCAGCCTTTTTACCTCAAAATAACGGGAATTTCTTCATTTTTGCCACAAAATATTAGGAATTTCTGCCTTTTTGCCCCAAAATAAGGAAAATTTCTGCCTTTTTTCTCTGAAATAAGTGAAATTTCTGCAATTTTGCCCCAAAGTAAGTGAAATTTCTGCAATTTTGCCCCAAAATAAGTAATATTTCTGGAATTTTGCCCCAAAATAAGTGGAATTTCTGAGTTTTGCCCTAAAATAAGGAGAATTTCTGCCTTTTTGCCCCACAATTAGGGGAATTTCTGCAATTATGCTCCAAAATACGGGGAATTTTTGCCTTTTTGCCCGAAAATAAGGAGAATGCATACCTTTTTGCCATAAAAAAAATTTCTTCATTTTTTCCTCAAAATAAGGGAAATTTTTGCCATTTTACCCTGAAATCTGTGAAATTTCTGAGATTTTACCCCAAAATAAGGTGAATTTCTGCCTTTTTGCCCCAAAATAATGGCAATTTCTGCCTTTTTGCCCCAAAATAAGAAAAATTTTTGCTTTTTTTCTCTGAAATAAGTGAAATTTCTGCAATTTTGCCCTTAAATAAGGGAAATTTCTGCAATTTTTCCCTATAATAAGGGAATTTTCTGCAATTTTGCCCCAAAATACAGGGAAATTCTGTTTTTTGCCCCCAAATAAGGGAAATTTCTGCAATTTTGCCAAAAATAAGGGGAATTTCTGCTTTTTGCCCCAAAATAAGGAGAACTTCTGCCTTTTTGCCCCAAAGTAAAAAAAATTACTGTATTTTTTACCCCTAAATTAGGTGAATTTCTGCAATTTTACTCCAAAATACGGGGATTTTTGCCTTTTTGCCCGAAATTAAAGGGAATATATACCTTTTTGCCATAAAAAAAGGAAATTTCTTCATTTTTGCTCCAAAATAAGGGGATTTTCTAACTTTTTGACTCAAAATAAGTGCCATTTCTGCCTTTTGCCCAAAAATAAACGAAATTTCTTTCTTTTTTCAAAAATAAGGTGAATTTCTGACATTTTGTTTCAAAATAAGGGGAATTTCAGCCTTTTTACCTCAAAATAAGGGAAATTTCTGCCTTTTTGCCCCCAAAATAAAGGGAATTTCTGCATTTTTGCACCAATATTAGGGGAATTTCTGCAATTTTGCTCCAAAATACAGGTCATTTCTGCCTTTATGCAAGAAATTAAGTGGAATTTATGCCTTTTTGTCCCGAAATAAGTGAAATTTCTTCAATTTTAGCCAAAAATTAGGGATTTTGTCTTTTTGCCCCAAAATAAGGGGAATTTCTGCCATTTTGCCCTGAAATATTTGAAATTTCTGCAATTTTACCCAAAAATAAGGGGAATTTCTGCCTTTTTGCTCCAAAATAAGAGGAATTTCAGTCTTATTACCTCAAAATAAGGGGAATTTCTGCCATTTTGCCCCAAAATATAAGGAATTTCTGCCTTTTTGCCCCAAAATAAGGAAAATTTCTGCAATTTTGCCCCAAAATAAGGAAAATTTCACTTTTTGCACCAAAATAAAGGAAGTTTCAGTTTTTTTACCTGAAAATATGTGAAATTTCTGCAATTTTGCCCCAAATAAGGGAAATTTCTGCAATTTTGTCCTAAAATAAAGGAAATTTCTGGAATTTTGCCCCAAGATAAAAGAAATTTCTGATTTTTGCCTCAAAATATAGATAATTTCTGCCTTTTGCCCCAAAATTAGGGGAATTTCTGCAATTTTGCTCCAAAATACGGGGAATTTCTGCCTTTTTGCCCGAAAATAAGGGGAATGCATACCTTTTTGCCATAAAAAAGGGGAATTTCTTCATTTTTGCTCCAAAATAAGGGGAATTTCTGCCTTTTTGCCTCTAAATAAGTGGAATTTTTGTCTTTTCCCCAAAAACAAAAGGAATTTCTGTCTTTTTTGCCACAAAATGAAGAAAATTTCTGACTTATTACCCTGAAATAAGTGAAAGTTCTGCAATTTTGCCCCAAAAAAGAAAAATTTCTGCCTTTTTGCCCTGAAATATGTGAAATTTCTTCAATTTTACCCCAAAATAAGGTGAATTTCTGCCTTTTGGCCCCAAAATAATGGGAATTTCTGCCTTTTTGCCCCCAAAAAAGAAAAATTTTACCTTTTTTTCTCTGAAATAAGTGAAATTTCTTCAATTTTGCCCTAAAATAAGGAAAATTTCTGCAATTTTTCCCCATAATAAGGGAAATTTCTGCAATTTTGCCCAAAAATAAGGGGAATTTATGATTTTTGCCCCCAAATAAGAGAAATTTCTGCAATTTTGCCCTAAAATGAGGGGAATTTCTGCATTTTGCCCCTAAATAATGAGAATTTCTGCCTTTTTGCCCTAAAATAAAGAAAATTACTGTATTTTTTACCCCAAAATCAGGTGAATTTCTGCAAATTTGCTCCAAAATACAGGGATTTTCTGCCTTTTTCACCAATAATAAGGAGAATTTCTGCCATTTTGCCGCGAAATAAGTGAAATTTCTGCAGTTTTACCACAAAATAAGGGGATTTTCTGCCTTTTTGCCCCAAAATTAGGGGAATTTCTGCAATTTTGCTCCAAAATACGGGGAGTTTCTGCCTTTTGCCTGAAAATAAAGGGAATGTATACCTTTTTGCCATTAAAAAGGGAAATTTTTTCATTTTAGCCCGAAAATAAGGGGATTTTCCGCCTTTTTGACTCAAAATAAGTGCAATTTCTTCCTTTTCCCCAAAAATAAACGAAATTTCTGTCTTTTTGCCCCAAAATAAGGGGAATTTCTGACTTTTTGCCCTGAAATATTTGAAATTTCTGCAATTTTACCCCAAAATAAGGGGAATTTCTGCATTTTTGCCCCAAAATATAAGGAAATTCTGCCTTTTTGCCACAAAGTAAAGAAAATTTCTGCAATTTTGCCCCAAAATATTAGGAATGTCTCCCTTTTTGCCTCAAAATAAAGGAAATTTCAGCCTTTTTACCTGAAAATAAGTAAAATTTCTGCAATTTTGCCCCAAATAAGGGAAATATCTGCAATTTTGCCCCAATGTAAGGTAAATTCCTGCAATTTTGCCCCAAAATATAGGAAATTTCTGATTTTTGCTGCAAAATAAAGGGAATTTCTGCCTTTTGCCCCAAAATTAGGGTAATTTCTGCAATTTTGCTCCAAAATACGGGGAATTTCTGCCTTTTTGCCTGAAAATAAGAGAAATGCATACCTTTTTGCCATAAAAAAGGGAAATTTCTTCATTTTTGCTCCAAAATAAAAGGAATTTCTGCCTTTTTGCTTCTATGTAAGTGGAATTTCTTTCTTTTTCCCCCAAAACAAAGGGAATTTCTGTCTTTTTTGCCCCATAATAAGAAAAATTTCTGACTTTTTACCCGGAAATAAGTGAAATTTCTGCAATTTTGCCCCAAAATAAGGGAAATTTCTGCATTTTTGCAATCAAATAAAGGGAATTTCTGCCTTTTTGCCACAAAATATGGGGAATTTCTGCCTATTGCCCCCAAATAAGAAAAATTTTTGCTTTTCTGCCCCAATTAACAGGAATTTTTTCCTTTTTGCCACAAAGTAAAGGGAATATCTGCCTTTTTGCCCCAAAATAACGGGAATTTCAGCTTTTTACCTCAAAATAAGGGGAATTTATGCCTTTTGTCCACAATATGGGGAATTTCTGACTTTTTGTTCCAAAATAAGGAAAATTTCTTCAATTTTGTACCAAAATAAAAGTAATTTCTGACTTTTTGCCCTGAAATAATTGAAATTTCTGCAATTTTGCCCGAAAAAAAAGGAAATTTGTGTCTTTTTGCCTCAAAATGAGGGGAATTTCTGCCATTTTGCCCCAAAATATAGGGAATTTCAGCATTTTACCTCAAAATTAAGGGCATTTCAGCCTTTTTGCAACAGAATATGGGGAATTTCTGCCTTTTTGCCACAAAATAAGAAAAATTTCTGCAATTCTGTACCAAAATAAAAAAAATTTTTTACAATTTTGCCCGAAAATAAGGGAAATCTGATTTTTGCCCCGAAATAAGGAGAATTTCTGTATTTTTGCCCCAAAATAAAGGGAATTTCTGCCTTTTTGCCCCAAAATTAGGGGAGTTTCTGCAATTATGCTTCAAAATACAGGAAATTTCTCCCTCTTTTCCCGAAAATAAGGGGAACTTTTTCCGATTTGCCCCAAATAAAGGGAATTTCTGCATTCTTGCCCCAATATTAGGGGAATTTCTGCAATTTTGCTGCAAAATACAGGGAATTTCTGCCTTTTTGCCTGAAATTAAGGGGATTTTCTGCGTTTTTGCCCCCAAACAAGGGAAATTTCTGCAATTTTACCCCAAAATAAGGTGAATTTCTGCCTTTTTGCCCCAAAATAATGGGAATTTCTGCCTTTTTGCCCCACAATAAGAAAAATTTTTGCTTTTTTTCTCTGAAATAAGTGAAATTTCTTCAATTTTGCCTTAAAATAAAAGAAATTTCTGCAATTTTTTTACATAATAAAGGAATTTTCTGCAATTTTCCCCAAAATAAAGGGAATTTCTGTTTTTTGTCCCCAAATAAGGGAAATTTCTGCAATTTTGCCCCAAAATAAAAGGTATTTCTCCTTTTTTGCCTCAAAATAAAGGAAATTTCAGCCTTTTTACCTAAAAATAAGTGAAATTTCTGCATATTTGCCCCAAATAAGGGAAATTTCTGCAATTTTGCCCTAAAATAAGGGGAATTTCTGCCTTTTGCCCCTAAATAAGGAGAATTTCTGCCTTTTTGCCCCAAAATGAAGAAAATTACTGTATTTTTTACCCCAAAAATAGGTGAATTTCTGCAATTTTGCTCCAAAATACAGGAATTTTCTGCCTTTTTCGCCAATAATAAGAAAAACTTCTGCCATTTTGCCGCGAAATAAGTGAAATTTCTGCAGTTTTACCACAAAATAAGGGGATTTTCTGCCTTTTTGCCCCAAAATTAGGGGAATTTCTGAAATTTTGTTCCAAAATACGGGGAATTTCTGCCTTTTTGCCCGAAAATAAAGAAAATGTATACCTTTTTGCCATTAAAAAGGGAAATTTCTTCATTTTTGCCCGAAAATAAGGGGATATTCCGCCTTTTTTACTCAAAATAAGTTCAATTTCTGCCTTTTCTCTAAAAATAAACGAAATTTCTGTCTTTTTGCCCCAAAATAAGGGGAATTTCTGACTTTTTGCCCCAAAAGAAAGGGAATTTCTGCCTTTTTGCCCCAAAATTAGGGGAGTTTCTGCAATTTTGCTTCAAAATACAGGAAATTTCTGCCTCTTTTCCCGAAAATAATAGGAACTTCTTCCGATTTGCCCCAAATACAGGGAATTTCCGCATTTTTCCCCAATATTAGGGGAATTTCTGCAATTTTGCTCCAAAATACAAGGAATTTCTGCCTTTTTGCCCGAAATTAAGGGGATTTTCTGCGTTTTTGCCCCCAAACAAGAAAAATTTATCCAATTTTATCCCAAATAAGAAGAATTTCTGCCTTTTTGCCCCAATATAATGGGAATTTCTGCCTTTTTGCCCCACAATAGGAAAAATTTTTGCTTTTTTTCTCTGAAATAAGTGAAATTTCTGCAATTTTGCATTAAAATAAAAGAAATTTCTTCAATTTTTTTCCATAATAAAGGAATTTTCTGCAATTTTGCCCCAAAATAAAGGGAATTTCTGTGTTTTGTCCCCAAATAAGGGAAATTTCTGCAATTTTGCCCTAAAATAAGGGGAATTTCTGCCTTTTGCCCCAAAATAAGGAGAATTTCTGCCTTTTTGTCCCAAAATAAAGAAAATTACTGTATTTTTTACCCCAACATTAGGTGAATTTCTGCAATTTTGCTCCAAAATACGGGGATTTTCTGCATATTTCGCCGAAAATAAGGGGAATTTCTGCCATTTTGCCGCAAAATAAGTGAAATTTCTGCAGTTTTACCCCAAAATAAGGGGAATTTCTGCATTTTTGGCCCCAAAATTATGGGAATTTCTGCAATTTTGCTCCAAAATACGGGGAATTTCTGCCTTTTTGCCCGAAAATAAAGGGAATGTATACCTTTTTGCCATAAAAAAGGGAAATTTCTTCATTTTTACCCTAAAATAAGGGGATTTTCCGCATTTTTGACAAAAAATAAGTGCAATTTCTGACTTTTCCCTAAAAATAAACAAAATTTCTGTCTTTTTGCCCCCAAATAAGCGGAATTTCTGACGTTTTGCCCTAAAATAAGTTAAATTTCTGAAATTTTTCCCCAAAATAAGGTAAATGTATGCTTTTTGCCCCAAAATAAGGGGAATTTCTGCCTTTTTGCCCCAAAATAAGGGGAATTTCAGCCTTTTTACCTCAAAATAATCGGAATTTCTGCATTTCTGCCCCAAAATATGGAAAATTTCTGGCTTTTTGCCCAAAAATAAGAAACATTTCTGAAATTTGGAACCAAAATAAAAGAAATTTCTGCCTTTTTGCCCCAAAATAAGAAAATTTCTGCTTTTTTTTCCTGAAATAAGTGAAATTTCTGCAATTTTGCCCCAAAATAAGGGAAATTTCTGCAATTTTGCCAAATGTAAAGGAAATTTCTATAATTTTCCTCAAAATAAGAGGAATTTCTTACTTTTTGCTCCCAAAAAAAGGAGATTTTCTGTCTTTTTGCCCCAAAATAAAAAGAATTTCTGCCTTTTTGCCCGAAAATTATGAGAATTTCTGCAATTTTGCTTTAAAATACGGGTAATTTCTGCCTTTTAGCCCAAAATAAAGGGATTTTCTGAATTTTACCCCAATATTTGGGGAATTTTTGCATTTTACCTCTAAATAAGGGGAATTTCTGCATTTTACCTCAAAATAAGAAGGATTTCTGCCTTTTGCCCCAAAATATGGCTAATTTCTGCCTTTACGTTCAAAAATAAGGAAAACTTCTTCAATTTTGTATCATAATAAAAGAAATTTCTGATTTTTGCACCAAAATACGGGGAATTTCTGAATTTTTGCTCTGAAATAAATAAAATTTCTGCAATTTTGCCCGAAAATAAGGGAAATTTGTGCCTTTTTTCCCCAAATTAAGGGGAATTTCGGCCTTTGCCCCAAAATATGGGGAATTTCATCATTTTACCTCAAAATAAGGGAAATTTCAGCCTTTTTGCACCAAAATATGGAGAATTTCTGCATTTTGCCCCAAAATAAAGGGAATTTCTGCATTTTTGCACCAATATTAGGGGAATTTCTGCAATTTTGCTCCAAAATACGGGTCATTTCTGCCTTTTTGCCTGAAATTAAGTGGAATTTCTGCCTTTTTGTTCCAAAATAAGTGAAATTTCTTCAATTTTAGCCAAAAATTAAGGATTTCATCTTTTTGCCCCAAAATAAGTGGAATTTCTGCCATTTTGCCCTGAAATATTTAAATTTCTGCAGTTTTACCACAAAATAAGGAAAATTTCTGCCTTTTTGCCCCAAAATAGGGGGAATTTCAGCCTTTTTACCTCATAGTAATGGGAATCTCTGCCTTTTTGCCCTAAAATATGGAAAATTTCTGTATTTTTGCCCCAAAATAAAGAAAATTTCTGCAATATTGTAACAAAATAAAAGTAATTTCTGCATTTTGTCCCAAAATAAGAGAAATTTCCACGTTATTTCCCTGAAATAAGTAAAATTTTTGTAATTTTGCCCCAAAATAAGGGGAATTTCTGACTTTTTGCCCTGAAATAAGGAGAATTTCTGTCTTTTTGCCCCAAAATAATGTTAATTTCTGCATTTTCCTTCAAAATTAGGGGAATATGTGCAATTTTGCTCAAAATACGTGGAATTTCTGCCTTATTGCAACAAAATAAAGGGAATTTTTGCATTTTTGCACCAATATTAGGGGAATTTCTGAAATTTTGCTCCAAAATACGGGGAATTTTAACCTTATTGCCCGAAATAAAGTGGAATTTCTGCCTTTTTGCCCTGAAATATTTGAAATTTCCACAATTTTTCCCAAAATAAGGGGAATTTCTGTTTTTGGCCCCAAAATTACAAGAATTTCTGCTTTTTGCCCCAAAATAAGGCAAATTTCTGACTTTTTTCCCTAAAATAAGTGAAATTTCTGCAATTTTGCCACGAAATAAGAAGAATTTCTGCCTTTTTGCCAAAATAAGGAGAATTTCAGCATTTTAGCACCAAATAAGGGGAATTTCTGCCTTTTTGCCACATAATATGGGGAATTTCTGCCTATTGCCCCCAAATAAGAAAAATTTTTGCTTTTCTGCCCCAGTTAACAGGAATTTCCTCCTTTTTCAACAAAGTAAAGGGAATTTCTGCCTTTTTCCCCCAAATAACGGGAATTTCAGCTTTGTACCTCAAAATAAGGGGAATTTCTGCCTTTTGCCCAAAATATGGGGAATTTCTGAATTTTTGTTCCAAAATAAGGAAAATTTCTTCAATTTTGTACCAAAATAAAAGTAATTTCTGACTTTTTGCCCTGAAATAAATGAAATTTCTGCAATTTTGCCCGAAAAAAAGGGAAATTTGTGTCTTTTTGCCCCAAAATGAGGGGAATTTCTGCCTTTTTGCACCAAAATTAGGGAAGTTTCTGCAATTTTGCTTCAAAATACAGGAAATTTCAGCCTCTTATCCCGAAAATAAGAGGAACTTCTTCCGATTTGCCCCAAAAAAAGGGAATTTCTGCATTTTTCCCCAATATTAGGGGAATTTCTGCAATTTTGCTCCAAAATACAAGGAATTTCTGCCTTTTTGCCCGAAATTAAAGGGATTTTCTGCGTTTTTGCTCCCAAACAAGAGAAATTTCTGCAATTTTATCCCAAAAAAGGGGATTTTTGCCTTTTTGCCCCAATATAATGGGAATTTCTGCCTTTTTGCCCCACAATAAGAAAAATTTTTGCTTTTTTTCTCTGAAATAATTGAAATTTCTGCAATTTTGCATTAAAATAAAAGAAATTTCTTTAATTTTTTTCCATAATAAAGGAATTTTCTGCAAATTTGCCCCAAAATAAAGGGAATTTCTGTGTTTTGTTTCCAAATAAGGGAAATTTCTGCAATTTTGTTCTAAAATAAGGGAATTTCTGCCTTTTGCCCCAAAATAAAAGGAATTTTTACCTTTTTGCCCCCAAATAAAGAAAATTACTGCATGTTTTACCCCTAAATTAGGTGAATTTCTGCAATTTTGCTCCAAAATACGGGGATTTTCTGCATATTTCGCCAAAAATAAGGGGAATTTCTGCCATTTTGCCGCGAAATAAGTGAAATTTCTGCAGTTTTACCCCAAAATAAGGGGAATTTCTGCATTTTTGGCCCCAAAATTATGGGAATTTCTGCAATTTTGCTCCAAAATACGGGGAATTTCTGCCTTTTTGCCCGAAAATAAAGGGAATGTATACCTTTTTGCCATAAAAAAAAGGAAATTTCTTCATTTTTACCCTAAAATAAGGGGATTTTCCGCATTTTTGACAAAAAATAAGTGCAATTTCTGACTTTTCCAACAAAATAAACAAAATTTCTGTCTTTTTGCCCCAAAATAAGCGGAATTTCTGACGTTTTGCCCTGAAATAAGTTAAATTTCTAAAATTTTTCCCCAAAATAAGGTAAATGTATGCTTTTTGCCCCAAAATAAGAAGAATTTCTGCCTTTTTGCCCCAAAATAAGGGGAAATTCAGCCTTTTTACCTCAAAATAATGGGAATTTCTGAATTTCTGCCCCAAAATATGGAAAATTTCTGCCTTTTTGCCCAAAAATAAGAAAATTTTCTGAAATTTGGAACCAAAATAAAAGAAATTTCTGCCTTTTTGCCCCAAAATAAGAAAATTTCTGCTTTTTTTTTCGTGAAATCAGTGAAATTTCTGCAATTTTGCCCCAAAATAAGGGAAATTTCTGCAATTTTGCCAAATGTAAAGGAAATTTCTACAATTTTCCTCAAAATAAGAGGAATTTCTAACTTTTTGCTCCCAAAAAAAGGAGATTTTCTGTCTTTTTGCACCAAAATAAGGAGAATTTCTACCTTTTTGCCCGAAAATTATGAGAATTTCTGCAATTTTGCTTTAAAATACGGGAAATTTCTGCCTTTTAGCCCAAAATAAAGGGATTTTCTGAATTTTCCCCCAATATTTGGGGAATTTCTGCATTTTACTTCTAAATAAGGGGAATTTCTGCATTTTACCTCAAAATAAGAAGGATTTCTGACTTTTGCCCCAAAATATGGCTAATTTCTGCCTTTATGTTCAAAAATAAGAAAAATTTCTTCAATTTTGTATCATAATAAAAGAAATTTCTGCTTTTTGTTCCAAAATAATGGGAATTTCTGACTTTTGCCCTGAAATAAATGAAATTTCTGCAATTTTGCCCAAAAATAAGGGAAATTTGTGCCTTTTTTTCCCCAAATTAAGGGGAATTTCTGCCTTTGCCCCAAAATATGGGGAATTTCAGCATTTTACCTCAAAATAAGGGGAATTTCAGACTTTTTGCACCAAAATATGGAAAATTTCTGTATTTTGCCCAAAAATAAATGGAAATTCTGCATTTTTGCACCAACATTAGGAGATTTTCTGCAATTTTGCTCTAAAATACGGGTCATTTCTGCCTTTTTGCCCGAAATTAAGTGGAATTTCTGCCTTTTTGTCCCGAAATAAGTGAAATTTCTTCAATTTTAGCCAAAAATTAGGGATTTCATCTTTTTGCCCCAAAATAAGTGGAATTTCTGCCATTTTGCCCTGAAATATTTGAAATTTCTGCAATTTTACCACAAAATAAAGAAAATTTCTGCCTTTTTGCCCACAAATAAGGGAAATTTCAGCCTTATTACCACAAAATAAGGAAAATTTCTGCCTTTTTGCCTCAAACTAAAATAAAAATCTTCAATTTTGCCCCAAAATAAGGGGAATTTCTCCCCTTTTGCCCCAAAATAAAGAAAATTTCAGCCTTTTTACCTGAAAATAAGTCTAATTACTGCAATTTTGCCCCAAATAAGTTAAATTTCTGCAATTTTGCCCCTAAATAAGGTAAATTTCTGCAATTTTGCCCCAAATAAATAAATTTTTGAAATTTTGTCCCAAAATACAGGGAATTTCTGATTTTTGCCCCAAAATAAAGGCAATTTCTGACTTTTGCCCCAAAATTAGGGGAATTTCTGCCTTTTTGCTCGAAAATAAGGGGAATGCATACCTTTTTGCCCGAAAATAAGGGGAATGCATACCTTTTTGCCAAAAAAAGGGAAATTTCTTCATTTTTGCTCCAAAATAAGGGGAATTTCTGCCTCTTTGCCTCTAAATAAGTGGAAATTCTGTCTTTATCCCCCAAAACAAAGGGAATTTCTGTATTTTTTGCCCCAAAATAAGAGAAATTTCTGACTTATTACCCTGAAATAAGTGAAATTTCTGCAATTTTGTGCCAACATAAGAGAAATTTCACTTTTTTGCCTCCAAATAAGGGGAATTTCAGCCTTTTTACCTCAAAATAAGGGAAATTTCTGCATTTTACCACAAAATATTAGGAATTTCTTCCTTTTTGCCCCAAAATAAGGAAAATTTCTGCCTTTTTTTCCTGAAATAAGTGAAATTTCTTCAATCTTGCCACAAAATAAGTGAAAATTCTGCAATTTTGCCCCAAAATAAGAGAAATTTCTGGAAATTTGCCCCAAAATAAGTGGAATTTCTGAGGTTTGCCCCAAAATAAAGAGAATTTCTGTCTTTTTGCCCCAACATATAGTTAATTTCTGAATTTTTGCCCCACAATAAGGGGAATTTCTGCAATTTTGCTCCAAAATACAGAGAATTTCTGCCTTTTTGCCCGAAAATAAGGGGAATGCACACATTTTGCCATAAAAAAGGAAATTTTTTAATTTTTGCCCCAAAGTAAGGGGGATTTCTGTTTTTTGCCCTCAAATAAGGGAAATTTCTGCAATTTTGCCCTAAAATACAGGGATTTCTGTCTTTTAGCCCCAAAATAAAAGGAATTTCTGCATTTTCCCCCAATATTTGGGTAATTTCTGCATTTTACCACTAAATAAGGGGAATTTCTGCATTTTACCTCAAAATAAGAAGAATTTCTGCCTTTTGGCCCAAAATATGTGGAATTTTTGCTTTTTTGTTCCAAAATAAGGGAAATTTCTTCAATTTCGTACCATAACAAAAGAAATTTCTGCTTTTTGCCCCAAAATAAGGGGAATTTCTGACTTTTTGCCCTGAAATAAATGAAATTTCTGCAATTTTGCCTGAATATAAGGGAAATTTGTGCCTTTTTGCCCCAAAATAAGGGGAATTTCTGCCTTTTGCCCCAAAATATAAGGAATTTCTGCATTTTACTTCAAAATAAGAGAAATTTCAGCCTTTTTCACCAAAATATGGAGAATTTCTGCCTGTTTGCCCCAAAATAAAGGGAATTTCTGCATTTTTTGCACCAATATTAGGAGAATGTCTGCAATTTTAATCCAAAATACGTGTCATTTCTGCCTTTATGCCCAAAATTAAGTGGAATTTCTGCCTTTTTGTCCCTAAATAAGTGAAATTTCTTCAATTTTAGCCAAAAATTAGGGATTTCATCTTTTTGCCCAAAAATAAGGGGAATTTCTGCCATTTTGCTCCAAAATACAGGAAATTTCTGCTTTTTTGCCCGAAAATAAGGGGAATACATACCTTTTTGCCATAAAAAAGGGAAATTTCTTCATTTTTGCTCCAAAATAAGGGAAATTTCTGCCTTTTTCCCTCTAAATAAGTAGAATTTGTTTTTTTCCCCCAAAACAAAGGGAATTTCATTCATTTTTGCTTCAAAATAAGGGGAATTTCTGACTTATAACCCTGAAATATGTGAAATTTCTGCAATTTTACCCCAACATAAGGGAAATTTCTGCCTTTTTGCCCCCAAATAAGGGGAATTTCAGCCTTTTTACCTCAAAATAAAGGGGATTTCTGCATTTTTGCCACAAAATATTAGGAATTTCGGCCTTTTTTCCCCAAAATAAGGAAAATTTCTGCCTTTTTTTCCTGAAATAAGTGAAATTTCTGCAATTTTGCCCCAAAATTAGGAGAATTTCTGCAATTTTGCCCCAAAATAAGGGAAATTTCTGGAACTTTACCCCAAAATAAGTGGAATTTCTGAGGTTTGCCCCAAAATAAGGAGAATTTCTGTCTTTTTGCCCCAACATATAGGAAATTTCTGCCTTTTTGCCCCACAATTAGGGGAATTTCTGCAATTTTGCTCAAAAATATGGGGATTTTCTGCCTTTTTCGCTGAAAATAAGGGAAATTTCTACATTTTGCCGCGAAATAAGTGAAATTTCTGCAGTTTCAAGCCAAAATAAGGGGAATTTCTGCCTTTTTGCCACAAATTAAAGGAAATTCTGCAATTTTGCTCCAAAATACGGGGAATTTCTGCCTTTTTGCCCAAAAATAAAAGGAATGTATACCTTTTTGCCATAAAAAGAAAAATTTCTTCATTTTTGCCTGAAAATAAGGGGATTTCCCGCCTTTTTTACTCAAAATAAGTGCAATTTTTGCCTTTTCCCCAAAAATAAATGAAATTTCTGTCTTTTTGCCTTAAAATAAGGGGAATTTCTGACTTTTTGCCCGAAAATAAGGGGAATTTCAGCCTATTTACTTCAAAATAAAAGGAATTTCTGCCTGTTTGCCCCAAAATAAGAAAATTTCTGCAATTTTGTACCAAAAAAAGAAATCTTTGTTTTTTTGCCCCAAAATAAGAAAATTTCTGCCTTTTTTCTGAAATAAGTGAAATTTCTCCAATTTTGCCCCAAAATAACAGAAATTTCTGCAATTTTGCCCCAATATAAAGGAAATTTCTGCAATTTTGCCCCAAAATAAGGGGAATTTCTGACTTTATGTTCCCGAAAAAAAAAGATTTTCGGTCTTTTTGCCCCAAAATAAAGAGAATTTCTGCCTTTTTGCGCGAAAATTATGAGAATTTCTGCAATTTTGCTTCAAAACACAGGGAATTTCTGCCTTTTTGCCCCAAAATAAAGGGAATTTCTGCATTTTTCCCTAATATTTGGGGAATTTCTGCATTTTACCTCTAAATAAGGGGAATTTCTGCATTTTACCTCAAAATAAAAAGAATTTCTGCCTTTTGCCCCAAAATACGGGGAATTTCTGCCTTTTTGTTCCAAAATGAGGAAAATTTCTTCAATGTTGTACCATAACAATAGAAATTTCTGCTTTTTACCCCAAAATAAGGGAAATTTCTGACTTTTTGCCATGAAATAAATGAAATTTCTGCAATTTTGCCCGAAAATAAGGGAAATTTGTGCCTTTTCGCCCCAAAATAAAAGGAATTTCTGCCTTTTGCTCCAACATATGGGGAATTACAGCATTTTACTTCAAAATAAGGGGAATTTCAGAATTTTTACACTAAAATATGGAGAATTTCTGCCTTTTTGCCCCAAATTAAAGGGAATTTCTGCATTTTTGCACCAATATTAGGGGAATTTCTGCTATTTTGCTCCAAAATACGGGTCATTTCTGCCTTTATGCCCGAAATTAAGTGGAATTTCTGCCTTTTTGTCCCGAAATAAGTGAAATTTCTTCAATTTTAGCCAAAAATTAGGGATTTCATCTTTTTGCCCCAAGATAAGGAGAATTTCTGCCATTTTGCTCCAAAATACTGGGAATTTCTGCCTTTTTGCCCGAAAATAAGGGGAATGCATACCTTTTTGCCATAAAAAAGGGAAATTTCTTCATTTTTGCTCCAAAATAAGGGGAATTTCTGCATTTTTGCCTCTAAATAAGTGGAAATTCTGTCTTTTCCACCCAAAACAAAGGGAATTTCTGTCTTTTTGCCTCAAAATAAGGGGAATTTCTGAGTTATTACCCTGAAATAAGTGAAATTTCTGCAATTTTGCCCCAACATATAGCAAATTTCTGCCTTTTTGCCCCCAAATAAGGGGATTTCAGCAATTTTACCTCAAAATAAAGGGAATTTCTGCATTTTTGCCACAAAATATTAAGAATTTCTGCCTTTTTGCCCCAAAATAAGGAAAATTTCTGCCTTTTTTTCCTGAAATAAGTGAAATTTCTGCATTTTTGCCCCAAAATAAGGGAAATTTCTGAAATTTTGCCCCAAAATAAGTGGAATTTTTGAGGTTTACCCCAAAATAATGAGAATTTCTGTCTTTTTGCCCCAACATATAGGGAATTTCTGCCTTTTTACCCCACAGTTAGGGGAATTTCTGCAATTTTGCTCCAAAATACGGGGAATTTCTGCCTTTTTGGCCGAAAATTAGGGGAATGCATAACTTTTTGCCATAAAAATTGGAAATTTCTTCATTTTTGCCCCAAAGTAAGAGGAATTTCTGATTTTTGCCCACAAATAAGGGAAATTTTTGCAATTTTGCCCTAAAATAAGGGGAATTTCTGCCTTTTTCCCCAAAATAAAAAGAATTTCTGCCTTTTTACCCAAAAATAAAGAAAATTACTGTATTTTTTATCCCAAAATTAGGTGAGTTTCTTCAATTTTGCTCCAAAATACGGGGATTTTCTGCCTTTTTCGCCGAAAATAAGGGGAATTTCTGCATTTTGCCGCGAAATAAGTGAAATTTATGCAGTTTTACCCCAAAATAAAGGGGAATTTCTACCTTTTTGCCAAAAAATTAGGGGAATTTCTGCAATTTTGCTCCAAAATACGGGGAATTTCTGCCTTCTTGCCCGAAAATAATAGGAATGTATACCTTTTTGCCATAAAAAAGGGAAATTTCTTCATTTTTGCCCGAAAATAAGGGGATTTTCCGATTTTTGACTCAAAATAACTGAAATTTCTGCCTTTTCCCCCAAAATAAATGAAATTTCTGTCTTTTTCCCCCAAAATAAGAAGAATTTCTGCCTTTTTGCCCCAAAATATGGGGAATTTCTGCCTTTTTGACCCAAAGTAAGAAAAATTTCTGCAATTTTGTTCGAAAATAAAAGAAATTTCTGCCTTTTTGCCCCAAAATAAAAAATTTCTGCCTTTTCTCTGAAATAAGTGAAATTTCTGCAATTTTGTTCCAAAATAAGGGAAAATTCTGCAATTTTGCCCCAATGTCAAGGAAATTTCTGCAATTTTGCCCCAAAATAAGGGGAATTTCTGATTTTTACTCCCGAAAAAAGGAGATTTTCTGTCTTTTTACCCCAAAATAAGGAGAATTTCTGCCTTTTTGCACGAATATTATGAGAATTTTTGCAATTTTGCTTCAAAATATGGGGAATTTCTGCCTTTTAGCTCCAAAATACAGGGAATTTCTGCATTTTCCCACAATATTTGGTGAATTTCTGCATTTTACCTCAAAATAAAGGGAATTTCAGCCTTTTTGCAAAAATATGGAGAATTTCTGCCTTTTTGCCCCAAATAAAGGGAATTTCTGCATTTATGCACCAATATAAGGGGAATTTCTGCAATTTTGCTCCAAAATACGGGTCATTTCTACCTTTTTACCCGAAATTAAGTGGAATTTCTGCCATTTTGTCCCAAAATAAGTGAAATTTATTCAATTTTAGCCAAAAATTAGGGATTTCATTTTTTGCCCCAAAATAAAAAGAATTTCTGCCATTTTGCCATGAAATATTTGAAATTTCACCAATTTTACCTTAAAATAAGGGAAATTTCTGCCTTTTTGCCTCAAAATAAGGGGAATTTCAGCCTTTTTACCTCAAAAAAAGGAGAATTTCTGCATTTTTGCCACAAAATATAAGGAATTTATGCCTTTTTGCCCCAAAATATAAGGAATTTCTGCTTTTTTTGCCCCAAAATAAGGGGAATTTCTCCCTTTTTGCTCCAAAATAAAGGAAATTTCAGACTTTTTACCTGAAAATAAGTGAAATTTTTGAAATTTTACCTCAAAATAAGGTAAATTCCTGCAATTTTGCCCCAAAATAAAGAAAATTTCTGGAATTTTGCCCCAAAATAAGGGGAATTTCTGATTTTTGCACCAAAATAAAGGGATTTTCTGCCTTTTGCTTCAAAATTAGGGAAATTTCTGCAATTTTGTTCCAAAATACAGGGAATTTCTGCATTTTTGCCCGAAAATAAGGGGAATGCATACCTTTTGGCCATAAAAAAGGGAAATTTCATTTTTGCTCCAAAATAAGGGGAATTTCTGCCTTTTTGCTTCTAAATAAGTGGAATTTCTGTCTTTTTCCCCAAAACAAAGGGAATTTCTGTCTTTTTTGCCCAATAATAAGGGGAATTTCTGACTTATTACCCTAAAATAAGTGAAATTTCTGCAATTTTTTCCCCAAAATAAGTGAAATTTCTGCAATTTTGCCCCAAAATAAGGGAAATTTCTGGAATTTTGCCCCAAAATAAGTGGAATTTCTGAGTTTTTCCCCAAAATAAGGAGAATTTCTGTCTTTTTGACCCAAAATAAAGAGAATTTCTGCCTTTTTGCCCGAAAATTATAAGAATTTCTGCAATTTTCCTTTAAAATACGGGAAATTTCTGCCTTTTAGCCCAAAATAAAGGGATTTTCTGAATTTTCCCCCAATATTTGGGGAATTTCTGCATTTTACCTCTAAATAAGGGGAATTTCTGCATTTTACCTCAAAATATGAAGAATTTCTGCCTTTTGCTCCAAAATATAGCTAATTTCTGCATTTGTTCAAAAATAAGGAAAATTTCTTCAATTTTGTATCATAATAAAAGAAATTTCTGCTTTTTGCCCCAAAATAAGGGGACTTTCTGACTTTTTGCCCTGAAATAAATGAAATTTCTGCAATTTTGCCCGAAAATAAGGGAAATTTGTGCCTTTTTGCCCCAAATTAAGGGGAATTTCTGCCTTTGCCCCAAAATATGTGGAATTTCAGCATTTTACCTCAAAATAAGGGAAATTTCAGCCTTTTTGCACCAAAATATGGAGAATTTCTGCCTTTTTGCCCCAAAATAAAGGGAATTTCTGCATTTTTGTACCAATAATAGGGGAATTTCTGCAATTTTGCTCCAAAATACGGGTCATTTCTGCCTTTTTGCCTGAAATTAAGTGGAATTTCTGCCTTTTTGTCCCGAAATAAGTGAAATTTCTTCAATTTTAGCCAAAAATTAGGGATTTCATCTTTTTGCCCCAAAATAAGTGGAAATTTAGCCATTTTGCCCTGAAATATTTGAAATTTCTGCAATTTTACCACAAAATAAGGGGAATTTCTGCCTTTTTGCCCCAAAATAAGGGGAATTTCAGCCTTTTTGACCCAAAATAAGAAAAATTTCTGCAATTTTGTTCGAAAATAAAAGAAATTTCTGCCTTTTTGCCCCAAAATAAAAAATTTCTGCCTTTTCTCTGAAATAAGTGAAATTTCTGCAATTTTGCCCCAAAATAAGGGAAAATTCTGCAATTTTGCCCCAATGTCAAGGAAATTTCTGCAATTTTGCCCCAAAATAAGGGGAATTTCTGATTTTTACTCCCGAAAAAAGGAGATTTTCTGTCTTTTTACCCCAAAATAAGGAGAATTTCTGCCTTTTTGCATGAATATTATGAGAATTTTTGCAATTTTGCTTCAAAATATGGGGAATTTCTGCCTTTTAGCTCCAAAATACAGGGAATTTCTGCATTTTCCCACAATATTTGGTGAATTTCTGCATTTTACCTCAAAATAAAGGGAATTTCAGCCTTTTTGCAAAAATATGGAGAATTTCTGCCTTTTTGCCCCAAATAAAGGGAATTTCTGCATTTATGCACCAATATAAGGGGAATTTCTGCAATTTTGCTCCAAAATACGGGTCATTTCTACCTTTTTACCCGAAATTAAGTGGAATTTCTGCCATTTTGTCCCAAAATAAGTGAAATTTATTCAATTTTAGCCAAAAATTAGGGATTTCATTTTTTGCCCCAAAATAAAAAGAATTTCTGCCATTTTGCCATGAAATATTTGAAATTTCACCAATTTTACCTTAAAATAAGGGAAATTTCTGCCTTTTTGCCTCAAAATAAGGGGAATTTCAGCCTTTTTACCTCAAAAAAGGAGAATTTCTGCATTTTTGCCACAAAATATAAGGAATTTATGCCTTTTTGCCCCAAAATATAAGGAATTTCTGCTTTTTTTGCCCCAAAATAAGGGGAATTTCTCCCTTTTTGCTCCAAAATAAAGGAAATTTCAGACTTTTTACCTGAAAATAAGTGAAATTTTTGAAATTTTACCTCAAAATAAGGTAAATTCCTGCAATTTTGCCCCAAAATAAAGAAAATTTCTGGAATTTTGCCCCAAAATAAGGGGAATTTCTGATTTTTGCACCAAAATAAAGGGATTTTCTGCCTTTTGCTTCAAAATTAGGGAAATTTCTGCAATTTTGTTCCAAAATACAGGGAATTTCTGCATTTTTGCCCGAAAATAAGGGGAATGCATACCTTTTGGCCATAAAAAAGGGAAATTTCATTTTTGCTCCAAAATAAGGGGAATTTCTGCCTTTTTGCTTCTAAATAAGTGGAATTTCTGTCTTTTTCCCCAAAACAAAGGGAATTTCTGTCTTTTTTGCCCAATAATAAGGGGAATTTCTGACTTATTACCCTAAAATAAGTGAAATTTCTGCAATTTTTCCCCAAAATAAGTGAAATTTCTGCAATTTTGCCCCAAAATAAGGGAAATTTCTGGAATTTTGCCCCAAAATAAGTGGAATTTCTGAGTTTTTCCCCAAAATAAGGAGAATTTCTGTCTTTTTGACCCAAAATAAAGAGAATTTCTGCCTTTTTGCCCGAAAATTATAAGAATTTCTGCAATTTTCCTTTAAAATACGGGAAATTTCTGCCTTTTAGCCCAAAATAAAGGGATTTTCTGAATTTTCCCCCAATATTTGGGGAATTTCTGCATTTTACCTCTAAATAAGGGGAATTTCTGCATTTTACCTCAAAATATGAAGAATTTCTGCCTTTTGCTCCAAAATATAGCTAATTTCTGCATTTGTTCAAAAATAAGGAAAATTTCTTCAATTTTGTATCATAATAAAAGAAATTTCTGCTTTTTGCCCCAAAATAAGGGGACTTTCTGACTTTTTGCCCTGAAATAAATGAAATTTCTGCAATTTTGCCCGAAAATAAGGGAAATTTGTGCCTTTTTGCCCCAAATTAAGGGGAATTTCTGCCTTTGCCCCAAAATATGTGGAATTTCAGCATTTTACCTCAAAATAAGGGAAATTTCAGCCTTTTTGCACCAAAATATGGAGAATTTCTGCCTTTTTGCCCCAAAATAAAGGGAATTTCTGCATTTTTGTACCAATAATAGGGGAATTTCTGCAATTTTGCTCCAAAATACGGGTCATTTCTGCCTTTTTGCCTGAAATTAAGTGGAATTTCTGCCTTTTTGTCCCGAAATAAGTGAAATTTCTTCAATTTTAGCCAAAAATTAGGGATTTCATCTTTTTGCCCCAAAATAAGTGGAAATTTAGCCATTTTGCCCTGAAATATTTGAAATTTCTGCAATTTTACCACAAAATAAGGGGAATTTCTGCCTTTTTGCCCCAAAATAAGGGGAATTTCAGCCTTATTACCTCAAAATAAGGGAAATTTCTGCCTTTTTGCCACAAAATATAAGGAATTTCTGCCTTTTTGCCTCAAAGTATGGAAAATTTCTGCAATTTTGCTCCAAAATAAAGGGAATTTCTCCCTTTTTGCCGCAAAATAAAGGAAATTTCAGCCTTTTTACCTGAAAATAAGTGAAATTACTGCAATTTTGCCCCAAATAAGTTAAATTCCAGCAATTTTGCCCCTAAATAAGGTAAATTTCTGCAATTTTGCTCCAAAATAAAGAAAATTTTTGGAATTTTGTCCTAAAATACGGGGAATTTCTGATTTTTGCCCCAAAATAAAGGGAATTTCTGCCTTTTGCCTCAAAATTAGGGGAATTTCTGCAATTTTGCTCCAAAATACGGGGAATTTCTGCCTTTTTGCCCGAAAATAAGGGGAATGCATACCTTTTTGCCATAAAAAAGGGAAATTTCTTCATTTTTGCTCCAAATTAAGGGGAATTTCTGCCTCTTTGCCTCTAATTAAGTTGAATTTCTGTTTTTTCCCCCAAAACACAAGGAATTTCTGTCTTTTTTGGCCCAAAATAAGGGGAATTTCTGCCTTATTACCCTGAAATAAGTGAAATTTCTGCAACTTTCTACCAACATAAGAGAAATTTTTCCCTTTTTGCCTCCAAATAAGGGGAATTTCAGCCTTTTTACCTCAAAATAAGGGGAATTTCTGCATTTTACCACAAAATATTAGGAATTTCTGCCTTTTTGCCCCAATATAAGGAAAAATTCTGCCTTTTTTTCCTGAAATAAGTGAAATTTCTTCAATCTTGCCCGAAAATAAGTGAAATTTCTGCAATTTTGCCCCAAAATAAGAGAAATTTCTAAAAAGTTTCCCCAAAATAAGTGGAATTTCTGAGGTTTGCCCCAACATATAGGGATTTTTTCTGACTTTTTGCCCCACAATAAGGAAAATTTCTGCAATTTTGCTCCAAAATACAGAGAATTTCTGCCTTTTTGCCTGAAAATAAGGGGAATGCATACCTTTTTGCCATAAAAAAAGGAAAATTTTTAATTTTTGCCCCAAAGTAAGAGGAATTTCTGTTTTTTTGCCCTCAAATAAGGGAAATTTCTGCAATTTTGCACTAAAATACAGGGAATTTGTGTCTTTTAGCCACAAAATAAAGGGAATTTCTGCATTTTCCCCAATATTTGGGGAATTTCTGCATTTTACCACTAAATAAGGGGAATTTCTGCATTTTACCTCAAAATAAGAAGAATTTCTGCCTTTTGCCCCAACATATGGGGAATTTTTGCCTTTTTGTTTTAAAATAAAAAAAATTTCTTCAATTTTGTACCATAACAAAAGAAATTTCTGCTTTATGCCCCAAAATAAGGGGAATTTCTGACTTTTTGCCCTGAAATAAATGAAATTTCTGCAATTTTGCCTGAAAATAAGGGAAATTTGTGCCTTTTTGCCCCAAAATAAAGGGAATTTCTGCCTTTTGCCCCAAAATATGGGGAATTTCAGCATTTTACCTCAAAATAAGGGGAATTTCAGTCTTTTTGCACCAAAATATGGAGAATTTCTGCCTATTTGTCCCAAAATATAGGGAATCTGCATTTTTGCACCAATATTAGGAGAATATCTGCAATTTTGCTCCAAAATACGGGTCATTTCTGCCTTTATGCCCAAAATTAAGTGGAATTTCTGCGTTTTTGTCCCGAAATAAGTGAAAATTCTTCAATTTTAGCCAAAAATTAGGGATTTCATCTTTTTGCCCCAAAATAAGGGGAATTTCTGCCATTTTGCTCCAAAATACGGGGAATTTCTGCCTTTTTGCCCGAAAATAAGGGGAATGCATACCTTTTTGCAATAAAAAAGGGAAATTTCTTCATTTTTGCTCCAAAATAAGGGAAATTTCTGCCTTTTTGCCTCTAAATAAGTAGAATTTGTTTTTTTCCCCCAAAACAAAAAGAATTTCTGTCTTTTTTGCCCCAAAATAAGGGAAATTTCTGACTTATTACCCTGAAATATGTGAAATTTCTGCAATTTTGCCTCAACATAAGGGAAATTTCTGCCTTTTTGCCCCCAAATAAGGGGAATTTCAGCCTTTTTACCTCAAAATAAGGGGAATTTCGGCATTTTTGCCACAAAATATTAGGAATTTCTGCATTTGCCCCAAAATAAGGAAAATTTCTGCCTTTTTTCCCTGAAATAAGTGAAATTTCTTCAATTTTGCCCCAAAATAAGTGAAATTTCTGCAATTGTACCCCAAAATAAGGGAAATTTCTAGAATTTTGCCCCAAAATAAGTGGCATTTCTGAGGTTTGCCCCAAAATAAGAAGAATTTCTGTCTTTTTGCCCCAACATATAGGGAATTTCTGCATTTTTGCCCCACAATTAGGGTAATTTCTACAATTTTGCTCCAAAATACGGGGATTTTCTGCCTTTCTCGCTGAAAATAAGGGGAATTTCTGCATTTTGCCGCGAAATAAGTGAAATTTCTGCAGTTTCAAGCCAAATAAGGGGAATTTCTGCCTTTTTGCCACAAATTAGGGGAATTTCTGCAATTTTGCTCCAAAATACGAGGAATTTCTGCCTTTTTGCCCGAAAATAAAAGGAATGTATCCCTTTTTGCCATAAAAAAAGGAAATTTCTTCATTTTTGCCTGAAAATAAGGGAATTTTCCGCCTTTTTGACTCAAAATAAGTGCAATTTCTGCCTTTTCCCCAAAAGTAAATGAAATTTCTGTCTTTTTGCCTTAAAATAAGGGGAATTTCTGACTTTTTGCCCGAAAATAAGGGGAATTTCAGCCTATTTATTTCAAAATAAGGGGAATTTCTGCCTTTTTGCCCCAAAATATGGGGAATTTCTGCCTTTTTGCCCCAAAATAAGAAAAATTTCTGCAATTTTGTACCAAAAAAAGAAATTGTTTTTTTGCCACAAAATAAGAAAATTTCTGCCTTTTTTCTGAAATAAGTGAAATTTCTCCAATTTTACCCTCAAATAAGGGAAATTTCTGCAATTTTGCCCCGATGTTTAGAAAATTTCTGCAATTTTGCCCCAAAATAAGGGGAATTTCTGACTTTATGTTCCCGAAAATAAACGATTTTCTGTCTTTTTGCCCCAAAATAAGGAGAATTTCTGCCTTTTTGCGCGAAAATTATGAGTATTTCTGCAATTTTGCTTCAAAACACAGGGAATTTCTGCCTTTTTGCCCCAAAATAAAGGGAATTTCTGCATTTTTCCCCAATATTTGGGGAATTTCTGCATTTTACCTCTAAATAAGGGGAATTTCTGCATTTTACCTCAAAATAAGAAGAATTTCTGCCTTTTGCCCCAAAATACGGGGAATTTCTGCCTTTTTGTTCCAAAATAAGAAAAATTTCTTCAATTTTGTACCATAACAACAGAAATTTCTGCTTTTTACCCCAAAATAAGGGAAATTTCTGCATTTTGCCATGAAATAAATGAAATGTCTGCAATTTTGCCCGAAAATAATAGAAATTTGTGCCTTTCTGTCCCAAAATAAAAGGAATTTCTGCCTTTTGCTCCAAAATATGGGGAATTACAGCATTTTACCTTAAAATAAAAGGAATTTCAGACTTTTTGCACCAAAATATGGAGAATTTCTGCCTTTTTGCCCCAAAATAAAGGGAATTTCTGCATTTTTGCACCAATATTAAAGGAATTTCTGCAATTTTGCTCCAAAATACGGGTCATTTCTGCCTTTATGCCCGAAATTAAGTGGAATTTCTGCCTTTTTGTCCCGAAATAAGTGAAATTTCTTCAATTTTAGCCAAAAATTAGGGATTTCACATTTTGCCCCAAAATAAGGAGAATTTCTGCCATTTTGCTCCAAAATACGGGGAATTTCTGCCTTTTGACCGAAAATAAGGGGAATGCATATTTTTTTGCCACAAAAATTGGAAATTTCTACATTTTTGCCCCAAAGTAAAAGGAATTTCTGTTTTTTGCCTACAAATAAAGGAAATTTCTGCAATTTTGCCCTAAAATAAGGGGAATTTCTGCCTTTTGCCCCAAAATAAGGAGAATTTCTGCTTTTTTGACCAAAAATAAAGAAAATTACTGTATTTTTTACCCCAAAATTAGGTGAATTTCTTTAATCTTGCTCCAAAATACGGAGATTTTCTGCCTTTTTCACCGAAAATAAGGAAAATTTCTGCATTTTGCCGAAAAATAAGTGAAATTTATGCAGTTTTACCCCAAAATAATGGGAATTTCTGCCTTTTTGCCACATTATTAGGGAAATTTTTGCAATTTTGCTCCAAAATACGGGGAATTTCTGCCTTCTTGCCCGAAAATAATAGGAATGTATACGTTTTTGCCATAAAAAAAGGAAATTTCTTCATTTTTGCCCGAAAATAAGGGGATTTTCCGCCTTTTTGACTCAAAATAAGTGAAATTTCTGCCTTTTCCCCCAAAATAAATGAAATTTCTGTCTTTTCCACCAAAATAAGGGAAATTTCTGACTTTTTGCCCAAAAATAAGGGGAATTTCAGGCTATTTACCTCAAAATAAGGGGAATTTCTGCCTTTTTGCCCCAAAATATGGGGAATTTCTGCTTTTTTGACCCAAGATAAAAAAAATTTCTGCAATTTTGTTCGAAAATAAAAGAAATTTTTGCCTTTTTGCCCCAAAATAAGAAAATTTCGGCCTTTTCTCTGAAATAAGTGAAATTTCTGCAATTTTGCCCCAAAATAAGGGAAATTTCTGCAATTTTGCCCCAATGTCAAGGAAATTTCTGCAATTTTGCCCCAAAATAAGGGGAATTTTTGATTTTTGCTCCCGAAAAAAGGAGATTTTCTGTCTTTTTGCCCCAAAATAAGGAGATTTTCTGCCTTTTTGCCCGAACATTATGAGAATTTCTGCAATTTTGCTTCAAAATATGGGGAATTTCTGCCTTTTAGCTCCAAAATAAAGGGAATTTCTGCATTTCCCCCCAATATCTGAAGAATTTCTGCATTTTACCTCTAAATAAGGGGAATTTCTGCATTTTACCTCAAAATAAAAAAAATTTCTGCCTTTTGCCCCAAAATATGGGGAATTTCTGCTTATTGTTCCAAAATAATGAAAATTTCTTCAATTTTGTACCATAATAAAAGAAATTTCTGCTTTTTGCCCCAAAATAAAGGGAATTTCTGACTTTTTGCCCTGAAATAAATGAAATTTCTGCATTTTTGCCTGAAAATAAGGGAAATTTGTGCCTTTTTGCCCCAAAATTAGGGGAATTTCTGCGTTTTGAACCCAAATATGGGGAATTTCAACATTTTACCTCAAAATAAAGGGAATTTCAGCTTTTTTGCACAAACATATGGAGAATTTCTGCCTTTTTGCCCCAAATAAAGGGAATTTCTGCATTTTTGCACCAATATTAGGGGAATTTCTGCAATTTTGCTCCAAAATACGGGTCATTTCTGCCTTTATGCACGAAATTAAGTGGAATTTCTGTCTTTTTGTCCCAAAATAAGTGAAATTTCTTCAATTTTAGCCAAAAATTAGGGATTTCATTTTTTGCCACAAAATAAGGGGAATTTCTGCCATTTTGCCATGAAATATTTGAAATTTCAGCAATTTTACCACAAAATAAGGGAAATTTCTGAAATTTTACCTCAAAATAAGGTAAATTCCTGCAATTTTGCCCCAAAATAAAGGAAATTTCTGGAATTTTGTCACAAAATAAGGGGAATTTCTGATTTTTGCACCAAAATAAATGGAATTTCTGCCTTTTGCCTCAAAATTAGGGGAATTTCTGCAATTTTGTTCCAAAATACAAGGAATTTTTGCCCTTTTGCCTGATAATAAGGGGAATGCATACCTTTTGGCCATAAAAAAAATTTCTTCATTTTTGCTCCAAAATAAGGGGAATTTCTGCCTTTTTGCCTCTAAAAAATTGAAATTTCTGTCTTTTTACCCCAAAACAAAGGAAGTTTCTGTCTTTTTTGCCCAATAATAAGGGGATTTCTGACTTATTACCCTGAAATAAGTGAAAATTCTGGAATTTTGCCCCAACATAAGTGGAATTTCTGAGTTTTGCCCCAAAATAAGGAGAATTTCTGTCCTTTTGACCCAATAAATAGAGAATTTCTGCCTTTTTGCCCCACAACTAGGGGAATTTCTGCAATTTTGCTCCAAAATACGGGGAATTTCTGCTTTTTTTCCCAAAAATAAGAGGAATGTATACCTTTTGCCACAAAAAAGGAAATTTCTTCATTTTTGCCCCAAAATAAAAGGAATTTCTGCCTTTTAACCTCAAAATAAGTGAAATTTCTGCATTTTTATTCAAAAATAAACGGAATTTTTGTCTTCTTCCTCCAAAATATAAGGAATTTTTGAATTATGCCCTGCAATAAGTGAAATTTCTGCAATTTTGCCACAAATTTAGAGAAATTTCTGCCTTTTTGCCACAAATAAGGGAAATTTCTGGAATTTTACCCCCAAATAAGAAGAATTTCAGCCTTTTTACCTCAAAATAAAGGGAATTTCAGCATTTTTGCCACAAAATATAAGGAATTTCTGCCTTTTTGCCCCAAAATAGAGGAAATTTCTGGAATTTTGCCCCAAAATAAGAGGAATTTCTGATTTTTGCACCAAAATAAAGGGAATTTCTGCCCTTTGCCCCAAAATAAGAGGAATTTCTGATTTTTGCACCAAAATAAAGGGAATTTCTGCCCTTTGCCCCAAAATTAGGGTAATTTCTGCAATTTTGTTCTAAAATACGGGGAATTTCTGCCTTTTTGCCCGAAAATAAGGGGAATGCATACATTTTTTGCCATAAAAAAGGGAAATTTCTTCATTTTTGATCCAAAATAAGGGGAATTTCTGCCTTTTTTGCCTCTAAATAAGTAGAATTTCTGTCTTTTTCCCCCAAAACAAAGGGAATTTCTGTCTTTTTTGCCCAATAATAAGGGGTATTTCTGACTTATTACCCTGAAATAAGTGAAATTTCTGGAATTTTGCCCCTAAATAAATATAAGTGGAATTTCTGAGTTTTACTCCAAAATAAAAGGAATTTCTGTTATTTTGCCCAAAAATACGGGAAATTTCTGCCTTTTTGTCCCGAAATAAAGGGAATTTCAGACTTTTTACCTCAAAATAAGGGGAATTTCTGCATTTTTGGCACAAAATATTGAGAATTTCTGCAATTTTACTACCAAATATTGAAAATTTCTGCCTTTTTTCCCTGAAATAATTGAAATTCCTGCCATTTTGCCACAAAATAACTGAAATTTCTGCAATTTTGCCCCAAAATAAAGGAAATTTCTGGAATTTTCTTCAAAATAAATGGAATTTCTGAGTTTTACCCCAAAATAAAAAGAATTTCTGTGTTTTTGCCCCAACATATAGGGAATTTCTGCCTTTTTGCCCCACAACTAGGGGAATATCGGCAATTTTGCTCCAAAATACGGAAAATTTCTGCTTTTTTTTCCCAAAAATAAGGGGAATGTATACCTTTTGCCACAAAAAAGGAAAATTTCTTCATTTTTGCCCCAAAATAAGAGGAATTTCTGCCTTTTGACCTCAAAATAAGTGAAATATCTGCTTTTTTATTCAAAAATAAACGGAATTTCTGCCTTTTGCCCCAAAATAAAAGGAATTTTTGAATTATGCCCTGAAATAAGTGAAATTTCTGCAATTTTGCCCCAAAATAAGAGCAATTTCTGCCTTTTTGACACAAAATATTAGGAATTTCTGCCTTTATGCCCCAAAATAAGGAAAATTCCTGCCTTTTTTCCCTGAAATAAGTGAAATTTCTGCAATTTTGCCACAAAATAAGTGAAATTTCTGGAATTTTGCCCCAAAATAAGTAAAATTTCTGCAATTTTGCCCAAAAATAAAGGAAATTTCTGGAATTTTGCCCCAAAATAAGTGGAATTTCTGAGTTTTGCCCCAAAATAAAAAGAATTTCTGTCTTTTTACCCCAACATATAGGGAATTTCTGCATTTTTGCCCGACAATTAGAAGAATTTCTGCAATTTTGCTCCAAAATACAGGGAATTTCTGCTTTTTAGCCCGAAAATAAGGGGAATGTATACCTTTTGCCACAAAAAAGGGAAAATTCTTCATTTTTGCCCCAAAATAAGAGGAATTTCTGCCTTTTTACCTCAAAATAAGTAAAATTTCTGCCTTTTTTACCCAAAAATAAACGGAATTTCTGTCTTTTTGCCCCAAAATAAAAGGAATTTTTGAATTATACCCTGAAATAAGTGCAATTTCTCAATTTTGCCCCAAAATAAGGGAAATTTCTGAATTTTTGACACAAAATAAGGGGAATTTCTGCATTTTTGCCACAAAATATTAGGAATTTCTGCCTTATTGCCCCAAAATGAGGAAAATTTCTGTGTTTCTTCCCTGAAATAAAGGAAATTTCTGCAATTTTGCCCCAAAATAATTGAAATTTCTGCAATTTTGCCCCAAAATAAGTGGAATTTCTGAGTTTTGTCCCAAAATAAGGAGAATTTCTGTCTTTTTGCCCCAACAAATAAGGAATTTCTCCCTTTTTGCCCCACAACTAAGGGAATTTCTGCAATTTTGCTCCAAAATACAGGGAATTTCTGCTTTTTTTTTCCAAAAATAAGGGGAATGTATACCTTTTGCCACAAAAAAGGGAAATTTCTATATTTTTGCCCCAAAATAATAGAAATTTCTGTCTTTTTACCTCAAAATAATTGAAATTTCTGCCTTTTTACCCAAAAATAAACTGAATTTCTGTCTTTTTGCCCCAAAATAAAGGAATTTTTGAATTTTGCCCTGATATAAGGGAAATTTCTGCAATTTTGCCCCAACATAAAAGAAATTTCTGCCTTTTTGACACAAAATAAGGGGAATTTCTGCATTTTTGCCACAAAATATTAGGAATTTCTGACTTTTTGCCCCAAAATAAGAAAATTTCTGCCTTTTTTCCCTGAAATAAGTGAAATTTCTGCAATTTTGCCCCAAAATAAGGGAAATTTCTGCCTTTTTGTTCCGAAATAAGGGGAATTTCAGCCTTTTTACCTCAAAATAGGGGAATTTCTGCATTTTTGCCACAAAATATTGAGAATTTCTGCCATTTTGCTTTAAAATATCAAAAATTTCTGCCTTTTTTTCCTGAAATAAGTGAAATTTCTGCAACGTTGCCCCAAAATAAGTGAAATTTCTGCAATTTTGCCCCAAAATAAGGGAACTTTCTGGTATTTTCCCCAAAATAAATGGAATTTTTGAGATTTGCCCCAAAATAAAGAATTTCTGTCTTTTTGCCCCAACATATATGGAATTTCTGCATTTTTGCCCCACAATTAGAGGAATTTCTGCAATTTTGCTCCAAAATACGGGGAATTTCTGCTTTTTAGCCCGAAAATAAAAATAATGTATACCTTTTGCCACAAAAAAAGGAATTTCTTCATTTTTGCCCCAAAATAAGAGGAATTTCTGCATTTTTGCCTCAAAATAAGTGAAATTTCTGCCATTTACCCAAAAATAAACGGAATTTCTGTCTTTTTGCCCCAAAATAAAAGGAATTTTTTTATTATGCCCTGAAATAAGTGATATTTCTGCAATTTTTCCCCAAAATAAAAGAAATTTCTGCCTTTTTGCCACAAAATTAGGGGAATTTCTGTCTTTTTGCCCCAAAATAAAAGGAATCTTTGAATTATGCCCTGAAATAAGTGAAATTTCTGCAATTTTGCCCCAAAATAAAAGAAATTTCTTCTTTTTTGCCACAAAATAAAAGGAATTTCTGTTATTTTGCCCAAAAATAAGGGAAATTTCTGCCTTTTTGTCCCGAAATAAGGGGAATTTCAGCCTTTTTACCTCAAAATAAGGGGAATTTCTGCATTTTTGGCACAAAATATTGAGAATTTCTGCAATTTTACTCCAAAATATTAAAAATTTCTGCCTTTTTTCCCTGAAATAATTGAAATTTCTGCAATTTTCCCCCAAATAAGTGAAATTTCTGCAATTTTTCCCCAAAATAAGGGAAATTTCTGGAATTTTCCCCAAAATAAATGGAATTTTTGAGTTTTACCTCAAAATAAAAAGAATTTCTGTGTTTTTGCCCCAACATATAGGGAATTTCTGCCTTTTTGCCCCACAACTAGGGGAATATCTGCAATTTTGCTCCAAAATATGGGGAATTTCTGCTTTTTTTCCCAAAAATAAGAGGAATGTATACCTTTTGCCACAAAAAAGGGAAATTTCTTCATTTTTGCCCCAAAATAAGAGGAATTTCTGCCTTTTAACCTCAAAATAAGTGAAATTTCTGCCTTTTTATTCAAAAATATACGGAATTTCTGTCTTTTTGCCCCAAAATAAAAGGAATTTTTGAATTATGCCCTGAAATAAGTGAAATTTCTGCAATTTTGCCCCAAAATAAGAGCAATTTTTGCCTTTTTGACACAAAATATTAGGAATTTCTGCCTTTTTGCCCCAAAATAAGGAAAATTCCTGCCTTTTTTTGCCTGAAATAAGTGAAATTTCTGCAATTTTGCCCCAAAATAAGTGAAATTTCTGGAATTTTGCCCCAAAATAGGGGAAAGTTCTGGAATTTTGCTTTCAAATAAGGGGAATTTCAGCCTTTATACCTCAAAATAATGGGAATTTAAGCATTTTTGCCACTAAATATTAAAAATTTCTGCTTTTTTGCCCCAAAATAAGGAAAATTTCTGCCTTTTTCCCTGAAATAAGTGAAATTTCTGCAATTTTGCCCCAAAATAAGTGAAATTTCTGCAATTTTGCCCCAAATAAGGGAAATTTCTGGAATTTTGCCCCAATATAATTGGAATTTTGAGTTTTGCCCCAAAATAAAAAGAATATCTGACTTTTGCCCTAACATATAGGGAATTTTTGCCTTTTTGCCCCGCAATTAGGGGAATTTCTGCAATTTTGCTCCAAAATACAGGGAATTTCTGCCTTTTTGCCCGAAAATAAGGGGAATGTATACCTTCTGCCACAAAAAAGGGAAATTTCTTCATTTTTGCCACAAAATAAGAGGAATGTCGGCCTTTTAACCTCAAAATAAGTGAAATTTCTGCCTTTCTACCCAAAAATAAATGGAATTTCTGTCATTTTGCCCCGAAATAAAAGAAATTTTTGAATTATGCCCTGAAATAAGTGAAATTTCTGCAATTTTCCCCCAAATAAAAGAAATTTCTGCCTTTTTGCCACAAATAAAAGGAATTTCTGTCTTTTAGCCCAAAAATAAGGGAAATTTCTGCATTTTGTTCCAAAATAAGGGGAATTTCAGCATTTTTACCTCACAATAAAGGGAATTTCTGCATTTTTGCCACAAAATATTGAGAATTTTTGCCATTTTGCTCCAAAATATCGAAAATTTCTGCCTTTTTTCTCTGAAATAAGTGAAATTTCTGCAATTTTGCCCCAAAATAAGTGAAATTTCTGCAATTTAGCCCCAAAATAAGGGAAATTTCTGGAATTTTCCCCAAAATAAATGGAATTTCTGAGTTTTGCCCCAAAATAAAGAATTTCTGTCTTTTTGCCCCAACATATAGGGAATTTCTGCATTTTTGCCCCACAATTAGGGGAATTTCTGCAATTTTGCTCCAAAATACGGGGAATTTCTGCTTTTTAGCCCGAAAATAAAAATAATGTATACCATTTGCCACAAAAAAAGAAATTTTTTAATTTTTGCCCCAAAATAAGAGGAATTTCTGCATTTTTACCTCAAAATAAGTGAAATTTCTGTCTTTTTACCCAAAAATAAATGGAATTTCTGTCTTTTTGCCCCAAAATAAAAGGAATTTTTGAATTATGCCTTGAAATAAGTGATATTTCTGCAATTTTTCCACAAAATAAAAGAAATTTCTGCCTTTTTGCCACAAAATAAGGGGAATTTCTGTCTTTTTGCCCCAAAATAAGGGAAATTTATCCTTTTTGCCCCCAAATAAGGGAAATTTCAGCCTTTTTACCTCAAAATAAGGGGAATTTCTGCATTTTTGCCACAAAATATTAGGAATTTCTGCCTTTTTGCTCCAAAATAAGGAAAATTTCTGGCTTTTTTCCATGAAATACGTGATATTTCTGCAATTTTGACCTAAAATAAGGGAAATATCTGGAATTTCGCCCCAAAATAAGGGAAATTTCTGGAATTTTGCCTCAGAATAAGTGGAATTTCTGGAATTTTGCCCCAAAATAGGGGAAAGTTCTGGAATTTTGCTTTCAAATAAGGGGAATTTCAGCCTTTATACCTCAAAATAATGGGAATTTAAGCATTTTGCCACAAAATATTAAGAATTTCTGCCTTTTTGCCCCAAAATAAGGAAAATTTCTGCCTTTTTCCCTGAAATAAGTGAAATTTCTGCAATTTTGCCCCAAAATAAGTGAAATTTCTGCAATTTTGCCCCAAATAAGGGAAATTTCTGGAATTTTGCCCCAATATAATTGGAATTTTGAGTTTTGCCCCAAAATAAAAAGAATATCTGACTTTTGCCCTAACATATAGGGAATTTTTGCCTTTTTGCCCCGCAATTAGGGGAATTTCTGCAATTTTGCTCCAAAATACGGGGAATTTCTGCCTTTTTGCCCGAAAATAAGGGGAATGTATACCTTCTGCCACAAAAAAGGGAAATTTCTTCATTTTTGCCACAAAATGAGAGGAATGTCGGCCTTTTAACCTCAAAATGAGTGAAATTTCTGCCTTTCTACCCAAAAATAAACGGAATTTCTGTCATTTTGCCCCGAAATAAAAGAAATTTTTGAATTATGCCCTGAAATAAGTGAAATTTCTGCAATTTTCCCCCAAATAAAAGAAATTTCTGCCTTTTTGCCACAAATAAAAGGAATTTCTGTCTTTTAGCCCAAAAATAAGGGAAATTTCTGCATTTTGTTCCAAAATAAGGGGAATTTCAGCATTTTTACCTCACAATAAAGGGAATTTCTGCATTTTTGCCACAAAATATTGAGAATTTTTGCCATTTTGCTCCAAAATATCGAAAATTTCTGCCTTTTTTCTCTGAAATAAGTGAAATTTCTGCAATTTTGCCCCAAAATAAGTGAAATTTCTGCAATTTAGCCCCAAAATAAGGGAAATTTCTGGAATTTTCCCCAAAATAAATGGAATTTCTGAGTTTTGCCCCAAAATAAAGAATTTCTGTCTTTTTGCCCCAAACATATAGGGAATTTCTGCATTTTTGCCCCACAATTAGGGGAATTTCTGCAATTTTGCTCCAAAATACGGGAAATTTCTGCTTTTTAGCCCGAAAATAAAAATAATGTATACCTTTTGCCACAAAAAAAAAATTTTTTTTATTTTTGCCCTAAAATAAGAGGAATTTCTGCATTTTTACCTCAAAATAAGTGAAATTTCTGCCTTTTTACCCAAAAATAAATGGAATTTCTGTCTTTTTGCCCCAAAATAAAAGGAATTTTTGAATTATGCCCTGAAATAAGTAATATTTCTGCAATTTTTCCACAAAATAAAAGAAATTTCTGCCTTTTTGCACCAAAATAAGGGGAATTTCTGTCTTTTTGCCCCAAAATAAGGGAAATTTATCCTTTTTGGCCCCCAAATAAGGGAAATTTCAGCCTTTTTACCTCAAAATAAGGGGAATTTCTGCATTTTTGCCAAAAAATATTAGGAATTTCTGCATTTTTGCTCCAAAATAAGGAAAATTTCTGGCTTTTTTCCATGAAATAAGTGAAATTTCTGCAATTTTGCCCTAAAATAAAGGAAATATCTGGAATTTTGCCCCTAAATAAGGGAAATTTCTGGAATTTTGCCTCAGAATAAGTGGAATTTCTGAGTTGTGCCCAAAAATGTGGAGAATTTTTGTCTTTTTGCCTCAACATATAGGAAATTTCTGCCTTTTTGCCCCTCAATTAGGGTAATTTCTACAATTTTTCTCCAAAATACGGGAATTTCTGCTTTTTTGCCCGAAAATAAGGGGAATGTATACCTTTTGCCACAAAAAAGGGAAATTTCTTCATTTTTGCCCCAAAATAAGAGGAATTTCTGCATTTTTACCTCAAAATAAGTGAAATTTCTGCCTTTTTACCCAAAATAAACGGAATTTGTGTCTTTTTGCCCCAAAATAAAAGGAATTTTTTAATTATGCCCTGAAATAAGTGAAATTTCTACAATTTTCCTCCAAAATAAGAGAAATTTCTGACTTTTTGACACAAAATAAGGGGAATTTCTGCATTTTTGCCACAAAATATTAGGAATTTCTGCCTTTTTGCCCCAAAATAAGGAAAATTTCTGCATTTTTTTTCTGAAATTAGTGAAATTTCTGAAATTTTGCCCCAAAATAAGTGAAATTTCTGCAATTTTGCCCCAAAATAAGTAAAATTTCTGCAATTTTGCCCAAAAATAAGGGAAATTTCTGGAAATTTGTCCCAAAATAAGTGGAATTTCTGAGTTTTGCCCCAAAATAAAAAGAATTTCTGTCTTTTTACCACAACATATAGGGAATTTCTGCAGTTTTGCCCCAAAATTAGGAGAATTTCTGCAATTTTGCCCCAAAATACGGGGAATTTTTGCTTTTTAGCCCGAAAATAAGGGGAATGTATACCTTTTGCCACAAAAAAGGGAAATTTCTTCATTTTTGCCCCAAAATAAGAGGAATTTCTGCCTTTTTACCGCAAAATAAGTGAAATTTCTGCCTTTTTTACCCCAAAATAAACGGAATTTCTGTGTTTTTGCCCCAAAATAAAAAGAATTTTTGAATTATGCCCTGAAATATGTGAAATTTCTTCAATTTTGCCCCAAAATAAGGGAAATTTCTGAATTTTTGACACAAAATAAGGGGAATTTCTGCATTTTTGCCACAAAATATTAGGAATTTCTGCCTTTTTGCCCCAAAATAAGGAAAATTTCTGTCTTTCTTCCCTGAAATAAAGGAAATTTCTGCAATTTTGCCCCAAAATAATTGAAATTTCTGCAATTTTGCCCCAAAATAAGTGGAATTTCTGAGTTTTGCCCCAAAATAAGGAGAATTTCTGTCTTTTTGCCCCAACAAATAGGGAATTTCTCCCTTTTTGCCCCACAGTTAGGGGAATTTCTGCAATTTTGCTCCAAAATACAGGGAATTTCTGCTTTTTTTTCCCAAAAATAAGGGGAATGTATAACTTTTGCCACAAAAAAAGGGAAATTTCTTCATTTTTGCCCCAAAATAATAGGAATTTTTGCCTTTTTACATCAAAATAAGTGAAATTTCTGCCTTTTTACCCAAAAATAAACGGAATTTCTGTCCTTTTGCCCCAAAATAAAAGGAATTTTTGAATTTTGCCCTGAAATAAGGGAAATTTCTGCAATCTTGCCCCAACATAAAAGAAATTTCTGCCTTTTTGACACAAAATAAGGGGAATTTCTGCATTTTTTGCCACAAAATATTAGGAATTTCTGACTTTTTGCCCCAAAATAAGAAAATTTCCGCCTTTTTTCCCTGAAATAAGTGAAATTTCTGCAATTTTGCCCCAAAATAAGGGAAATTTCTGCCTTTTTGTTCCGAAATAAGGGGAATTTCAGCCTTTTTACCTCAAAATAGGGGAATTTCTGCATTTTTGCCACAAAATATTGAGAATTTCTGCCATTTTGCTCCAAAATATCAAAAATTTCTGCCTTTTTTCCCTGAAATAAGTGAAATTTCTGCAATGTTGCCATAAAATCAATTAAATTTCTGCAATTTTGCCCCAAAATAAGAAAAATTTCTGGAATTTTCTCCAAAATAAATGGAATTTCTGAGTTTTGCCCCAAAATAAAAAGAATTTCTGTCTTTTTGCCCCAACATATAGGGAATTTCTGCATTTTTGCCCCACAATTAGAGGAATTTCTGCAATTTTGCTCCAAAATATGGGGAATTTCTGCTTTTTAGCCCGAAAATAAAAATTATGTATACCTTTTGCCACAAAAAAAGGAATTTCTTCATTTTTGCCCCAAAATATAAGGAATTTCTGCATTTTTACCTCAAAATAAGTGAAATTTCTGCAATTTACCCAAAAATAAATGGAATTTCTGTCTTTTTGCCCCAAAATAAATGGAATTTTCTAATTATGCCCCGAAATAAGTGATATTTCTGCAATCTTTTTCCAAAATAAATAAAATTTCTGCCTTTTTGCCACAAAATAAGGGGAATTTCTGTCTTTTTGCCCCAAAAAAGGGAAATTTATGCCTTTTTGCCCCCAAATAAGGGGAATTTCAGACTTTTTCCCTAAAAATAAGGGAAATTTCTGCAATTTTCCCCCAAATAAAAGAAATGTCTGCCTTTTTGCCACAAAATAAAAGGAATTTCTGTCTTTTTGCCCAAAAAAAGGGAAATTTCTGCATTTTGTTCCAAAATAAGGGGAATTTCAGCATTTTTACCTCACAATAAAGGGAATTTCTGCATTTTTGACACAAAATATTGAGAATTTTTGCCATTTTGCTCCAAAATATCGAAAATTTCTGCCTTTTTTCTCTGAAATAAGTGAAATTTCTGCAATTTTGCCCCAAAATAAGTGAAATTTCTGCAATTTAGCCCCAAAATAATGGAAAATTCTAGAATTTTCCCCAAAATAAATGGAATTTCTGAGTTTTGCCCCAAAATAAAGAATTTCTGTCTTTTTGCCCCAACATATAGGGAATTTCTGCATTTTTGCCCCACAATTAGGGGAATTTCTGCAATTTTGTTCCAAAATATGGGGAATTTCTGCTTTTTAGCCCGAAAATAAAAATAATGTATACCTTTTGCCACAAAAAAAGAAATTTTTTTATTTTTGCCCCAAAATAAGAGGAATTTCTGCATTTTTACCTCAAAATAAGTGAAATTTCTGCCTTTTTACCCAAAAATAAATGGAATTTCTGTCTTTTTGCCCCAAAATAAAAGGAATTTTTGAATTATGCCTTGAAATAAGTGATATTTCTGCAATTTTTCCACAAAATAAAAGAAATTTCTGCCTTTTTGCCACAAAATAAGGGGAATTTCTGTCTTTTTGCCCCAAAATAAGGGAAATTTATCCTTTTTTGCCCCCAAATAAGGGAAATTTCAGCCTTTTTACCTCAAAATAAGGGGAATTTCTGCATTTTTGCCACAAAATATTAGGAATTTTTGCCTTTTTGCTCCAAAATAAGGAAAATTTCTGGCTTTTTTCCATGAAATAAGTGAAATTTCTGCAATTTTGCCCTAAAATAAGGGAAATATCTGGAATTTTGCCCCAAAATAAGGGAAATTTCTGGAATTTTGCCTCAGAATAAGTGGAATTTCTGAGTTGTGCCCAAAAATGTGGAGAATTTTTGTCTTTTTGCCTCAACATATAGGGAATTTCTGCCTTTTTGCCCCTCAATTAGGGTAATTTCTACAATTTTTCTCCAAAATACGGGAATTTCTGCTTTTTTGCCCGAAAATAAGGGGAATGTATACCTTTTGCCACAAAAAAGGGAAATTTCTTCATTTTTGCCCCAAAATAAGAGGAATTTCTGCATTTTTACCTCAAAATAAGTGAAATTTCTGCCTTTTTACTCAAAATAAACGGAATTTGTGTCTTTTTGCCCCAAAATAAAAGGAATTTTTTAATTATGCCCTGAAATAAGTGAAATTTCTTCAATTTTCCTCCAAAATAAGAGAAATTTCTGACTTTTTGACACAAAATAAGGGGAATTTCTGCATTTTTGCCACAAAATATTAGGAATTTCTGCCTTTTTGCCCCAAAATAAGGAAAATTTCTGCATTTTTTTTCTGAAATTAGTGAAATTTCTGAAATTTTGCCCCAAAATAAGTGAAATTTCTGGAATTTTGCCCCAAAATAAGTAAAATTTCTGCAATTTTGCCCAAAAATAAGGGAAATTTCTGGAAATTTGTCCCAAAATAAGTGGAATTTCTGAGTTTTGCCCCAAAATAAAAAGAATTTCTGTCTTTTTACCACAACATATAGGGAATTTCTGCATTTTTGCCCCAAAATTAAGAGAATTTCTGCAATTTTGCTCTAAAATACGGGGAATTTCTGCTTTTTAGCCCGAAAATAAGGGGAATGTATACCTTTTGCCACAAAAAAGGGAAATTTCTTCATTTTTGCCCCAAAATAAGAGGAATTTCTGCCTTTTTACCTCAAAATAAGTGAAATTTCTGCCTTTTTTACCCCAAAATAAACGGAATTTCTGTGTTTTGGCCCCAAAATAAAAGGAATTTTTGAATTATGCCCTGAAATAAGTAAAATTTCTTCAATTTTGCCCCAAAATAAGGGAAATTTCTGAATTTTTGACACAAAATAAGGGGAATTTCTGCATTTTTGCCACAAAATATTAGGAATTTCTGCCTTTTTGCCCCAAAATAAGGAAAATTTCTGTCTTTCTTCCCTGAAATAAAGGAAATTTCTGCAATTTTGCCCCAAAATAATTGAAATTTCTGCAATTTTGCCTCAAAATAAGTGGAATTTCTGAGTTTTGCCCCAAACTAAGGAGAATTTCTGTCTTTTTGCCCCAACAAATAGGGAATTTCTCCCTTTTTGCCCCACAACTAGGGGAATTTCTGCAATTTTGCTCCAAAATACAGGGAATTTCTGCTTTTTTTCCCAAAAATAAGGGGAATGTATACCTTTTGCCACAAAAAAGGGAAATTTCTTCATTTTTGCCCCAAAATAATAGGAATTTTTGCCTTTTTACATCAAAATAAGTGAAATTTCTGCCTTTTTACCCAAAAATAAACGGAATTTCTGTCCTTTTGCCCCAAAATAAAAGGAATTTTTGAATTTTGCCTTGAAATAAGGGAAATTTCTGCAATTTTGCCCCAACATAAAAGAAATTTCTGCCTTTTTGACACAAAATAAGGGGAATTTCTGCATTTTTGCCACAAAATATTAGGAATTTCTGACTTTTTGCCCCAAAATAAGAAAATTTCTGCCTTTTTCCCCTGAAATAAGTGAAATTTCTGCAATTTTGCCCCAAAATAAGGGAAATTTCTGCCTTTTTGTTCCGAAATAAGGGGAATTTCAGCCTTTTTACCTCAAAATAGGGGAATTTCTGCATTTTTGCCACAAAATATTGAGAATTTCTGCCATTTTGCTCCAAAATATCAAAAATTTCTGCCTTTTTTCCCTGAAATAAGTGAAATTTCTGCAATGTTGCCATAAAATCAATTAAATTTCTGCAATTTTGCCCCAAAATAAGAAAAATTTCTGGAATTTTCTCCAAAATAAATGGAATTTCTGAGTTTTGCCCCAAAATAAAAAGAATTTCTTTCTTTTTGCCCCAACATATAGGGAATTTCTGCATTTTTGCCCCACAATTAGAGGAATTTCTGCAATTTTGCTCCAAAATACGGGGAATTTCTGCTTTTTAGCCCGAAAATAAAAATAATGTATACCTTTTGCCACAAAAAAAGGAATTTCTTCATTTTTGCCCCAAAATAAGAGGAATTTCTGCATTTTTGCCTCAAAATAAGTGAAATTTCTGCCATTTACCAAAAAATAAATGGAATTTCTGTATTTTTGCCCCAAAATAAATGGAATTTTTTTATTATGCCCTGAAATAAGTGATATTTCTGCAATCTTTCCCCAAAATAAATAAAATTTCTGCCTTTTTGCCACAAAATAAGGGGAATTTCTGTCTTTTTGTCCCCAAAAAAGGGAAATTTATGCCTTTTTGCCCCCAAATAAGGGGAATATCAGACTTTTTCCCTAAAAATAAGGGAAATTTCTGCAATTTTGCCCCAAAATAAGGGAAATTTCTGAAATTTTGCCCCAGAATAAGTGGAATTTCTGAGTTTGCCCAAAAATGTGGAGAATTTTTGTCTTTTTGCCACAACATATAGGGAATTTCTGCCTTTTTGCCCCACAATTAGGGGAATTTCTGCAATTTTTCTCCAAAATACGGGAATTTCTGCTTTTTTGCCCGAAAATAAGGGGAATGTATACCTTTTGCCACAAAAAAATGGAAATTTCTTCATTTTTGCCCCAAAATAAGAGGAATTTCTGCATTTTTACTTCAAAATAAGTGAAATTTCTACCTTTTTACCCAAAATAAATGGAATTTCTGTCTTTTTGCCCCAAAATAAAGGGAATTTTTGAATTATGCCCTGAAATATGTGAAATTTCTGCAATTTTGCCCCAAAATAAGGGAAATTTCTGCCTTTTTGACACAAAATAAAGGAAATTTCTGGATTTTTACCAAAAAATATTAAGAATTTCTGCCATTTTGCCCCAAAATAATGAAAATTTCTGAAATTTTGCCCCAAAATAAGTAAAATTTCTGCAATTTTGCCCAAAAATAAGGGAAATTTCTGGAAATTTGTCCCAAAATAAGTGGAATTTCTGAGTTTTGCCCCAAAATAAAAAGAATTTCTGTCTTTTTACCCAAACATATAGGGAATTTCTGTATTTTTGCCTCAAAATTAGGAGAATTTCTGCAATTTTGCTCCAAAATACGGAGAATTTCTGCTTTTTAGCCCGAAAATAAGGGGAATGTATACCTTTTGCCACAGAAAAGGGAAATTTCTTCATTTTTGCCCCAAAATAAGAGGAATTTCTCCCTTTTTACCTCAAAATAAGTGAAATTTCTGCCTTTTTTACCCCAAAATAAACGGAATTTCTGTGTTTTTGCCCCAAAATAAAAGGAATTTTTGAATTATGCCCTGAAATAAGTGAAATTTCTTCAATTTTGCCCCAAAATAAGGGAAATTTCTGAATTTTTGACACAAAATAAGGGGAATTTCTGCATTTTTGCCACAAAATATTAGGAATTTCTGCCTTTTTGCCCCAAAATAAGGAAAATTTCTGTCTTTCTTCCCTGAAATAAAGGAAATTTCTGCAATTTTGCCCCAAAATAATTGAAATTTCTGCAATTTTGCCCCAAAATAAGTGGAATTTCTGAGTTTTGCCCCAAACTAAGGAGAATTTCTGTCTTTTTGCCCCAACAAATAGGGAATTTCTCCCTTTTTGCCCCACAACTAGGGGAATTTCTGCAATTTTGCTCCAAAATACAGGGAATTTCTGCTTTTTTTTCCCAAAAATAAGGGGAATGTATACCTTTTGCCACAAAAAAGGGAAATTTCTTCATTTTTGCCCCAAAATAATAGGAATTTTTGCCTTTTTACATCAAAATAAGTGAAATTTCTGCCTTTTTACCCAAAAATAAACGGAATTTCTGTCCTTTTGCCCCAAAATAAAAGGAATTTTTGAATTTTGCCCTGAAATAAGGGAAATTTCTGCAATTTTGCCCCAACATAAAAGAAATTTCTGCCTTTTTGACACAAAATAAGGGGAATTTCTGCATTTTTGCCACAAAATATTAGGAATTTCTGACTTTTTGCCCCAAAATAAGAAAATTTCTGCCCTTTTTCCCTGAAATAAGTGAAATTTCTGCAATTTTGCCCCAAAATAAGGGAAATTTCTGCCTTTTTGTTCCGAAATAAGGGGAATTTCAGCCTTTTTACCTCAAAATAGCTGAATTTCTGCATTTTTGCCACAAAATATTGAGAATTTCTGCCATTTTGCTCCAAAATATCAAAAATTTCTGCCTTTTTTCCCTGAAATAAGTGAAATTTCTGCAATGTTGCCATAAAATCAATTAAATTTCTGCAATTTTGCCCCAAAATAAGAAAAATTTCTGGAATTTTCTTCAAAATATATGGAATTTCTGAGTTTTGCCCCAAAATAAAAAGAATTTCTGTCTTTTTGCCCCAACATATAGGGAATTTCTGCATTTTTGCCCCACAATTAGAGGAATTTCTGCAATTTTGCTCCAAAATACGGGGAATTTCTGCTTTTTAGACCGAAAATAAAAATAATGTATACCTTTTGCCACAAAAAAAGGAATTTCTTCATTTTTGCCCCAAAATATAAGGAATTTCTGCATTTTTACCTCAAAATAAGTGAAATTTCTGCCATTTACCCAAAAATAAATAGAATTTCTGTCTTTTTGCCCCAAAATAAATGGAATTTTTTTATTATGCCCTGAAATAAGTGATATTTCTGCAATCTTTTTCCAAAATAAATAAAATTTCTGCCTTTTTGACACAAAATAAGGGGAATTTCTGTCTTTTTGCCCCAAAAAAAGGGAAATTTATGCCTTTTTGCCCCCAAATAAGGGGAATTTCAGACATTTTCCCTAAAAATAAGGGAAATTTCTGCAATTTTGCCCCAAAATAAGGGAAATTTCTGAAATTTTACCCCAGAATAAGTGGAATTTCTGAGTTTGCCCAAAAATGTGGAGAATTTTTGTCTTTTTGCCTCAACATATAGGGAATTTCTGCCTTTTTGCCCCACAATTAGGGGAATTTCTGCAATTTTGCTCCAAAATACGGGAATTTCTGCTTTTTTGCTGGAAAATAAGGGGAATGTATACCTTTTGCCACAAAAAAAATGGAAATTTCTTCATTTTTTCCCCAAAATAAGAGGAATTTCTGCATTTTTACCTAAAAATAAGTGAAATTTCTACCTTTTTACCCAAAATAAATGGAATTTCTGTCTTTTTGCCCCAAAATAAAGGGAATTTTTGAATTATGCCCTGAAATATGTGAAATTTCTGCAATTTTGCCCCAAAATAAGGGAAATTTCTGCCTTTTTGACACAAAATAAAGGAAATTTCTGCATTTTTACCAAAAAATATTAAGAATTTCTGCCATTTTGCCCCAAAATAGGGAAAATTTCAGCAATTTTGCCCCTAAATAAGTAAAATTTCTGCAATTTTGCCCAAAAATAAGGGAAATATCTGGAATTTGGCCCCAAAATAAGTGGAATTTCTGAGTTTTGACCCAAAATAAAAAGAATTTCTGTCTTTTTACCCAAACATATAGGGAATTTCTGCATTTTTGCCCCACAATTAGGAGAATTTCTGAAATTTGGTCCAAAATACGGGGAATTTCTGCTTTTTAGCCCGAAAATAAGGGGAATGTATACCTTTCCCACAAAAAGGGAAATTTCTTCATTTTTGCCCCTAAATAAGAGGAATTTCTGCATTTTTACCTCAAAATAAGTGAAATTTCTGCCTTTTTTACCCAAAAATAAACGGAATTTTAGTCTTTTTGCCCCAAAATAAAAGGAATTTTTGAATTATGCCCTGAAATAAGTGAAATTTCTTCAATTTTGCCCCAAAATAAGGAAAATTTCTGACTTTTTGACACAAAATAAGGGGAATTTCTGTGTTTTTGCCACAAAATATTAGGAATTTCTGCCTGTTTGCCCCAAAATAAGGAAAATTTCTGTCTTTCTTCCCTGAAATAAAGGAAATTTCTGCAATTTTGCCCCAAAATAAGTGAAATTTCTGCAATTTTGCCCCAAAATAAGTGGAATTTCTGAGTTTTGTCCCAAAATAAGGAGAATTTCTGTCTTTTTGCCCCAACAAATAGGGAATTTCTCCCTTTTTGTCCCACAACTAGGGGAATTTCTGCAATTTTGCTCCAAAATACGGGGAATTTCTACTTTTTAGCCCGAAAATAAAAATAATGTATACCTTTTGCCACAAAAAAAAAAAATTTCTTCATTTTTGCCCCAAATAGGAGGAATTTCTGCATTTTTACTTCAAAATAAGTGAAATTTCTGCCTTTTTACCCAAAAATAAGCGGAATTTCTGTCTTTTTGCCCCAAAATAAAAGGAATTTTTGAATTATGCCCTAAAATAAGTGATATTTCTGCAATTTTCCTTAAAATAAAAGAAATTTCTGCCTTTTTGCCACAAAATAAGAAGAATTTCTGTCTTTTTTAAGCAAAATAAGGGAAATTTATGCATTTTTGCCCCCAAATAAGGGGAATTTCAGCATTTTTACCTCAAAATAATTGGAATTTCTGCATTTTTGCCCCAAAATATTTGGAATTTCTGCCTTTTTGCTACAAAATAATGAAAATTTCTGCCTTTTTTCAATTAAATAAGTGAAATTTCTGCAATTTTGCCCTAAAATAAGGAAAATTTCTGCAATTCTGCCCCAAAATAAGGGAAATTTCTGGAATTTTGCCCCAGAATAAGTGGAATTTCTGAGTTTTGCCCAAAAATGTGGAAAATTTTTGTCTTTTTGCCTCAAAATATAGGGAATTTCTGCCTTGTTGCCCCACAATTAGGGGAATTTCTGAAATTTTGCACCAAAATACGGGAATTTCTGCTTTTTTGCCCGAAAATAAAGGGAATATATACATTTTGCCACAAAAATGGATATTTCTTCATTTTTGCCCCAAAATAAGAGGAATTTCTGCATTTTTACCTCAAAATAAGTGAAATTTCTGCCTTTTTACCCAAAATAAACGGAATATCTGTCTTTTTGCCCCAAAATAAAAAAAAATTTTTGAATTATGCCCTGAAACAAGTGAAATTTCTGCAATTTTGCCCCAAAATAAGGGAAATTTCTGCCTTTTTGACACAAAATAAGGGAAATTTCTGCATTTTTACCAAAAAATATTAAGAATTTCGGCCTTTTTCCCCAAAAATAAGGAAAATTTCTGCATTTTTTTCCTGAAATAAGTGAAATTTCTGCAATTTTGCCCCAAAATAAGTGAAATTTCTGCAATTTTGCCCCAAAATAAGTAAAATTTCTGCAATTTTGCCCAAAAATAAGGGAAATTTCTGGAATTTTGCCCCAAAATAAGTGGAATTTCTGAGTTTTGCCCCAAAATAAAAAGAATTTCTGTCTTTTTACCACAACATATAGGGAATTTCTGCATTTTTGCCCCACAATTAGGAGAATTTCTGCAATTTTGCTCCAAAATACGGGAAATTTCTGCTTTTTAGCCCGAAAATAAGGGGAATGTATACCTTTTGCCACAAAAAAGGAAAATTTCTTCTTTTTTGCCCCAAAATAAGAGGAATTTCTGCCCTTTTACCTCAAAATAAGTAAAATTTCTGCCTTTTTTACCCAAAAATAAACGGAATTTCTGTCTTTTTGCCCCAAAATAAAAGGAATTTTTGAATTATGCCCTGAAATAAGTGCAATTTCTTCAATTTTGCCCCAAAATAAGGGAAATTTCTGAATTTTTGACACAAAATAAGGGGAATTTCTGCATTTTTGCCACAAAATATTAGGAATTTCTGCCTTTTTGCCCCAAAATGAGGAAAATATCTGTCTTTCTTCCCTGAAATAAAGGAAATTTCTGCAATTTTGCCCCAAAATAATTGAAATTTCTGCAATTTTGCCCCAAAATAAGTGGAATTTCTGAGTTTTGTCCCAAAATAAGGAGAATTTCTGTCTTTTTGCCCCAACAAATAAGGAATTTCTCCCTTTTTGCCCCACCACTAGGGGAATTTCTGCAATTTTGCTCCAAAATACAGGGAATTTCTGCTTTTTTTTCCCAAAAATAAGGGGAATGTATACCTTTTGCCACAAAAAAAGGAAATTTCTATATTTTTGCCCCAAAATAATAGAAATTTCTGTCTTTTTACATCAAAATAAGTGAAATTTCTGCCTTTTTACCCAAAAATAAACGGAATTTCTGTCTTTTTGCCCCAAAATAAAAGGATTTTTTGAATTTTGCCCTGAAATAAGGGAAATTTCTGCAATTTTGCCCCAACATAAAAGAAATTTCTGCCTTTTTGACACAAAATAAGGGGAATTTCTGCATTTTTGCCTCAAAATATTAGGAATTTCTGACTTTTTGCCCCAAAATAAGAAAATTTCCGCCTTTTTTCCCTGAAATAAGTGAAATTTCTGCAATTTTACCCCAAAATAAAAGAAATTTCTGCCTTTTTGTTCCGAAATAAGGGGAATTTCAGCCTTTTTACCTCAAAATAGGGGAATTTCTGCATTTTTGCCACAAAATATTGAGAATTTCTGCCATTTTGCTCCAAAATATCAAAAATTTCTGCCTTTTTTTCCTGAAATAAGTGAAATTTCTGCAATGTTGCCCCAAAATAAGTGAAATTTCTGCAATTTTGCCCCAAAATAAGGGAACTTTCTGGTATTTTCTCCAAAATAAATGGAATTTCTGAGTTTTGCCCCAAAATAAAGAATTTCTGTCTTTTTGCCCCAACATATAGGGAATTTCTGCATTTTTGCCCCACAATTAGAGAAATTTCTGCAATTTTGCTCCAAAATACGGGGAATTTCTGCTTTTTAGCCCGAAAATAAAAATAATGTATACCTTTTGCCACAAAAAAAGGAATTTCTTCATTTTTGCCCCAAAATAAGAGGAATTTCTGCATTTTTGCCTCAAAATAAGTGAAATTTCTGCCATTTACCCAAAAATAAAAGGAATTTCTGTCTTTTTGCCCCAAAATAAAAGGAATCTTTGAATTATGCCCTGAAATAAGTGAAATTTCTGCAATTATGCCCCAAAATAAAAGAAATTTCTTCTTTTTTGCCACAAAATAAAAGGAATTTCTGTTATTTTGCCCAAAAATAAGGGAAATTTCTGCCTTTTTGTACCGAAATAAGGGGAATTTCAGCCTTTTTACCTCAAAATAAGGGGAATTTCTGCATTTTTGGCACAAAATATTGAGAATTTCTGCAATTTTACTCCAAAATATTAAAAATTTCTGCCTTTTTTCCCTGAAATAATTGAAATTTCTGCAATTTTCCCCCAAATAAGTGAAATTTCTGCAATTTTTCCCCAAAATAAGGGAAATTTCTGGAATTTTCCCCAAAATAAATGGAATTTTTGAGTTTTACCTCAAAATAAAAAGAATTTCTGTGTTTTTGCCCCAACATATAGGGAATTTCTGCCTTTTTGCCCCACAAGTAGGGGAATATCTGCAATTTTGCTCCAAAATACGGGGAATTTCTGCTTTTTTCCCCAAAATAAGAGGAATGTATACCTTTTGCCACAAAAAAGGGAAATTTCTTCATTTTTGACCAAAAATAAGAGGAATTTCTGCCTTTTAACCTCAAAATAAGTGAAATTTCTGCCTTTTTATTCAAAAATAAACGGAATTTCTGTCTTTTTGCCCCAAAATAAAAGGAATGTTTGAATTATGCCCTGAAATAAGTGAAATTTCTGCAATTTTGCCACAAAATAAGAGCAATTTCTGCCTTTTTGACACAAAATATTAGGAATTTCTGCCTTTTTGCCCCAAAATAAGGAAAATTCCTGCCTTTTTTCCCTGAAATAAGTGAAATTTCTGCAATTTTGCCCCAAAATAAGTGAAATTTCTGGAATTTTGCCCAAAAATAGGGGAAAGTTCTGGAATTCTGCTTTCAAATAAGGGGAATTTCAGCCTTTATACTTCAAAATAATGGGAATTTAAGCATTTTTGCCACAAAATATTAAGAATTTCTGCCTTTTTGCCCCAAAATAATGAAAATTTCTGCCTTTTTCCCTGAAATAAGTGAAATTTCTGCAATTTTGCCCCAAAATAAGTGAAATTTCTGCAATTTTGCCCCAAATAAGGGAAATTTCTGGAATTTTGCCCCAATATAATTGGAATTTTGAGTTTTGCCCCAAAATAAAAAGAATATCTGACTTTTGCCCTAACATATAGGGAATTTTTGCCTTTTTGCCCCGCAATTAGGGGAATTTCTGCAATTTTGCTCCAAAATACGGGGAATTTCTGCCTTTTTGCCCGAAAATAAAGGGAATGTATACCTTCTGCCACAAAAAAGGGAAATTTCTTCATTTTTGCCCCAAAATAAGAGGAATGTCGGCCTTTTAACCTCAAAATAAGTGAAATTTCTGCCTTTCTACCCAAAAAATAAACGGAATTTCTGTCATTTTGCCCCGAAATAAAAGGAATTTTTGAATTATGCCCTGAAATAAGTGAAATTTCTGCAATTTTACCCCAAAATAAAAGAAATTTCTGCCTTTTTGCCACAAAATAAAAGGAATTTCTGTCTTTTTGCCCAAAAATAAAGGAAATTTCTGCCTTTTTGTTCCGAAATAAGGGGAATTTCAGCCTTTTACCGCAAAATAAAGGGAATTTCTGCATTTTTGCCACAAAATATTGAGAATTTCTGCCATTTTGCTCCAAAATATCAAAAATTTCTGCCTTTTTTTCCTGAAATAAGTGAAATTTCTGCAATGTTGTCCCAAAATAAGTGAAATTTCTGCAATTTTGCCCCAAAATAAGAAAAATTTCTGGTATTTTCCCCAAAATAAATGGAATTTCTGAGTTTTGCCCCAAAATAAAGAATTTCTGTCTTTTTGCCCCAACATATAGGGAATTTCTGCATTTTTGCCCCACAATTAGAGGAATTTCTGCAATTTTGCTCCAAAATACGGGGAATTTCTGCTTTTTAGCCCGAAAATAAAAATAATGTATACCTTTTGCCACAAAAAAAGGAATTTCTTCATTTTGCCCCAAAATAAGAGGAATTTCTGCATTTTTGCCTCAACATAAGTGAAATTTCTGCCATTTACCCAAAAATAAACGGAATTTCTGTCTTTTTGCCCCAAAATAAAAGGAATTTTTTATTATGCCCTGAAATAAGTGATATTTCTGCAATTTTTCCCCAAATAAAAGAAATTTCTGCCTTTTTGCCACAAAATTAGGGGAATTTCTGTCTTTTTGCCCCAAAATAAAAGGAATCTTTGAATTATGCCCTGAAATAAGTGAAATTTCTGCAATTTTGCCCCAAAATAAAAGAAATTTCTTCTTTTTTGCCACAAAATAAAAGGAATTTCTGTTATTTTGCCTAAAAGTAAGGGAAATTTCTGCCTTTTTGTCCCGAAATAAGGGGAATTTTAGCCTTTTTACCTCAAAATAAGGGGAATTTCTGCATTTTTGGCACAAAATATTGAGAATTTTTGCCATTTTGCTCCAAAATATCGAAAATTTCTGCCTTTTTTCTCTGAAATAAGTGAGATTTCTGCAATTTAGCCCCAAAATATGGGAAATTTCTGGAATTTTCCCCAAAATAAATGGAATTTCTGAGTTTTGCCCCAAAATAAAGAATTTCTGTCTTTTTGCCCCAACATATAGTGAATTTCTGCATTTTTGCCCCACAATTAGGGGAATTTCTGCAATTTTGCTCCAAAATACGGGGAATTTCTGCTTTTTAGCCCGAAATTAAAAATAATGTATACCTTTTGCCACAAAAAAAGAAATTTTTTTATTTTTGCCCCAAAATAAGAGGAATTTCTGCATTTTTACCTCAAAATAAGTGAAATTTCTACCTTTTTACCCAAAAATAAACGGAATTTCTGTCTTTTTGCCCCAAAATAAAAGGAATTTTTGAATTATGCCCTGAAATAAGTGATATTTCTGCAATTTTTCCACAAAATAAAAGAAATTTCTGCCTTTTTGCCACAAAATAAGGGGAATTTCTGTCTTTTTGCCCCAAAATAAGGGAAATTTATCCTTTTTTGCCCCCAAATAAGGGAAATTTCAGCCTTTTTACCTCAAAATAAGGGGAATTTCTGCATTTTTGCCACAAAATATTAGGAATTTCTGCCTTTTTGCTCCAAAATAAGGAAAATTTCTGGCTTTTTTCCATGAAATAAGTGAAATTTCTGCAATTTTGCCCTAAAATAAGGGAAATATCTGGAATTTTGCCCCAAAATAAGGGAAATTTCTGGAATTTTGCCTCAGAATAAGTGGAATTTCTGAGTTGTGCCCAAAAATGTGGCGAATTTTTGTCTTTTTGCCTCAACATATAGGGAATTTCTGCCTTTTTGCCCCACAATTAGGGTAATTTCTACAATTTTGCTCCAAAATACGGGAATTTCTGTTTTTTTGCCCGAAAATAAGGGGAATGTATACCTTTTGCCACAAAAAAGGGAAATTTCTTCATTTTTGCCCCCAAATAAGAGGAATTTCTGCATTTTTGCGCCAAAATAAGGAAAATTTCTGTCTTTCTTCCCTGAAATAAAAAAAATTTCTGCAATTTTGCCCCAAAATATGTGAAATTTCTGCAATTTTGCCCCAAAATAAGTGGAATTTCTGAGTTTTGTCCCAAAATAAGGAGTATTTCTGTATTTTTGCCCCAACAAATAGGGAATTTCTCCCTTTTTGTCCCACAACTAGGGGAATTTCTGCAATTTTGCTCCAAAATACGGGGAATTTCTGCTTTTTAGCCCGAAAATAAAAATAATGTATACCTTTTTCCACAAAAAAAGAAATTTCATCATTTTTGCCCCAAAATAAGAGGAATTTCTGCATTTATACCACAAAATAAGTGAAATTTCTGCCTTTTTACCCAAAAATAAACGGAATTTCTGTCTTTTTGCCCCAAAATAAAAGGAATTTTTGAATTATGCCCTGAAATAAGTGATATTTCTGCAATTTTTCCCCAAAATAAAAGAAATTTCTGCCTTTTTGCCACAAAATAAGAAGAATTTCTGTCTTTTTGAAGCAAAATAAGGGAAATTTATGCCTTTTTGCCCCCAAATAAGGGGAATTTCAGCCTTTTTACCTCAAAATAATGGGAATTTCTGTATTTTTGCCACAAAATATTGGAAATTTCTGCCATTTTGCTCCAAAATAATGAAAATTTCTGCCTTTTTTCAATGAAATAAGTGAAATTTCTGCAATTTTGCCCTAAAATAAGGAAAATTTCTGCAATTTTGCCCCAAAATAAGGGAAATTTCTGGAATTTTGCCCCAGAATAAGTGGAATTTCTGAGTTTTGCCCAAAAATTTGAAGAATTTTTGTCTTTTTGCCTCAACATATAGGGAATTTCTGCCTTGTTGCCCCACAATTAGGGGAATTTCTGCAATTTTTCACCAAAATACGGGAATTTCTTTTTTTTTGCCCGAATATAAAGGGAATGTATACATTTTGCCACAAAAATGGATATTTCTTCATTTTTGCCCCAAAATAAGAGGAATTTCTGCATTTTTACCTCAAAATAAGTGAAATTTCTGCCTTTTTACCCAAAATAAACGGAATTTCTGTTTTTTTGTTCCAAAATAAAAGGAATTTTTGAATTATGCCCTGAAATAAGTGAAATTTCTGCAATTTTGCACCAAAATAAAGGAAATTTCTGCCTTTTTGACACAAAATAAGGGAAATTTCTGCATTTTTACCAAAAAATATTAAAAATTTCTGCATTTTTCCCCCAAAATAAGGAAAATTTCTGCATTTTTTCCCTGAAATAAGTGAAATTTCTGCTTTTTTACCCAAAAATAAACGGAATTTCTGTCTTTTTGCTCCAAAGTAGAAGGAATTTTTGAATTATGTCCTGTAATAAGTGAAATTTCTTCAATTTTGCCCCAAAATAAGGAAAATTTCTGACTTTTTGACACAAAATAAGAGGAATTTCTGCATTTTTGCCACAAAATATTAGGAATTTCTGCTTTTTTACATCAAAATTAGTGAAATTTCTGCCTTTTTACCCAAAAATAAATGGAATTTCTGTCTTTTTGCCCCAAAATAAAAGGAATTTTTGAATTTTTCCCTGAAATAAGGGAAATTTCTGCAATTTTGCCCCAACATAAAAGAAATTTCTGCATTTTTGACACAAAATAAGGGGAATTTCTGCATTTTTGCCACAAAATATATGGAATTTCTGACTTTTTGCCCAAAAATAAGAAAATTTCTGCTTTTTTTCCTTGAAATAAGTGAAATTTCTGCAATTTTGACCGAAAAAAAGGAAATTTTTGGAATTTTGCCCCAAAATAAGTGGAATTTCTGAGTTTTTCCCCAAAATAAGGAGAATTTCTGTCTTTTTGTCCCAACATATAGGGAATTTCTGCTTCTTTGCCCCATTATTAGGGGATTTTCTGCAATTTTGCTCCAAAATACGGGGAATTTCTGGTTTTTGCCTGAAAATAAGGGGAATGTATACCTTTTGCCACAAAAATGGGAAATTTCTTCATTTTTGCCCCAAAATAAGAGGAATTTCTTCCTTTTTACCTCAAAATAAGTGAAATTTCTGCTTTTTTACCCAAAAATAAACGAAATTTCTGTCTTTTTGCCCGAAAATAAAAGGAATTTTTGAATTTTGCCCTGAAATAAGTGAAATTTATGCAATTTTACCCCAAAATAAAAGAAATTTCTGGAATTTTGCCCCAAAATAAGTGGAATTTCTGAGTTTTTTCAAAATAAGGAGAATTTCTGTCTTTTTGCCCCAACACATAGGGAATTTCTGCCTTTTTGCCCCACAATTAGGGGATTTTCTGCAATTTTGCTCCGAAATACGGGGAATTTCTGCTTTTTTGCCCGACAATAAAGGGAATGTATAACTTTTGCCACAAAAAAGGGAAATTTCTTCATTTTAGCCCCAAAATAAAAGGAATTTCTTCCTTTTTACCTCAAAATAAGTGAAATTTCTGCCTTTTTACCCAAAAATAAACGGAATTTCTGACTTTTTGCCCCAAAATAAAAGGAATTTTTGAATTTTGCAGTGAAATAAGTGAAATTTCTGCAATTTTGCCCCAAAATATAGAAAATTTCAGGAATTTTGCCCCAAAATAAGTGGAATTTCTTAGTTTTTCCCCAAAATAAGGAGAATTTCTGTCCTTTTGTCCCAACATATAGGGAATTTCTGCCTCTTTGCCCCACAATTAGGGGATTTTCTGCAATTTTGCTCCAAAATACGGGGAATTTCTGCTTTTTTGCCAGAAAATAAGGGGAATGTATACCTTTTGCCACAAAAAAGTAAAATTTCTTCATTTTTGCCCCAAAATAAGAGGAATTTCTTCGTTTTTACCTCAAAATAAATGAAATTTCTGCCTTTTTACCCAAAAATAAACGGAATTTCTGTATTTTTGCCCCAAAATAAGGGAAATTTTTGAATTTTGCCCTGAAATAAGTGAAATATCTGCAATTTTGCCCAAAAATAACAGAAATTTCTGCCTTTTTGCCCCAAAATAAGGGGAATTTTAGCATTTTACCTCATAATAAGGGGAATCTCTACTCTTTTGCCCCCAAATATGGGGAATTTCTGCATTTTTGCCCCAAATTAAGAGAAATTTCTGCATTTTTTCTTTGAAATAAGTGAAATTTCTGTAATTTTATCACGAAATAAGGGAGATTTCTGCAATTTTGCCCCAAAATAACTGAATTTCTGGAATTTTTCCCCAAAATAAAGGGAATTTCTGACTTTTTGCCCTGAAATAAAGAGAATGTCTGTCTTTTTGCCCCAAAATAATGTGAATTTCTGCATTTTCCCTCAAAATTAGGGGAATATGTGCAATTTTGCTTCAAAATACGGAGAATTTCTGCCTTATTGCACCAAAATAAAAAGAATTTCTGCATTCTTGCACAAACATAAGGGGAATTTCTGAAATTTTGCTCCAAAATAAGAGGGAATTTCTGCCTTATTGCCCGACATGAAGTGGAATTTCTGCCTTTTTGCCCTGAAATATTTGAAATTTCCACAATTTTACCCCAAAATAAGGGGAATTTCTGTTTTTGGCCCCAAAATTAGGAGAATTTCTGATTTTTGCCCCAAAATGAGGCAAATTTCTGTCTTTTTGCCCTGAAATAAGTGAAATTTCTGCCTTTTTGCCAAAATAAGGAGAATTTCAGCATTTTACCTCCAAATAAGGGGAATTTCTGCCTTATTGCCCCAAAATAACGGGAGTTTCAGCCTTTTTATCTCAAAATAAGGGGAATTTATTCCTTTTGCCCAAAATATGGAGAATTTCTGACTTTTTGTTCCAAAATAAGGAAAATTTCTTCAATTTTGTACCAAAATAAAAGAAATTTCTCCTTTTTACCCCAAAATAAAAGTAATTTCTGACTTTTTATCCTGAAATAAATGTAATTTCTGAAATTTTGCCCGAAAATAATGAAAATTTGTGCCTTTTTGCCCCAAAACGTGGAGAATTTCTGCTTTTTTGCCCCAAAATATGGGGAATTTCAGCATTTTACCTCAAAATAAGGGGAATTTTAGCCTTTTTGCACCAAAATATGGAAAATTTCTGCCTTTTTGCCACAAAATAAAAAAAATTTCTGCAATTCTGTACCAAAATAAAAGAAATTTCTAAAATTTTGTCCCAAAATAAGGGAAATTTCTGATTTTTGCCCCGAAATAAAGAGAATTTCTGTATTTTTGCTCCAAAATAAAGGAAATTTCTGCTTTTTCCCCCAAAATTTTGGGAGTTTCTGCAAGTTTGCTTCAAAATACAGGGAATTTCTGCCTCTTTTCCCGAAAATAAGGGGAACTTCTGCCGATTTGCCCCAAATAAAGGGAATTTCTGAATTTTTGCCCCAATATTAGGGGAATTTCTGCAATTTTGCTCCAAAATACGGGGAATTTCTGCCTTTTTGCCCGAAATTAAGGATATTTTCTGCCTTTTTGCCCCCAAACAAGGGAAATTTCTGCAATTTTATCCCACAATAAGGGGAATTTCTGCCTTTTTGTCCCCAAATAAGGGGAATTTCTGGCTTTTTGCCCTGAAATATGTAAAATGTCTGCAATTTTACCCCAAATTAATGTGAATTTCTGCCTTTTTGCCCCATAATAATGGGAATTTCTGCCTCTTTGCCCTGAAATAAGAAAAATTTTTGCTTTTTTTCTCTGAAATAAGTGAAATTTCTGCAATTTTGCCTTAAAATAAAAGAAATTTCTGAAATTTTTCCCCATAATAAAGGAATTTACTGCAATTTTGCCCCAAAATAAAGGGAATTTCTGTTTTGTGTCCACAAATAAGGGAAATTTCTGCAATTTTGCCCTAAAATAAGGGGAATTTCTGCCTTTTGCCCCAAAATAAGGGGAATTTCTGCATTTTGCCCCAAAATAAAGAAAATTACTGCATATTTTACCACAAAATTAGGTGAATTTCTGCAATTTTTCTCCAAAATACGGGAATTTTCTGCCTTTTTCGCCGAAAATAAAGGGAATTTCTGCCATTTTGCCGCGAAATAAGTGAAATTTCTGCAGTTTTACCCCAAAATAAGGGGAAGTTCTGCATTTTTGCCACAAAATTAGGGGAATTTCTGCAATTTTGTTCCAAAATACTGAGAATTTCTGCCTTTTTGCCCGAAAATAAAGGGAATGTATGCCTTTTTGCCATGAAAAGGGAAATTTCTTCATTTTTACCCCAAAATAAGGGGATTTTCCGCCTTTTTGACTCAAAATAGGTGCGATTTTTAATTTTTCCCTAAAACTAAACGGAATTTCTTTTTTTTTGCCCCAAAATAAGGGTTATTTCTGACTTTTTGCCCTGAAATAAGTTAAATTTCTAAAATTTTTCCCCAAAATAAGGAAATGTCTGCTTTTTGCCCCAAAATAAGGGGAATTTCTGACTTTTTGCCCTGAAATAAGTTAAATTTCTAAAATTTTTCCCCTAAATAAGGGAAATGTCTGCTTTTTGCCCCAAAATAAAAGAAATTTCTGCCTTTTTGCCCCACAATAAAGAAAACTACTGCATGTTTTACCCCAAAATTAGGTGAATTTCTGCAATTTTGCTCCAAAATACGGGGATTTTCTGCCTTTTTCGCCGAAAATAAAAAGAATTTCTGCCATTTTGCCGCGAAATAAGTGAAATTTCTGCAGTTTTACCTCAAAATAAGGGTAAGTTCTGCGTTTTTGCCCCATAACTAGGGGAATTTCTGCAATTTTGCTCCAAAATACGGGGAATTTCTGCTTTTTTTCCCAAAAATAAGGGGAATGTATAGCTTTTGCCACAAAAAATGGAAATTTCTTCATTTTTGCCCCAAAATAAGAGGAATTTCTGCCTTTGTATATCAAAATAAGTGAAATTTCTGCCTTTTACCCAAAAATAAACGGAATTTCTGTCTTTTTGCCCCAAAATAAAAGGAATTTTTGAATTTTGCCCTGAAATAAATGAAATTTCTGCAATTTTGCCCAAAAATAAGAGAAATTTCTGCCTTTTTGCCACAAAATAAGGGGAATTTCTGTCTTCTTGCCCCAAATAAGGGGAATTTTAGCATTTTACCTCAAAATAAGGGGAATCTCTCTTTTTTTGCCCCGAAATATGGGGAATTTCTGCATTTTTGCCCCAAAATAAGAAAAATTTCTGCATTTTTTCTTTGAAATAAGTGAAATTTCTGTAATTTTACCACAAAATAAGGGAGATTTCTACAATTTTGCCCCAAAATAAAGGAAATTTCTGGAATTTTGCCCCAAAATAAGGGGAATTTCTGACTTTTTGCCCTGAAATAAGGAGAATGTCTGTCTTTTTGCCCCAAAATAATGTGAATTTCTGCATTTTCCCTCAAAATTAGGGGAATATGTGCAATTTTGCTTCAAAATACGGAGGATTTCTGCCTTATTGCACCAAAATAAAAAGAATTTCTGCAATTTTGCACCAACATAAGGGGAATTTCTGTAATTTTGCTCCAAAATACAGGGAATTTCTACCTTATTGCCCGAAATAAAGTGGAATTTCTGCCTTTTTGCCCTGAAATATTTGAAATTTCCACAATTTTACCCCAAAATAAGGGGAATTTCTGTTTTTGGCCCCAAAATTAGGAGAATTTCTGCTTTTTGCCCCAAAATGAGGCAAATTTCTGACTTTTTGCCCTGAAATAAGTAAAATTTCTGCAATTTTGCCCCAAAATAATGGGAATTTCTGCCTTTTTGCCAAAATAAGGGGAATTTCAGCATTTTACCTCCAAATAAGGGGAATTTCTGCCTTATTGCCTCAATATAATGGGAATTTCAGCCTTTTTATCTCAAAATAAGGGGATTTTCAGCCTTTTTGCACCAAAATACGGAAAATTTCTGCCTTTTTGCCACAAAATAATAAAAATTTCTGCAATTTCGTACCAATTTTGCCCCAAAATAAGGGAAATTTCTGCCTTTTTGCCAAAATAAGGAGAATTTCAGCATTTTACCTCCAAATAAGGGGAATTTCTGCATTATTGCCCCAAAATAACAGGAATTTCAGCCTTTTTATCTCAAAGTAAGGGGAATTTATTCCTTTTGCCCAAAATATGGAGAATTTCTGACTTTTTGTTCCAAAATAAGGAAAATTTCTTCAATTTTGTACCAAAATAAAAGAAATTTCTCCTTTTTACCCCAAAATAAAAGTAATTTCTGAATTTTTGCCCTGAAATAAATGTAATTTCTGCAATTTTGCCCGAAAATAAGGGAAATTTGTGCCTTTTTGCCCCAATATGTGGGGAATTTCTGCCCTTTTGCCCCAAAATATAGAGAATTTCAGCATTTTACCTCAAAATAACGGGAATTTCAGCCTTTTTGCACCAAAATATGGAAAATTTCTGCCTTTTTGCCCCAAAATAAAGAAAATTACTGCATGTTTTACCCCAAAATTAGGTGAATTTCTACAATTTTGCTCCAAAATACGGGGATTTTCTGCCTTTTTCGCCAAAAATAAAGGGAATTTCTGCCATTTTGCCGCGAAATAAAGGGAATTTCTGCCATTTTGCCGCGAAATAAAGGGAAGTTCTGCATTTTTGCCACAAAATTAGGGGAATTTCTGCAATTTTGCTCCAAAATACTGAGAATTTCTGCCTTTTTGCCCGAAAATAAAGGGAATGTATGCCTTTTTGCCATAAAAAGGGAAATTTCTTCATTTTTACCCCAAAATAAGGGGATTTTCCGCCTTTTTGACTCAAAATATGTGCGATTTCTGACTTTTCCCAAAAATAAACGGAATTTCTGTATTTTTGCCCCAAAATAAGGGTTATTTCTGACATTTTGCCCTGAAATAAGTTAAATTTCTAAAATTTTTCCCCAAAATAAGGAAATGTCTGCTTTTTGCCCCAAAATAAGGGGAATTTCTGCCTTTTTGCCCCAAAATAAAGAAAACTACTGCATGTTTTATCCCAAAATTAGGTGAATTTCTACAATTTTGCTCCAAAATACAAAGACTTTCTGCATTTTTCACCGAAAATAAAGGAAATTTCTGCCATTTTGCCGCAAAATAAGTGAAATTTCTGCAGTTAAACCTCAAAATAAGGGTAAGTTCTGCGTTTTTGCCCCACAACTAGGGGAATTTCTGCAATTTTGCTCCAAAATACGGGGAATTTCTGCTTTTTTTCCCAAAAATAAGGGGAATGTATAACTTTTGTCACAAAAAAGGGAAATTTCTTCATTTTTGCCCCAAAATAAGAGGAATTTCAGCCTTTTTACCTCAAAATAAGTGAAATTTCTGCCTTTTTACCCAAAAATAAACGGAATTTCTGTCTTTTTGCCCCAAAATAAAATGAATTTTTGAATTTTGCCCTGAAATAAGTGAAATTTCTGTTATTTTCCTCAAAATAAGGGAAATTTCTGCCTTTTTGACACAAAATAAGGGGAATTTCTGAATTTTTGCCACAAAATATTAGGAATTTCTGACTTTTTGCCCCAAAATAAGAAAATTTCTGCATTTTTCCCTGAAATAAGTGAAATTTCTGCAATTTTGCCCCAAAATAAGGGAAATTTCTGGATTTTCTTCCCAAAATAAGTGGAATTTCTGAGTTTTTCCCCAAAATAAGGAGAATTTCTGTCTTTTTGCCCCAACATATAGGGAATTTCTGCCTTTTTGCCCCACAATTAGGGGATTTTCTGCAATTTTGCTCCAAAATATGGGAATTTCTGCTTTTTTGCCCGAAAATAAGGGGAATGTATACCTTTTGCCACAAAAACGTGAAATTTTTTCATTTTTGCCCCAAAATAAGATGAATTTTTTTCTTTTTATTTCAAAATAAGTTAAATTTCTGCCTTTTTACCCAAAAATAAACGGAATTTCTGTCTTTTTGCCCCAAAATAAAGGGAATTTTTGAATTTTGCCCTGAAATAAGTGAAATTTCTGCAATTTTGCCCTAAAATAAGGGAAATATCTGGAAATTTGCCACAAAATAAGTGGAATTTCTGAGTTTTTCCCCAAAATAAAAAGAATTTCTGTTTTTTTGCCCCAACATATAGGGAATTTCTGCCTTTTTGCCCCACAATCAGGGGATTTTCTGCAATTTTGCTCCAAAATACGGGGAATTTCTGCTTTTTTGCCAGAAAATAAGGGGAATGTATACCTTTTGCCACAAAAAAGTAAAATTTCTTCATTTTTGCCCCCAAATAAGAGGAATTTCTTCTTTTTTACCTCAAAATACATGAAATTTCTGCCTTTTTACCCAAAAATAAACGGAATTTCTGTTTTTTGCCCCAAAATAAGGGGAATTTTTGAATGTTGCCCTGAAATAAGTGAAATTTCTGCAATTTTACCCAAAAATAAGAGAAATTTCTGCCTTTTTGCCAAAATAAGGGGAATTTCAGCATTTTACCTCCAAATAAGGGGAATTTCTGCCTTTTTGCCACAAAATATGGGGAATTTCTGCCTTATTGCCACCAAATAAGGAAAATTTTTGCTTTTCTGCCTCAATTAACGGGAATTTCTGCGTTTTTGCCACAAAGTAAAGGGAATTTCTGCCTTTTTGCCCCAATATAACGGGAATTTCAGCCTTTTCATCTCAAAATAAAGGGAATTTATTCCTTTTGCCCAAAATATGGAGAATTTCTGACTTTTTTTTTCCAAAATAAGGAAAATTTCTTCAAATTTGTACAAAATAAAAGAAATTTCTCCTTTTTACCCCAAAATAAAAGTAATTTCTGACTTTTTGCCCTGAAATAAATGTAATTTCTGCAATTTTGCCCGAAAATAAGGGAAATTTGTGCCTTTTTGCCCGAAAATATGGGGAATTTCAGCATTTTACCTCAAAATAAGGGGAATTTCAGCCTTTTTGCACCAAAATATGAAAAATTTCTGCTTTTTTGCCACAAAATAAGAAAAATTTCTGCAATTCTGTACCAAAATAAAAGAAATTTCTAAATTTTGCCCCTAAATAAGGGAAATTTCTGATTTTTGCCCCGAAATAAGGATAATTTTTGTAATTTTGCCTCAAAATAAAGGGAATTTCTGCCTTTTTGCCCCCAAAATTAGGGGAGTTTCTGCAAGTTTGCTTCAAAATACAGGGAATTTCTTACTCTTTTCCCGAAAATAAGGGGAACTTCTGCCGATTTGCCCCAAATATAGGGAATTTCTGCATTTTTGCCCCAATATTAGAAGAATTTGTGCAATTTTGCTCCAAAATACCGGGAATTTCTGCCTTTTTGCCCAAAATTAAGGGGATTTTCTGCCTTTTTGCCCCCAAACAAGGGAAATTTCTGCAATTTTATCCCACAATAAGGGGAATTTCTGCCTTTTTGCCCCAAAATATGGGAAATTTCTGCCTTTTTGCCCCAAAATAAGAAAAATTTCTGCAATTTTGTACCAAAATAAAAGAAATTTCTGCCTTTTTGCCCGAAAATAAGAAAATTTCTACTTTTTTTCTGAAATAAGTGAAATTTCTGCAATTTTGCCCTAAAATAAGTGAAATTTCTGAGTTTTGCCCCAAAATAAGGAGAATTTCTGTCTTTTTGCCCCAACATATAGGGAATTTCTGCTTTTTTGGCCCACAATTAGGGGGATTTCTGCAATTTTGCTCCAAAATACGGGGAATTTTTGTATTTTTTCCCGAAAATAATAAGAATGCATACCTTTTTGCCATAAAAAAGGGAAATATCTTCATTTTTGCTCCAAAATAAGGGGAATTTCTGCTTTTTTTCCTCTAAATAAGTGGAATTTCTGTCTTTTTTTCCCAAAACAAAGGGAATTTCTGTCTTTTTGCCCCATAATAAAAAAATTTCTGACTTATTATTCTGAAATAAGTGAAATTTCTGCAATTTTGCCCCAAAATAAGGGAAATTTCTGCCTTTTTGCCCCCAAATAATGGGAATTTCAGCCTTTTTACCTCAAAATAAGGGGAATTTCTGCATTTTTGCCCCAAAATATGGGAACTGTCTGCCTTTTTGCCCCAAAATAAGGAAAATTTCTGCAATTTTGTACCAAAATAAAAGAAATATCTGCCTTTTTGACCCAAAATTAGAATTTTTTTTTTTTCGGAAATAAGTGAAATTTCTGCAATTTTACCCCAAAATAATTGAAATTTCTAAGTTTTGCCCCAAAATAAGGGAAATTTCTGCCTTTTTGCCCCCAAATAAGGGGAAGTTCAGCATTCTTACCTTAAAATAAGGGTAATTTCTGCATTTTTGCCCCAAAATATGGGAAATTTCTGCCTTTTTCCCAAAATAAGAAAAATTTCTGCAATTTTGTACCAAAATAAAAGAAATTTCTGTATTTTTGCCCCAAAATAAGAAAATTTCTGCTTTTTTTCTGGAATAAGTGAAATTTCTGCAATTTTGCCCAAAAATAAGTAAAATTTCTGAGTTTTGCCCCAAAATAAGGAGAATTTCTGTCTTTTTGCCCCAACATATAGGGAATTTCTGGCTTTTTGCCCCACAATTAGGGGAATTTCTGCAATTTTGCTCCAAAATACAAGGAATTTCTGCCTTTTTGCCCCAAAATAAGAACAAAGTCTGCAATTTTGTACAAAAATAATAGAAATTTCGGACTTTTTGCCCCAAAAAAGAAAATTTCTGCTTTTTTTTCTGAAACAAGTAAAATTTCTGCAATTTTGCCCCAAAATATGTGGAATTTCTGCAATTATGCCTCAAAATAAGGAAAATTTCTGACTTATTACCCTGAAGTAAGTGAAATTTCTGCAATTTTGCCCCAAAATAAGGGAAATTTCTGCCTTTTTGCCCCCAAATAAGGGGAAATTCGGCCTTTTTACCTCAAAATAAGGGGAATTTCTGCATTTTTGCCACAAAATATTTGGAATTTCTGCCTTTTTGCCCAAAAATAAGGAAAACTTCTGCCTTTTTTCTTGAAATAAGTGAAATTTCTGCAATTTTGCCTTAAAATAAGTGAAATTTCTGCAATTTTGCCCCAAAATAAGGGAAATTTCTGGAATTTTGCCCCAAAACATGTGGAATTTCTGAGTGTTGCCCCAAAAAAAAAGAATTTCTGTCTTTTTGCCCTAACATATAGGGAATTTCTGCCTTTTTGCCCCACAATTAGGTGAATTTCTGCAATTTTGCTTCAAAATACAGGGAATTTCTGCCTTTTTGCCCGAAAATAAGAAGATGCATACCTTTTTGCCATAAAAAAGGGAAATTTCTTCATTTTTCTCCAAAATCAGGGGAATTTCTGATATTTTGCCTCTAAATAATTGGAATTTCTGTCTTTTTACCCCAAAACAAAAGGAATTTCTGTCTTTTTTGCCCCAAAATAGGGAAAATTTCAGACTTATTACCCTGAAATAGGTGAAATTTCTGCAATTTTGCCCCTAAAAAAGGGAAATTTCTGCCTTTTTGACCCCAAATAAAGGAAATTTCAGCCTTTTTACATCATAATAAGGGTAATCTCTGCTTTTTGCCCTAAAATATGGGGAATTTCTGTATTTTTGCCCCAAAATAAAGAAAATTTCTGCAATTTTGTACCAAAATAAAAGCAATTTCTGCCTTTTTGCCCCAAAATAAGAGAAATTTCTGCGTTTTTTCCTGAAATAAGTGAAATTTCTGTAATTTTGCCACAAAATAAGGGAGATTTCTGCAATTTTGCCCCAAAATAAAGAAAATTTCTGGAATTTTGCCACAAAATAAGGAAAATTTCTGCCTTTTTGCCCCCAAATAAAGGGAATTTCAGCCTTTTTACCTCAAATTAACGGGAATTTCTGAATTTTTGCCCAAAAATATGGGAAATTTCTGCCTTTTTGCCCCAAAATAAGAAAAATTGCTGCAATTTTGTACCAAAATAAAAGAAATTTCTGTCTTTTTGCCCCAAAATAAGAAAATTTCTGCCTTTTTTCTGAAATAATTGAAATTTCTGCACTTTTGCCCCAAAATAAGTGAAAATTCTGATTTTTGCCCTCAAATAAGGAGAATTTCTGTATTTTTGCCCCAACATATAGGGAATTTCAGCCTTTTTGCCCCACAATTAAAGGAATTTCTGCAATTTTGCTCCAAAATACAGGGAATTTCTGCCTTTGTGGCCCACAATTAGGGGAATTTCAGCAATTTTGCTCCAAAATACTAGGAATTTCTGCCTTTTTGCTTGAAAATAAGAAGAATGCATACCTTTTTGCCATAAAAAAGTAAATTTCTTCATTTTTGCTCCAAAATAAGGGGAATTTCTGCTTTTTTGCCTCTAAATAAGTGGAATTTCTGTCTTTTTCCCCCAAAACAAAGGGAATTTCTGTCTTTTTGCCCGAACATAAGGAAAAATTCTGACTTATTACCCTGAAATAAGTGAAATTTCTGCAATTTTGCCACAAAATAAGGGAAATTTCTGGCTTTTTGCCCCCAAATAAGGGGAATTTCAGCCTTTTTACCTCAAAATAAAAGGAATTTCTGCATTTTTGCCCCAAAATATGGGAAATGTCTATCTTTTTGCCCCAAAATAAGAAAAATTTCTGCAATTTTGTACCAAAATAAAAGAAATATCTGCCTTTTTGCCCCAAAATTAGAAAATTTCTGCTTTTTTTTCGGAAATAAGTGAAATTTCTGCAATTTTGCCCCAAAATAATTGAAATTTCTGAGTTTTGCCCCAAAATAAGGGAAATCTCTGCCTTTTTGCCCCCAAAAATGGGAATTTCAGCATTTTTACCTTAAAATAAGGGGAATTTCTGCATTTTTGCCCCAAAATATGGGAAATTTCTGCCTTTTTCCAAAATAAGAAAAATTTCTGCAATTTTGTACCAAAATAAAAGAAATTTCTGCCTTTTTGCCACAAAATAAGAAAATTTCTACTTTTTTTCTTGAAATAAGTGAAATTTCTGCAATTTTGCCCCAAATAAGTGAAATTTCTTAGTTTTGCCCCAAAATAAGGAGAATTTCTGTCTTTTTGCCCTAACATATTGGGAATTTCTGCCTTTTTGCCCCACAATTAGGTGAATTTCTGCAATTTTTCTTCAAAATACAGGGAATTTCTGCCTTTTTGCCCGAAAATAAGAAGATGCATACTTTTTTGCCATAAAAAAGGGAAATTTCTTCATTTTTTTCCAAAATCAGGGGAATTTCTGATTTTTTGCCTCTAAATAATTGGAATTTCTGTCTTTTTACCCCAAAACAAAAGGAATTTCTGTCTTTTTTGCCCCAAAATAGGGAAAATTTCAGACTTATTACCCTGAAATAGGTGAAATTTCTGCAATTTTGCCCCTAAAGAAGGGAAATTTCTGCCTTTTTGCCCCCAAATAAAGGGAATTTCAGCCTTTTTACCTCATAATAAGGGTAATCTCTGCTTTTTGCCCTAAAATATGGGGAATTTCTGTATTTTTGCCCCAAAATATGGGAAATTTCTCCCTTTTTGCCCCAAAATTAGAAAAATATCTGCAATTTTGTACCAAAATAAAAGAAATTTCTATCTTTTTGCCCCAAAATAAAAAAATTTCTCCTTTTTTTCTGAAATAATTGAAATTTCTGCAATTTTGCCCCAAAATTAGTGAAAATTCTGAGTTTTGCCCCCAAATAAAGAGAATTTCTGTATTTTTGCCCCAATATATCGGGAATTTCTGCCTTTTTGCCCCACAATTAGGGGAATTTCTGCAATTTTGCTCAAAAATACGGGAAATTTCTGCCTTTTTGCCCGAAAATAAGAAGAATGCATACCTTGTTGCCATAAAAAAGGAAAATCTCTTCATTTTTGCTCCAAAATAAGGGGAATTTCTGCTTTTTTGCCTCTAAATAAGTGGAATTTCTGTCTTTTTCCCACAAAACAAAGGGAATTTCTGTCATTTTTGCCTCAAAATAAGAAAAATTTCTGACTTATTACCCTGAAATAAGTGAAATTTCTGTAATTTTGCCCCAAAATGAGGGAAATTTCTGCATTTTTGCCCACAAAGAAGGAAAATATTAGCCTTTTTACCTCAAAATAAGGAAAATTTCTGACTTATTACCCTGAAATAAGTGAAATTTCTGCAATTTTGCCCCAAAATAAGGGAAATTTCTGCCTTTTTGCCACAAAATAAGGGGAATTTCTTTCTTTTTGCCACAAAATAAGGGAAATTTTAGCCTTTTTACCTCATAATAAGGGTAATCTCTGCTTTTTGCCCTAAAATATGGGGAATTTCTGTATTTTTGCCACAAAATAAAGAAAATTTCTGCAATTTTGTACCAAAATAAAAGCAATTTTTGCCTTTTTGCTCCAAAATAAGAGGAATTTCTGCGTTTTTTTTCCCTGAAATAAGTGAAATTTTTGTAATTTTGCCACAAAATAAGGGAGATTTCTGCAATTTTGCCCCAAAATAAAGAAAATTTCTGGAATTTTGCCCCAAAATAAGGAAAATTTCTGCCTTTTTGCCCCCAAATAAAGGAAATTTCAGCCTTTTAACCTCAAAATAAGGAAAATTTCTGCATTTTTGCCCCAAAATATAAGAAATTTCTCCCTTTTTGCCCCAAAATAAGAAAAATATCTGCAATTTTGTACCAAAATAAAAGAAATTTGTGCCTTTTTGCCCCAAAATAAAAAAGTTTCTGCTTTTTTTTCTGAAATAATTGAAATTTCTGCAATTTTGCCCCAAAATAAGTGAAATTTCTGCAATTTTGCCCCAAAATAAGTGGAATTTCTGAGTTTTGCACCAAAATAAGAAGAATTTCTGTCTTTTTGCCCCAACATATAGGGAATTTCTGCCTTTTTGCCCCACAATTAGGGGATTTTCTGTACTTTTGCTACAAAATACGGGGAATTTCTGCCTTTTTTCCCCAAAATAAGAAGAATGCATACCTTTTTACCATAAAAAAAGGAAATTTCTTCATTTTTGCTCCAAAATAAGGGGAATTTCTGCTTTTTTGCCTCTAAATAAGTGGAATTTCTGTCTTTTTCCCCCAAAACAAAGGGAATTTCTGTCTTTTTTGCCCCAAAATAAGGAAAATTTCTGACTTATTACCCTGAAATAAGTGAAATTTCTGCAATTTTGCCCCAAAATGTGTAAAATTTCTGCCTTTTTGCCCCCAAATAAGGGGAATTTCAGCCTTTTTCCCTCAAAATAAGGGGAATTTCTGCATTTTTGCCCCAAAATATGGAAAATTTCTGCCTTTTTGCCCCAAAATAAGAACAGTTTCTGCAATTTTGTAACAAAATAAAAGAAATTTCTGCCTTTTTGCCCCAAAATAAGAAAATTTCTGCTTTTTTTCTGAAATAATTGAAATTTCTGCAATTTTGCCCCAAAATAAGTGAAAATTCTGAGTTTTGCCCCCAAATAAGGAGAATTTCTGTATTTTTGCCCCAAAAATTAGGGGAATTTCTGCAATTTTGCTCCAAAATACAGGGAATTTCTGCCTTTTTGCCCAAAAATAAAGGGAATGTATATCTTTTGCCATAAAAAAGGGAAATTTCTTTATTTTTGCTCCAAAATAAGGGAAATTTCTGCTTCTTTGCCTCTAAATAAGTGGAATTTCTGTCATTTTCCCCCAAAACAAACGGAATTTCTGTATTTTTTGCCCCAAAATACAGAAAATTTCTGACTTATTACCCTGAAATAAGTGAAATTTCTGCAATTTTGCCCCAAAATAAGGGAAATTTCTGCCTTTTTGCCCACAAATAAGGGGAATTTCAGCCTTTTTACCTCAAAATAAGGGGAATTTCTGCATTTTTGCCCCAAAATATAGGAAATTTCTGCTTTTTTGCCCCAAAATAAGAAAATTTCTGCTTTTTTTTCTGAAATAAGTGAAATTTCTGCAATTTTGCCCCAAAATAAGTGAAATTTCTGAGTTTTGCCCCCAAATAAGGAGAATTTCTGTCTTTTTGCCCCACAATTAGGGGAATTTCTGCAATTTTGCTCCAAAATACAGGGAATTTCTGCCTTTTTGCCCGAAAATAAGAAGAATGCATACCTTTTTGCCATAAAAAAGGGAAATTTCTTCATTTTTGCTCCATAATAAGGGGAATTTCTGTATTTTTGCCTCTAAATAAGTGGAATTTGTGTCCTTTTCCCCCAAAACAAAGGGAATTTCTGCCTTTTTTGCCCCAAAATAAGGAAAATTTCTTACTTATTATCCTGAAATAAGTGAAATTTCTGCAATTTTGCCCCTAAAGAAGGGAAATTTCTGCCTTTTTGCCCCCGAATAAAGGGAATTTCAGCCTTTTTACCTCATAATAAGGGTAATCTCTGCTTTTTGCCCTAAAATATGGGGAATTTCTGTATTTTTGCCCGAAAATAAAGAAAATTTCTGCAATTTTGTACCAAAATAAAAGCAATTTCTGCATTGTTGCCCCAAAATAAGAGAAATTTCTGCGTTTTTTCCTTGAAATAAGTGAAATTTCTGTAATTATGCCACAAAATAAGGGAGATTTCTGCAATTTTGCCCCAAAATAAAGAAAATTTCTGGAATTTTGCCCCAAAATAAAGAAAATTTCTGGCTTTTTGCCCCCAAATAAAGGGAATTTCAGCCTTTTTACCTCAAAATAAGGGGAATTTCTGCATTTTGACCCCAAAATATGGGAAATTTCTGCCTTTTTGCCCCAAAATAAGAAAAATTTCTGCAATTTTGTACCAAAATAAAAAGAAATTTCTGCCTTTTTGCCACAAAATAAGGAAAATTTCTGTCATTTTTTCTCTGAAATAAGTGAAATTTCTGCAATTTTGCCCCAAAATAAGTGAAATTTCTGCAATTTTGATCCAAAATAAGGGAAATTTCTGGAATTTTGCCCCAAAATAAGTGGAATTTCTGAGTTTTGTCCCAAAATAAGGAGAATTTCTGTCTTTTTGCCCCAACATATAGGGAATATCTGCCTTTTTGCCCCACCATTAGGGGAATTTCTGCAATTTTGCTCCAAAATACAGGGAATATCTGCCTTTTTGCCCGAAAATAAGAAGAATGCATACCTTTTTTTTCCATAAAAAAGTGAAATTTCTTCATTTTTGCACCAAATAAGGGAAATTTCTGCTTTTTTACCTCTAAATAAGTGGAATTTCTGTCTCTTTCCCCCAAAACAAAGGGAATTTTTTTTTGCCCCAAAATAAGGAAAATTTCTGACTTATTACCCTGAAATAAGTGAAATTTCTGCAATTTTGCCACAAAATAAGGGATATTTCTGCCTTTTTGCAACAAAATAAGGGGAATTTCTGTCTTTTTGCCCCAAAATAAGGGGAATTTCAGCCTTTTTACCTCATAATAAGGGGAATCTCTGCTTTTTTGCCCTAAAATATGAGGAATTTCTGTATTTTTGCCCCAAAATAAAGAATATTTCTGCAATTTTGTACCAAAATAAAAGTAATTTCTGCTTTTTGCCCCAAAGTAAGAGAAATTTCTGCGTTTTTTCCCTGAAATAAGTGAAATTTCTGTAATTTTGCCTCAAAATAAGGGAGATTTCTGCAATTTTGCCCCAAAATAAAGAAAATTTCTGGAATTTTGCCCCAAAATAAGGGGAATTTCTGACTTTTTGTTCTGAAATAAGGAGAATTTCTGTCTTTTTGCCCAAAAATAATGTGAATTTCTGCATTTTCCCTCAAAATTAGGGGAATATGTGCAATTTTGCTTCAAAATACGGGGAATTTCTGCCGTATTGAACCAAAATAAAGGGAATTTCTGCATTTTTGCACCAATATAAGAGGAATTTCTGAAATTTTGCTCCAAAATACGGGGAATTTCTGTCTTATTGCAAGAAATAAAGTGGAATTTCTGCCTTTTTGCCCGGAAATATTTGAAATTTCCAAAATTTTACCTCAAAATAACAGGAATTTCTGTTTTTGGCCCCAAAATTAAGAGAATTTCTGCTTTTTGCCCCAAAATAAGGCAAATTTCTGACTTTTTGCCCTGAAATAAGTGAAATTTCTGCAATTTTGCCCCAAAATAAGGGGAATTTCTGCCTTTTTGCCAAAATAAGGGGAATTTAAGCATTTTACCTCCAAATAAGGGGAATTTCTGCCTTTTTGCCACAAAATATGGGGAATTTCTGCCTTATTGCCCCCAAATAAGGAAAATTTTTGCTTTTCTGCCCCAATTAACGGGAATTTCTGCCTTTTTGCCACAAAGTAAAGGGAATTTCTGCCTTTTTGCCCCAAAATAAAGAGAATTTCAGCCTTTTTACCTTAAAATAAGGGGAATTTCTGCCTTTTGCCCCAAAATAAGGAGAATTTCTGCAATTTTGCCCTAAAATAAAGGGAATTTCTGCCTTTTGCCCCAAAATAAGGGGAATTTCTGCCTTTTTGCCCCAAAATAAAGAAAATTACTGCATGTTTTACCCCAAAATTAGGTGAATTTCTACAATTTTGCTCCAAAATACGGGGATTTTCTACCTTTTTCGCCAAAAATAAAGGGAATTTCTGCCATTTTGCCGCGAAATAAGTGAAATTTCTGCAGTTTTCCCCCAATTAAGGGGAAGTTCTGCGTTTTTGCCCCAAAATTAGGGGAATTTCTGCAATTTTGCTCTAAAATACGTGGAATGTCTGCCTTTTTGCCCGAAAATAAAGGGAATGTATATCTTTTTGCCATAAATAAGGGAAATTTCTTCATTTTTACTCCAAAATAAGGGGATTTTCCGCCTTTTTGACTCAAAATATGTGCAATTTCTGAATTTTCCACAAAAAAAAAGAAATTTCTGTCTTTTTGCCCCAAAATAAGGGGAATTTCTGACTCTTTGCCCTGAAATAAGTTAAATTTCTAAAATTTTTCCACAAAATAAATGTCTGCTTTTTGCCCCAAAATAAGGGGAATTTCTGCCTTTTTGCTTCAAAATAAGTGGAATTTCAGCATTTTTACCTGAAAATAAGGGAAATTTCTGCATTTTGCCCCAAAATATGGGAAATTTGTTCCTTTTTGCCCAAAATAAGAAAAATTTCTGCAATTTTGTACCAAAATAAAAGAAATTTCTGCCTTTTTGCACCAAAATTAGAAAATTTCTGCTTATTTTCCCTGAAATATGTGAAATTTCTGCAATTTTGCCCCAAAATAAGTGAAATTTCTGCAATTTTGCCCCAAAATAAGGAAAATTTCTGCCTTTTTGCCCCCAAATAAAGGGAATTTCAGCCTTTTTACCTCAAAATGAGGGGAATTTCTGCATTTTTGCACCAAAATATGGGAAATTTCTGCCTTTTTGCCCCAAAATAAGAAAAATTTCTGCAATTTTGTACCAAAACAAAAGAAATTTCTGCCTTTTTGCCCCCCAAAAAAAATTTCTGCTTTTTTTCTGAAATAAGTGAAATTTCTGCAATTTTGCCCCAAAATAAGTGAAATTTCTGGGTTTTGCCCCAAAATAAGGAGAATTTCTGTTTTTTTGCCCCAACATATAGGGAATTTCTGCATTTTTGCCCCACAATTAGGGGATTTTCTTCAATTTTGCTCCAAAATGCGGGGAATTTCTGCATTTTTGCCCGAAAATAAGAAGAATGCATACCTTTTTGCCATAAAAAGGGAAATTTCTTCATTTTTGCTCCAAAATAAGGAAAATTTCTGCTTTTTTACCTCTAAATAAGTGGAATTTCTGTCTTTTTCCCCCAAAACAAAGGGAATTTCTGTCTTTTTTGCCCCAAAATAAGGAAAATTTCTGACTTATTACCCTGAAATATGTGAAATTTCTGCAATTTTGCCCCTAAATGAGGAAAATTTCTGCCTTTTTGCCAAAAAATAAGGGGAATTTCTGTCTTTTTGCCCCAAAATAAGGGGAATTTCAGCCTTTTTACCTCATAATAAGGGGAATCTCTGCCTTTTTGCCCTAAAATATGAGGGATTTCTGTATTTTTGCCCCCAAAAAAAGAATATTTCTGCAATTTTTTCCAAAATAAAAGTAATTTCTGCTTTTTGCCCCAAAATAAGGGAGATTTCTGCAATTTTGCCCCAAAATAAAGAAAATTTCTGAAATTTTGCCCCAAAATAAGGGGAATTTCTGACTTTTTGACCTGAAATAATGAGAATTTCTGTCTTTTTGCCCAAAAATAATGTGAATTTCTGCATTTTTCCTCAAAATTAGGGGAATATGTGCAATTTTGCTTTAAAATACGGGGAATTTCTGCCGTATTGAACCAAAATAAAGGGAATTTCTGCATTTTTGCACCAATATAAGGGGAATTTCTGAAATTTTGCTCCAAAATACGGGGAATTTCTGTCTTATTGCAACAAATAAAGTGGAATTTCTGCCTTTTTGCCCTGAAATATTTGAAATTTCCAAAATTTTACCTCAAAATTAGAGGAATTTCTGTTTTTGGCCCCAAAATTAGGAGAATTTCTGCTTTTTGCCCCAAAATAAGGCAAATTTCTCACTTTCTGCCCTGAAATAAGTGAAATTTCTGCAATTTTGCCCCAAAATAAGGGGAATTTCTGCCTTTTTGCCAAAATAAGGGGAATTTCAGCATTTTACCTTCAAATAAGGGGAATTAGTGCCTTTTTGTCACAAAATATGGGGAATTTCTGCCTTATTGCCCCCAAATAAAGAAAATTTTTGCTTTTCTGCCCCAATTAACGGGAATTTCTGCCTTTTTGCCAAAAAGTAAAGGGAATTTCTGCCTTTTTGCCCCAAAATAACGGGAATTTCAGCCTATTTACCTCAAAATAAGGAGAATTTCTGCCTTTTCCCCAAAATATGGGGAATTGCTGACTTTTTGTTCCAAAATAAGGAAAATTTCTTCAATTTTGTACCAAAATAAAAGAAATTTATGCCTTTTGCCCCAAAATAAATGTAATTTCTGACTTTTTGCCCTGAAATAAATAAAATTTCTGCAATTTGGCCTGAAAATAAGGGTAATTTGTGACTTTTTGCTCCAAAATGAATTTCTGCCTTTTTGCCCCAAAATATGGGGAATTTCAGCATTTTACCTCAAAATAAGAGGAATTTCAGCCTTTTTGCACCAAAATATGGAAAATTTCTGCCTTTTTGCCACAAAATAAGAATAATTTCTGCAATCTGTACCAAAATAAAAGAAATTTCTAAAATTTTGCCTCAAAATAAGGGAAATTTCTGATTTTTGCCCCGAAATAAGGAGAATTTCTGTATTTTTGCGTCAAAATAAAGGGAATTTCTGCCTTTTTTCCCCCAAATTAGGGGAGTTTCTGCAATTTTGCTTCAAAATACAGGGAATTTCTTCCTCTTTTCCCGAAAATAAGGGGAACATCTGCCGATTTGCCCAAAATAAAGAGAATTTCTGCATTTTTGCCCCAATACTAGGAGAATTTCTGCAATTTTGCTCCAAAATACGGAGAATTTCTGCCTTTTTGCCGCGAAATAAGTGAAATTTCTGCAGTTTTACTTCAAAATAAGGAGAAGTTCTGCGTTTTTGCCCAAAAATTAGGGGAATTTCTGCAATTTTGCTCCAAAATACGTGGAATTTCTGCCTTTTAGCCAGAAAATAAAGGAAATGTATATCTTTTTGCCATAAAAAGGGAAATTTCTTCATTTTTACCCCAAAATAAGGGGATTTTCTGCCTTTTTGACTCAAAATAAGTGCAATTTCTGACTTTTCCCCAAAAATAAACAAAATTTCTGTATTTTTGCCCCAAAATAAGGGGAATTTCTGACTTTTTGCCCTGAAATAAGTTAAATTTCTAAAATTTTTCCTCAAAATAAGGGAAATGTCTGCTTTTTGACCCAAAATAAGGGGAATTTCTGCCTTTTTACTTCAAAATAAGAGGAATTTCAGCATTTTTACCTGAAAATAAGGAGAATTTCTGCCTTTTTGCCCAAAATAAGACAAATTTCTGCAATTTTGCCCCAAAATAAGTGAAATTTCTGCAATTTTGCCCCAAAAGAAGGGAAATTTCTGCCTTTTTGCCCTCAAATAAAGGGAATTTCAGCCTTTTTACCTCAAAATATGGAGAATTTCTGCATTTTTGCCCCAAAATAAGAAAAATTTCTGCAATTTTGTACCAAAACAAAAGAAATTTCTGCCTTTTTGCCAAAAATAAGAAAATTTCTGCTTTTTTTCCTGAAATAAGTTAAATTTCTGCAATTTTGCCCCAAAATAAGTGAAATTTCTGAGTTTTGCCCCAAAATAAGGAGAATTTCTGTCTTTTTGCCCCAACATATAGGGAATTTCTGCCCTTTTGCCCCACAATTTGGAAATTTTCTGTAATTTTGCTACAAAATACGGGGAATTTCTGCCTTTTTTCCCGAAAATAAGAAGAATGCATACCTTTTTGCAATAAAAAAGGGAAATTTCTTCATTTTTGCTCCAAAATAAGGGAAATTTCTGCTTTTATCCCTCTAAATAAGTGGAATTTCTGTCTTTTTCCCCCAAAACAAAGGGAATTTCTGTCTTTTTTGCTCCAAAATAAGGAAAATTTCTGACTTATTAACCTGAAATAAGTGAAATTTTTGCAATTTTGCCCCAATGATGAAAATTTCTGCCTTTTTGCCACAAAATAAGGGGAATTTCTGTCTTTTTGCCCCAAAATAAGGGGAATTTCAGCCTTTTTACCTCATAATAAGGGGAATCTCTGCCTTTTTGCCCTAAAATATGGGGAATTTCTGTATTTTTGCCCCAAAATAAAGAATATTTCTGCAATTTTGTTCCAAAATAAAAGTAATTTCTGCTTTTTGCCCCAAAATAAGAGAAATTTCTGCGTTTTTCCCTGAAATAAGTGAAATTTCTGTAATTTTGCCCCAAAATAAGGGAGATTTCTGCAATTTTGCCCCAAAATAAAGAAAATTTCTGGAATTTTGCCCCAAAATAAGGGGAATTTCTGACTTTTTGCCCTGAAATAAGGAGAATTTCTGTCTTTTTGCCCAAAAATAATGTGAATTTCTGCATTTTCCCTAAAATTGGGGGAATATGTGCAATTTTGCTTTAAAATACGGGGAATTTGTGCCGTATTGAACCAAAATAAAGGGAATTTCTGCATTTTTGCACCAATATAAGGGGAATTTCTGAAATTTTGCTCCAAAATACGGGGAATTTCTGTCTTATTGCAACAAATAAAGTGGAATTTCTTCCTTTTTGCCCTGAAATATTTGAAATTTCCAAAATTTTACCTCAAAATTAGAGGAATTTCTGTTTTTGGCCCCAAAATTAGGAGAATTTCTGCTTTTTGCCCCAAAATAAGGCAAATTTCTGACTTTTTGCCCTGAAATAAGTGAAATTTCTGCAATTTTGCCCCAAAATAAGGGAATTTCTGCCTTTTTGCTAAAATAAGAAGAATTTCAGCATTTTACCTCCAAATAAGGGGAATTTCTGCCTTTTTGCCACAAAATCTGTGGAATTTCTGTCTTTTTTCTCCAAAACAAAGAAAATTTCTGTCTTTTTTGCCCCAAAATAAGGAAAATTTCTGACTTATTACCCTGAAATAAGTGAAATTTCTGCAATTTTGCCCCAAAATAAGGAAAATTTCTGCCTTTTTGCCCCCAAATGATGGGAATTTCAGCCTTTTTACCTCAAAATAAGGGGAATTTCTGCATTTTTGCACCAAAATATAGGAAATTTCTGCCTTTTTGCCCAAAATAAAAAAATTCTGCAATTTTGTACCAAAATAAAAGAAATTTCTGCCTTTTTGCCCGAAAATAAAAAAATTTCTTCTTTTTTTCCCTGAAATAAGTGTAATTTCTGCAATTTTTCCCCAAAATAAGTGAAATTTCTGCAATTTTGCCCCAAAATAAGCAAAATTTCTGGAATTTTGCCCAAAATAACTGGAATTTCTGAGTTTTGCCCCAAAATAAAGAGAATTTCTGTCTTTTTTCCCCAAAATATAGGGAATATCTGCCTTTTTGCCAAACAATTAGGGGAATTTCTGCAATTTTGCTCCAAAATACAGGGAATTTCTGCTTTTTTTGCCTCTAAATAAGTGGAATTTCTGTCTCTTTCCCCCAATACAAAGGGAATTTCTGTCTTTTTTGCCCCAAAATAAGAAAAATTTCTGACTTATTACCCTGAAATAATTGAAATTTCTGCAATTTTGCCCCAAAATAAGGGAAATTTCAGCCTTTTTCCCTCATAAGAATGGGAATCTCTTCCTTTTTGCCCTAAAATATGGGGAATTTCTGTATTTTTGCCCCAAAGTAAAGAAAATTTCTGCAATTTTGTACCAGAATAAAAGCAATTTCTGACTTTTTGCTCAAAAATAAAAGAATTTTCTGTGTTTTTTCCCTGAAATAAGTGAAATTTCTGCAATTTTGCCCCAAAATAATTGAAATTTCTGAGTTTTGCCCCAAAATAAGGAGAATTTCTGTCTTTTTGCCCCAACATATAGGGAATTTCTGCCTTTTTGCCCCACAATTAGGGGATTTTCTGTAATTTTGCTACAAAATACGGGGAATTTCTGCCTTTTTTCCCGAAAATAAGAAGAATGCATACCTTTTTGCCATAAAAAAAGGAAATTTCTTCATTTTTGCTCCAAAATAAGGGGAATTTCTGCTTTTTTGCCTCTAAATAAGTGGAATTTCTGTCTTTTTCCCCCAAAACAAAGGGAATTGCTGTCTTTTTTGCCCCAAAAGAAGGAAAATTTCTGACTTATTACCCTGAAATAAGTGAAATTTCTGCAATTTTGCCCCAAAATAAGGAAAATTTCTGCCTTTTTGCCCCCAAATAAGGGGAATTTCTGCTTTTTTACCTCAAAATAAGGAGAATTTCTGCATTTTTGCACCAAAATATGGGAAATTTGTGCCTTTTTGCCCAAAATAAGACAAATTTCTGCAATTTTGCTTCAAAATACAGGGAATTTCTGCCTCTTTTCCCGAAAATAAGGGGAACATCTGCCGATTTGCCCAAAATAAAGGGAATTTCTGCATTTTTGCCCCAATATTAGGAGAATTTCTGCAATTTTGCTCCAAAATACGGGGAATTTCTGCCTTTTTGCCGCGAAATAAGTGAAATTTCTGCAGTTTTACTTCAAAATAAGGGGAAGTTCTGCGTTTTTGCCCAAAAATTAGGGGAATTTCTGCAATTTTGCTCCAAAATACGTGGAATTTCTGCCTTTTAGCCAGAAAATAAAGGAAATGTATATCTTTTTGCCATACAAAGGGAAATTTCTTCATTTTTACCCCAAAATAAGGGGATTTTCCGCCTTTTTGTCTCAAAATAAGTGCAATTTCTGACTTTTCCCAAAAAATAAACAAAATTTCTGTCTTTTTGCCCCAAAATAAGGGAAATTTTTGAATTTTTGCCCTGAAATAAGTTAAATTTCTAAAATTTTTTCTCAAAATAAGGGAAATGTCTTCTTTTTGACCCAAAATAAGGGGAATTTCTGCCTTTTTACTTCAAAATAAGAGGAATTACAGCATTTTTACCTGAAAATAAGGAGAATTTCTGCATTTTTGCACCAAAATATGGGAAATTTCTGCCTTTTTGCCAAAAATAAGACAAATTTCTTCAATTTTGCCCCAAAATAAGTGAAATTTCTGCAATTTTGCCCCAAAATAAGGGAAATTTCTGCCTTTTTGCCCTCAAATAAAGAAAATTTCATCCTTTTTACCTCAAAATATGGGGAATTTCTGCATTTTTGCCCCAAAATATGGAAAATTTCTGCCTTTTTGCCCCAAAATAAGAAAAATTTCTGCAATTTTGTACCAAAACAAAAGAAATTTCTGCCTTTTTGCCAAAAATAAGAAAATTTCTGCTTTTTTTTCTGAAATAAGTGAAATTTCTGCAATTTTGCCCCAAAATAAGTTAAATTTCTGAGTTTTGCCCCAAAATAAGGAGAATTTCTGTCTTTTTGCCCCAACATATAGGGAATTTCTGCCTTTTTGCCCCACAATTAGGGGATTTTCTGTAATTTTGCTACAAAATACGGGGAATTTCTGCCTTTTTTCCCGAAAATAAGAAGAATGCATACCTTTTTGCCATAAAAAAGGGAAATTTCTTCATTTTTGCTCCAAAATAAGGGGAATTTCTGCTTTTTTGCCTCTAAATAAGTGGAATTTCTGTCTTTTTTCTCCAAAACAAAGAAAATTTCTGTCTTTTTTGCCCCAAAATAAGGAAAATTTCTGACTTATTACCCTGAAATAAGTGAAATTTCTGCAATTTTGCCCCAAAATAAGGAAAATTTCTGCCTTTTTGCCCCCAAATGATGGGAATTTCAGCCTTTTTACCTCAAAATAAGGGGAATTTCTGCATTTTTGCACCAAAATATAGGAAATTTCTGCCTTTTTGCCCAAAATAAAAAAATTCTGCAATTTTGTACCAAAATAAAAGAAATTTCTGCCTTTTTGCCCGAAAATAAAAAAATTTCTTCTTTTTTTCCCTGAAATAAGTGTAATTTCTGCAATTTTTCCCCAAAATAAGTGAAATTTCTGCAATTTTGCCCCAAAATAAGCAAAATTTCTGGAATTTTGCCCAAAATAACTGGAATTTCTGAGTTTTGCCCCAAAATAAAGAGAATTTCTGTCTTTTTTCCCCAACATATAGGGAATATCTGCCTTTTTGCCAAACAATTAGGGGAATTTCTGCAATTTTGCTCCAAAATACAGGGAATTTCTGCTTTTTTTGCCTCTAAATAAGTGGAATTTCTGTCTCTTTCCCCCAATACAAAGGGAATTTCTGTCTTTTTTGCCCCAAAATAAGAAAAATTTCTGACTTATTACCCTGAAATAATTGAAATTTCTGCAATTTTGCCCCAAAATAAGGGAAATTTCAGCCTTTTTCCCTCATAAGAATGGGAATCTCTTCCTTTTTGCCCTAAAATATGGGGAATTTCTGTATTTTTGCCCCAAAGTAAAGAAAATTTCTGCAATTTTGTACCAGAATAAAAGCAATTTCTGACTTTTTGCTCAAAAATAAAAGAATTTTCTGTGTTTTTTCCCTGAAATAAGTGAAATTTCTGCAATTTTGCCCCAAAATAATTGAAATTTCTGAGTTTTGCCCCAAAATAAGGAGAATTTCTGTCTTTTTGCCCCAACATATAGGGAATTTCTGCCTTTTTGCCCCACAATTAGGGGATTTTCTGTAATTTTGCTACAAAATACGGGGAATTTCTGCCTTTTTTCCCGAAAATAAGAAGAATGCATACCTTTTTGCCATAAAAAAAGGAAATTTCTTCATTTTTGCTCCAAAATAAGGGGAATTTCTGCTTTTTTGCCTCTAAATAAGTGGAATTTCTGTCTTTTTCCCCCAAAACAAAGGGAATTTCTGTCTTTTTTGCCCCAAAATAAGGAAAATTTCTGACTTATTACCCTGAAATAAGTGAAATTTCTGCAATTTTGCCCCAAAATAAGGAAAATTTCTGCCTTTTTGCCCCCAAATAAGGGGAATTTCTGCTTTTTTACCTCAAAATAAGGAGAATTTCTGCATTTTTGCACCAAAATATGGGAAATTTGTGCCTTTTTGCCCAAAATAAGAAAAATTTCTGCAATTTTGTACCAAAATAAAAGAAATTTCTGCCTTTTTGCCCGAAAATAATAAAATTTCTGCATTTTTTCCCTGAAATAAGTGAAATTTCTGCAATTTTTCCCCAAAATAAGTGAAATTTCTGCAATTTTGCCCCAAAATATGGAAAATTTCTGGAATTTTGCCCAAAATAAGTGGAATTTCTGTGTTTTGCCCCAAAATAAAGAGAATTTCTGTCTTTTTGCCCCAACATATAAGGAATATCTGCCTTTTTGCCCCACAATTAGGGGAATTTCTGCAATTTTGCTCAAAAATACAGGAAATTTCTGCCTTTTTGCTCGAAAATAAGAAAAATGCATACCTTTTTGCCATAAAAAAGAAAAATTTCTTCATTTTTGCTCTAAAACAAGGAGAATTTCTGCTTTTTTGCCTCTAAATAAGTGGAATTTCTGTCTCTTTCCCCCAAAACAAAGGCAATTTCTGTCTTTTTTGCCCCAAAATAAGGAAAATTTCTGACTTATTACCCTGAAATAAGTGAAATTTCTGGAATTTTGCCCCAAAATAAGGGAAATTTCTGCCTTTTTCCACAAAATAAGGGAAATTTCTGTCTTTTTGTTCCAAAATAAGGGGAATTTCAGCCTTTTTACCTCATAATAAGGGGAATCTCGGCCTTTTTGCCCAAAAATATGGGAAATTTCTGTATTTTTGCCCCAAAATAAAGAAAATTTCTTCAATTTTGTACCAAAATAAAAGTAATTTCTGTCTTTTTGCTCCAAAATAAGAGAAATTTCTGCAATTATTCTCTGAAATAAATGAAATTTCTGTAATTTTGCACCAAAATAAGGGAGATTTCTGCAATTTTGCCCCAAAATAAAGAAAATTTCTGGAATTTTGCCCCAAAATAAGGAGAATTTCTGACTTTTTGCCCTAAAATAGGGAGAATTTCTGTCTTTTTGCCCAAAAATAATGTGAATTTCTGCATTTTCCCTCAAAATTAGGGGAATATGTGCAATTTTGCTTCAAAATACGGGGAATTTCTGCCGTATTGAACTAAAATAAAAAGAATTTCTGCATTTTTGCACCAATATAAGGGGAATTTCTGAAATTTTCTCCAAAATGCGAGGAATTTCTGTCTTATTGCAAGAAAGAAAGTGGAATTTCTGTTTTTGCCCTGATATATTTGAAATTTCCACGATTTTACCTCAAAATAAGAGGAATTTCTGTTTTTGGCCCCAAAATTAGGAGAATTTCTGCTTTTTGCCCCAAAATAAGGCAAATTTCTGACTTTTTGCCCTGAAATAAGTGAAATTTCTGCAATTTTGCCCCAAAATATGGGAAAGTTCTGTTTTTTTGCCAAAATAAGGGGAATTTCAGCATTTTACCTCCAAATAAGGGGAATTTCTGCCTTTTTGCCACAAAATATGGGGAATTTCTGCCTTATTGTCCCCAAATAAGGAAAATTTTTGCTTTTCTGCCCCAATTAACGGGAATTTCTGCCTTTTTGCCACAAAGTAAAGGGAATTTCTGCCTTTTTGCTTCAAAATAAAGGAAATTTCAGCCTTTTTACCTCAAAATAAGGGGAATTTCTGACTTTTTGTTACAAAATAAAGAAAATTTCTTCAATTTTGTACCAAAATAAAAGAAATTTATGCCTTTTGCCCCGAAATAAAAGTAATTTCTGACTTTTTGCCCTGAAATAAATGAAATATCTGCAATTTGGCCTGAAAATAAGGGAAATTTGTGTTTTTTTGCCCCAAAATGAGGGGAATTTCTACCTTTTTGCCCCAAAATATGGGGAATTTCAGCATTTTACCGAAAAATAAGGGGAATTTCAGCCTTTTTGCACCAAAATATGGATAATTTCTGCTTTTTGCCACAAAATAAGAAAAATTTCTGCAATTCTGTACCAAAATAAAAGAAATTTCTAAAATTTTGCCCCAAAATAAGGGAAATTTCTGATTTTTGCCCCGAAATAAGGAGAATTTCTGTATTTTTGCCCCAAAATAAAGGGAATTTCTGCCTTTTTGCCCCCAAATTAAGGGAGTTTCTGCAATTTTGCTTCAAAATACAGGGAATTTCTGCCTCTTTTCCCAAAAATAAGAGGAACTTCTGCCAATTTGCCCCAAATAAAGGGAATTTCTTCATTTTTGCCCCAATATTAGGGGAATTTCTGCAATTTTGCTCCAAAATACGGGGAATATCTGTCTTTTTGCCCAAAATTAAGGGGATTTTCTGCCTTTTTGCCCCCCAAAAAGGGAAATTTCTGCAATTTTATCCCCAAATAAGGGGAATTTCTGCCTTTTTGCCCCCAAATAAGGGGAATTTCTGCCTTATTGCCCTGAAATATGTGAAATGTCTGAAATTTTACCCCAAAATAAGGTGAATTTCTGCCTTTTTGCCCCAAAATAATGGGAATTTCTGAATTTTGCCCTAAAATAAGAAAAATTTTGGCTTTTTTTCTCTGAAATAAGTGAAATATCTGCAATTTTGCCTTAAAATAAAAGAAATTTCTGCAATTTTTCCCCATAATAAGGGAATTTTCTGCAATTTTGCCCCAAAATAAAGGGAATTTCTGTTTTTTGTCCCCAAATAAGGGAAATTTCTGCAATTTTGCCCTAAAATAAGGGGAATTCTTGCCTTTTGCCCCCAAATAAGGGGAATTTCTGCCTTTTTGCCCCAAAATAAAGAAAATTACTGCATGTTTTACCCAAAATTAGGTGAATTTCTGCAATTTTGCTCCAAAGTACGGGGATTTTCTGCCTTTTTTGCCGAAAATAAAGGGAATTTCTGCCATTTTGCCTTAAATAAGTGAAATTTCGGCAGTTTTACCACAAAATAAGGTGAAGTTCTGCGTTTTTGCCCCAAAATTAAGGGAATTTCTGCACTTTTTCTCCAAAATACGTGGAATTTCTGCCTTTTTGCCCGAAAATAAAGGGAATGTATATTTTTTTGCCATAAAAAAGGGAAATTTCTTCATTTTTACCCCAAAATAAGGGGATTTTCTGCCTTTTGGAATCAAAATAAGTGCAATTTCTGACTTTTCCCCAAAAATAAATGAAATTTCTGTCTTTTTGCCCCAAAATAAGGGGAATTTCTGACTTTTTGCCCTGAAATAAGTTAAATTTCTAAAATTTTTCCCCAAAATAAGAGAAATGTCTGCTTTTTGCCCCAAAATAAGGGAATTTCTGCCTTTTTGCTTCAAAATAAGGGGAATTTCAGCATTTTTACCTGAAAATATGGAGAATTTCTGCATTTTTGCCCCAAAATATGGGAAATTTCTGTCTTTTTGCCCAAAATAAGAAAAATTTATGCAATTTTGTACCAAAATAAAAGAAATTTCTGCCTTTTTGCCCCAAAATAAGAAAATTTCTGCTTTTTTTCCCTGAAATAAGTGAAATTTCTGCAATTTTGCCCCAAAATAAGTGAAATTTCTGCAATTTTGCCACAAAATAAGGGAAATTGCTGCCTTTTTGACCCCAAATAGAGGGAATTTCAGCCTTTTTACATCAAAATAAAGGGAATTTCTGCATTTTTGCCCCAAAATATGGGAAATTTCTGCCTTTTTGCTTCAAAATAAAAAAAAATTTCTGCAATTTTGTACTAAAACAAAAGAAATTTCTGCCTTTTTGCCCCAAAATAAGAAAATTTCTGCTTTTTTTTCTGAAATAAGTGAAATTTCTGCAATTTTGCGCCAAAATAAGTGCAACTTCTGAGTTTTGCCTCAAAATAAGGAGAATTTATTTTCTTTTGCCCCAATATATAGGGAATTTCTGCCTTTTTGCCCCACAATTAGGGGATTTTCTGCAATTTTGCTCCAAAATGCGGATAATTTCTGCTTTTTTGCCCGAAAATAAGAAAAATGCATACCTTTTTGCCATACAAAAGGGAAATTTCTTCATTTTTGCTCCAAAATAAGGGGAAATTCTGCTTTTTTGCCTCTAAATAAGTGGAATTTCTTTTTTTTTTCTCCAAAACATAGGGAATTTCTTTCTTTTTTGCCCCAAAATAAGGAAAATTTCTGACTTATTACCCTGAAATAAGTGAAATTTCTGCAATTTTGCCCCAAAATAAGCTAAATTTCTGCCTTTTTGCCCCCAATAATGGGAATTTCAGCCTTTTTACCTCAACATAAGGGGAATTTCAGCATTTTTGCACCAAAATATGGGAAATTTCTGCCTTTTTGCCCAAAATAAGAAAAATTTCTGCAATTTTGTACCAAAATAAAAAGAAATTTCTGCCTTTTTGCCCCAAAATAAGAAAATTTCTCCCTTTTTTCCCTGAAATAAGTGAAATTTCTGCAATTTTGCCCCAAAATAAGTGAAATATCTGCAATTTTGTTCCAAAATAAGGGAATTTTCTGGAATTTTGCCCCAAAATATGTGGAATTTCTGAGTTTTTTCCCAAAATAAAGAGAATTTCTGTCTTTTTGCCCCAACATATAGGGAATATCTGCATTTTTGCCCCACAATTAAGGAAATTTCTGCTTTTTGCCTCTAAATAAGTGGAATTTCTGTCTCTTTCTTCCAAAACAAAGGGAATTTCTTTTTTATTTTTACTCCAAAATAAAGAAAATTTCTGACTTATTACCCTGAAATAAGTGAAATTTCTGCAATTTTGCCCCAAATAAGGGAAATTTCTGCCTTTTTGCCACAAAATAAGGGGAATTTCTGTCTTTTTGCCCCAAAATAAGGGAAATTTCAGCCTTTTTACCTCGTAATAAGGGGAATCGCTGCCTTTTTGCACTAAAATATGAGGAATTTCTGCATTTTTGCCCCAAAATAAAGAAAATTTCTGCAATTTTGTACCAAAATAAAAGCAATTTCTGCTCTTTTGCCCCAAAATAAGAGAAATTTCTGCGTTTTTTCCCTGAAATATGTGAAATTTCTGTAATTTTGCCACAAAATAAGTAAGATTTCTGCAATTTTGCCCCCAAAAAAAAAAAAAATTTGGAATTTTGCCCCAAATTAAGGGGAATTTCTGACTTTTTGCCCTGAAATAAGGAGAATTTCTCTCTTTTTGCCCCAAAATAATGTGAATTTCTTCATTTTCCCTCAAAATTAGGGGAATATGTGCAATTTTGCTGCAAAATACAGGGAATGTCTGCCTTATTGAACCAAAATAAAGGGAATTTCTGCATTTTTGCACTAATATAAGGGGAATTTCTAAAATTTTGCTCCAAAATACAGAGAATTTCTGTCTTATTGCAATAAATAAAGTGGAATTTCTGCCTTTTTGCCCTGAAATATTTGAAATTTCCACAATTTTACCCCAAAATAAGAGGAATTTCTGTTTTTGGCCCCAAAATTAGGAGAATTTCTGCTTTTTGCCCCCAAATAAGGGGAATTTCAGCCTTTTTACCTCAAAATAAGGGGAATTTCTGCCTTTTCCCCAAAATATGGGAAATTTCTGACTTTTTGTTCCAAAATAAGGAAAATTTCTTCAATTTTGTACCAAAATTGAAGAAATTTATGCTTTTTGCCCCAAAATAAATGTAATTTCTGACTTTTTGCCCTGAAATAAATGAAATTTCTGCAATTTGGCCTGAAAATAAGGGAAATTTGTGCCTTTTTGCCCCAAAATGAGGGGAATTTCTGCCTTTTTGCCCCAAAATATGGGGAATTTCAGCATTTTACCTCAAAACAAGGGGAATTTCAGCCTTTTTGCACCAAAATATGGAAAATTTCTGCCTTTTTGCTACAAAATAAAAAAAAATTCTGCAATTCTGTACCAAAATAAAAGAAATTTCTAAAATTTTGCCCCAAAATAAAAGAAATTTTGATTTTTGCCCCGATATAAGGAGAATTTCTGTATTTTTGCCCCAAAATAAAGGGAATTTCTGCCTTTTTGCCCCCAAATTAGGGGAGTTTCTGCAATTTTGCTTCAAAATAGAGAGAATTTCTGCCTCTTTTCCTGAAAATAAGGGGAACTTCTATCTTTTTGCCCTAAATAAAGGGAATTTCTGCATTTTTGCCCCAATATTAGGGGAATTTCTGCAATTTTGCTCCAAAATACGGGGAATTTCTGCCTTTTTGCCCAAAATTATGGGGATTTTCTGACTTTTTGCCCCCAAACAAGGGAAATTTCTGCAATTTTATCCACAAATAAGGGAAATTTCTTTCTTTTTGCCACCAAATAAGGGGAATGTCTGCCTTTTTGCGCTGAAATATGTGAAATGTCTGCAATTTTACCCCAAAATAAGGTGAATTTCTGCCTTTTTGCCCCAAAATAATGAGAATTTCTGCATTTTGCTCTAAAATAAGAAACATTTTTGCTTTTTTTCTTTGAAATAGAAGAAATTTCTGCAATTTTGCCTTAAAATAAATGAAATTTCTGCAATTTTAACCATAATAAAAGAATTTTCTGCAATTTTGCCCCAAAATAAAGGGAATTTCTGTTTTTTGTCCCCAAATAAGGGAAATTTCTGCCTTTTGCCCCAAAATAAGGGGAATTTCTGCCTTTTTGCTCCAAAATAAAGAAAATTACTGCATGTTTTACCCCAAAATTAGGTGAATTTCTGCAATTTTGCTCCAAAATATGGGGATTTTCTGCCTTTTTCGCCGAAAATAAAAGAAATTTCTGCCATTTTGCCGTGAAATAAGTGAAATTTCTGCAGTTTTACCCCAAAATAAGGGGACGTTCTGCGTTTTTGCCACAAAATTAGGGGAATTTCTGTACCTTTGCTCCAAAATACGTGGAATTTCTGCCTTTTTGCCCGAAAATAAAGGGAATGTATATCTTTTTGCCATAAAAAGGGGAAATTTCTTCATTTTTACCCTAAAATAAGGGGATTTTCCGCCTTTTTGACTCAAAATAAGTGCAATTTCTGACTTTTCCCCAAAAATAAACGGAATTTCTGTGTTTTTGCCCCAAAATAAAGGGAATTTCTGACTTTTTGCCCTGAAATAAGTTAAATTTCTAAAATTTTTCCCCAAAATAAGGGAAATGTCTGCTTTTTCCCCCAAATAAGGGAATTTCTGCATTTTTGCTTCAAAATAAGGGGAATTTCAGCATTTTTACCTGAAAATATGGAGAATTTCTGCATTTTTGCCCCAAAATATGGGAAATTTCTGCTTTTTGCCTAAAATAAAAAAAAATTCTGCAATTTTGTACTAAAATAAAAGAAATTTCTGCCTTCTTGCCCCAAAATAAGAAAATTTCTGCTTTTTTTCCCTGAAATAAGTGAAATTTCTGCAATTTTGCCCCAAAATAAGTGAAATTTCTGCAATTTTGCCACAAAATAAGGGAAATTTCTGCCTTTTTGTCCCCAAAATAAGGAGAATTTCTTTCTTTTTGCCCAAATATATAGGGAATTTCTGCCTTTTTTCCCCCTAATTAGGGGATTTTTCTGCATTTTTGTACCAATATAAGGGAAATTTCTGAAATTTTGCTCCAAAATACGGGGAATTTCTGTCTTATTGCAAGAAATAAAGTGGAATTTCGGCCTTTTTGCGCTGAAATATTTGAAATTTCTACAATTTTACCCCAAAATAAGTGGAATTTCTGTTTTTGGCCCCAAAATTAGGAGAATTTCTGCTTTTTCCCCCAAAATAAGGCAAATTTCTGACTTTTTGCCTTGAAATAAGTGAAATTTCTGCAATTTTGCCCCAAAATAAGGGGAATTTCTGCCTTTTTGCCAAAATAAGGGGAATTTCAGCATTTTACCTCCAAATAAGGGGAATTTCTGCCTTTTTGCCACAAAATATGGGGAATTTCTGCCTTATTGCCAACAAATAAGGAAAATTTTTGCTTTTCTGCCTCAATTAACGGGAATTTCTGCGTTTTTGCCACAAAGTAAAGGGAATTTCTGCCTTTTTGCCCCAAAATAACGGGAATTTCAGCCTTTTTACCTCAAAATAAGTGGAATTTCTGCCTTTTCCCCAAAATATGGGGAATTTCTGACTTTTTGTTTCAAAATAAGGAAATTTCTTCAATTTTGTACCAAAATTAAAGAAATTTATGCTTTTTGCCCCAAAATAAAAGTAATTTCTGACTTTTTGCCCTGAAATCAATGAAATTTATGCAATTTGGCCCGAAAATAAGGGAAATTTGTTCCTTTTTGCCCCAAAATGAAAGGAATTTCTGCCTTTTTGCCCCAAAATATGGGGAATTTCAGCATTTAACCTCAAAATAAGGGGAATTTCAGCCTTTTTGCACCAAAATATGGAAAATTTCTGCCTTTTTGCTACAAAATAAGAAAAAATTCTGCAATTCTGTACCAAAATAAAAGAAATTTCTAAAATTTTGCCGCAAAATAAGGGAAATTTTGATTTTTGCCCCGAAATAAGGAGAATTTCTGTATTTTTGCCCCAAAATAAAGGGAATTTCTGCCTTTTTGCCCCCAAATTAGGGGAGTTTCTTCAATTTTGCTTCAAAATACAGAGAATTTCTGCCTCTTTTCCTGAAAATAAGGGGAACTTCTGCCGATTTGTCCGAATAAAGGGAATTTCTGCATTTTTGCCCCAATATTAGGAGAATTTCGGAAATTTTGCTCCAAACTACAAGGAATTTCTGCCTTTTTGCCCGAAATTATGGGGATTTTCTGCCTTTTTGCCCCCAAACAAGGGAAATTTCTGCAATTTTATCCCCAAATAAGGGGAATTTCTGCCTTTTTGCCCCCAAACTAGAGGAATTTCTGCCTTTTTGCCCTGAAATATGTGAAATGTCTGAAATTTTACCCCAAAATAAGGTGAAATTTTGCCTTTTTGCCCCAAAATAATGAGAATTTCTGAATTTTGCCCTAAAATAAGAAAAATTTTTGCATTTTTTCTTTGAAATAAGTGAAATTTCTGCAATTTTGCCTTAAAATAAAAGAAATTTCTGCAATTTTTGCCCATAATAAAGGAATTTTCTGCAATTTTGCCCCAAAATAAAGGGAATTTCTGTTTTTTGTCCCCAAATAAGGGAAATTTCTGCAATTTTGCCCTAAAATAAGGGGAATTTCTGCCTTTTGCCCCAAAATAAGGGGAATTTCCGCCTTTTTGCTCCAAAATAAAGAAAATTACTGCATGTTTTACCCCAAAATTAGGTGAATTTCTGCAATTTTGCTCCAAAATACGGGGATTTTCTGACTTTTTCGCCGAAAGTAAAGGGAATTTCTGCCATTTTGCCGCGATATAAGTAAAATTTCTGCAGTTTTACCCCAAAACTAGGGGAAGTTCTGCGTTTTTTCCCCAAAATTAGAGGAATTTCTGCAATTTTGCTCGAAATTTTGGGGAATTTCTGCCTTTTTGCCCGAAAATAAAAGGAATGTATAATTTTTTGCCATAAAAAAAAATTTCTTCATTTTTACCACAAAATAAGAAGATTTTCCACCTTTTTGACTCAAAATAAGTGCAATTATTGACTTTTCCCCAAAAATAAACAGAATTTCTGTTTTTTGCCCCAATATAAAGGGAATTTCTGACTTTTTGCCCTGAAATAAGTTAAATTTCTAAAATTTTTCCCCAAAATAAGAGAAATGTATGCTTTTTACCCCAAAATAAGGGGAATTTCTGACTTTTTGCCGCAAAATAAGGGAAATTTCAGCCTTTTTACCTCAAAATAAAGGGAATTTCTGCATTTCTGTCCCAAAATATGGGAAATTTCTGCCTTTTTGCCCAAAATAAGAAAAATTTCTGCAATTTTGTAACAAAATAAAAGAAATTTCTGCCTTTTTGCCCCAAAATAAGAAAATTTCTCCTTTTTTTTCCCTGAAATAAGTGAAATTTCTGCAATTTTGCCCCAAAATAAGTGAAATTTCTGAATTTTGCCCCAAAATAAGGGAAATTTCTGGAATTTTGCCCCAAAATAAGTGGAATGTCTGAGTTTTGCCCCAAATTAAGGAGAATTTCTGTCTTTTTGCCCGAACATATAGGCAATTTCTGCCTTTTTGCCCCACAATTAGGGGAATTTCTGAAATTTTGCTCCAAAATACGGGGAATTTCTGCCTTTTTGCCCGAAAATAAAAAGAATGCATACCTTTCTGCCATAAAAAATGAAAATTTCTTCATTTTTGTTCCAAAATATGGGGAATTTCTGCTTTTTTGCCTCTAAATAAGTGGAATTTCTGTCTTTTTCCCCCAAAACAAAGGGAATTTCTGTCTTTTTTGCCCCAAAATAAGGAAAATTTCTGATTTATTATCCTGAAATAAAAGAAATTTCTGCAATTTTGCCCCAAAATAAAAAAAAATTTCTGCCTTTTTGCCCCCAAATAAAGGGAATTTCAGCCCTTTTACCTTAAAATAAGGGAAATTTCTGCATTTTTGCCCTAAAATATGGGAAATTTCTGCCTTTTTGCCCCAAAATAAGAAAAATTTCTGCAATTTTCTGCCAAAATAAAAAAAATTTCTGACTTTTTGCACCAAAATAAGTGAAATTTCTGCCTTTTTGTCCCCAAATAAGGGGAATTTCAGCCTTTTTACCTCAAAATAAGGGGAATTTCTGCCTTTTGCCCAAAATATGGGGAATTTCTGACTTTTTGTTCCAAAATAAGGAAAATTTATTCAATTTTGTACCAAATTAAAAGAAATTTCTGCTTTTTGCCCCAAAATAAAAGTAATTTCTGACTTTTTGACCTGAAATAAATGAAATTTCTGCAATTTGGCCCGAATATAAGGGAAATTTGTGTCTTTTTGCCACAAAATGAGGAGAATTTCTGCCTTTTTGCTCCAAAATATGGGGAATTTCAGCATTTTACCTCAAAATAAGGGGAATTTTAGCATTTTTGCACCAAAATATGAAAAGTTTCTGCCTTTTTGCCACAAAATAAGAAAAATTTCTGCAATTCTGTACCAAAATAAAAGAAATTTCTAAAATTTTGCCCCAAAAAAGGGAAATTTCTGATTTTTGCCCCGAAATAAAAAGAATTTCTGGATTTTTGCCCCAAAATAAAGGGAATTTCTGCCTTTTTGCCCCAAAATTAGGGGAGTTTCTGCAATTTTGCTTCAAAATACAGGGAATTTCTGCCTCTTTTCCTGAAAAAAAAAGGGGAACTTCTGTCGATTTGCCCCAAATAAAAGGAATTTCTGCATTTTTGCCCCAATATTAGGGGAATTTCTGCAATTTTGCTCCAAAATACGGGGAATTTCTGCCTTTTTGCCTGAAATTAAGGGGATTTTCTGCTTTTTTGCCCCCAAACAAGGGAAATTTCTGCAATTTTATCACCAAATAAGGTGAATTTCTGCTTTTTTGCCCTGAAATATGTGAAATGTCTGCAATTTTATCCCAATATAAGGTGAATTTCTGCCTTTTTGCCCCAAAATAATGGGAATTTCTGAATTTTGCCCTAAAATAAGAAAAATTTTTGCTTTTTTTCTCTGAAATAAGTGAAATTTCTGCAATTTTGCCTTAAAATAAAAGAAATTTCTGCAATTTTTCCCCATAATAAAGGAATTTTCTGCAATTTTGCCCCAAAATAAAGGGAATTTCTGTTTTTTTGTCCCCAAATAAGGGAAATTTCTGCAATTTTGCCCTAAAATAAAGGGAATTTCTGCCTTTAGCCCCAAATAAGGGGAATTTCTGCCTTTTTGCCCCAAAATAAATAAAATTACTGCATGTTTTACCCCAAAATTAGGTGAATTTTTGCAATTTTGCTCCAAAATACGGGGATTTTCTGCCTTTTCGCCGATAATAAAGGGAATTTCTCCCATTTTGCCGCGAAATAAGTGAAATTTTTGCAGTTTTACCCCAAAATAAGGGGAAGTTCTGCGTTTTTGCCCCAAAATTAGGGGAATTTCTGCAATTTTGCTCCAAAATACGTGGAATTTCTGCCTTTTTGCCCGAAAATAAAGGGAATGTATACCTTTTTGCCATAAAAAAGGGAAATTTCTTCATTTTTACCCCAAAAAAAGGAGATTTTCCGACTTTTTGAATCAAAATAAGTGCAATTTCTGACTTTTCCCCAAAAATAAACGGAATTTCTGTTTTTTTGCCCCAAAATAAAGGGAATATCTGACTTTTTGCCCTGAAATAAGTTAAATTTCTAAAATTTTTCTCCAAAATAAGGGAGATGTCTGCTTTTTGCTCCAAAATAAGGGGAATTTCTGCCTTTTTGCCCCAAAATAAGGGGAATTTTACCCTTTTTACCTCAAAATAAGAGGAATTTCTGCATTTTTTGCCCCAATATTAGGGGAATTTCTGCAATTTTGCTCCAAAATACGGGGAATTTCTGCCTTTTTGCCTGAAATTAAGGGGATTTTCTGCTTTTTTGCCCCCAAACAAAGGAAATTTCTGCAATTTTATCACCAAATAAGTGGAATTTCTGCCTTTTTTTGCCCCCAAATAAGGGGAATTTCTGCCTTTTTGCCCTGAAATATGTGAAGTGTCTGCAATTTTACCCCAAAATAAGGTGAATTTCTGCCTTTTTGCCCCAAAATAATGGGAATTTCTGAATTTTGCCCTAAAATAAGAAAATTTTTTGCTTTTTTTCTCTAAAATAAGTGAAATTTCTGCAATTTTGCCTTAAAATAAAAGAAATTTCTGCAATTTTTCCCCATAATAAAGGAATTTTCTGCAATTTTGCCCCAAAATAAAGGGAATTTCTGTTTTTTATCCCCAAATAAGGGAAATTTCTGCAATTTTGCCCTAAAATAAGGGGAATTTCTGCCTTTTGACCCAAAATAAGGGGAATTTCTGCCTTTTTGCCCCAAAATAAAGAAAATTACTGCATGTTTTACCCCCAAATTAGGTGAATTTCTGCAATTTTGCTCCAAAATACGGGTATTTTCTGCCTTTTTCGCCGATAGTAAATGGAATTTCTGCCATTTTGCCGCGAAATAAGTGAAATTTCTGCAGTTTTGCCCCAAAATAAGGGGAAGTTCTGTGTTTTTGCCCAAAAATTAGTGGAATTTCTGCAATTTTGCTCCAAAATACGGGGAATTTCTGCCTATTTGCCCGAAAATAAAGGGAATTTATACCTTTTTGCCATAAAAAAGGGAAATTTCTTCATTTTAACCCCAAAATAAGGGGATTTTCCGACTTTTTGACTCAAAATAAGTGCAATTTCTGACTTTTCCCCAAAAATAAACGGAATTTCTGTCTTTTTGCCCCAAAATAAAGGGAATTTCTGACTTTTTGCCCTGAAATAAGTTAAATTTCTAAAATTTTTCCCCAAAATAAAGGAAATGTCTGCTTTTTGCTCCAAAATAAGGGGAATTTCTGCCTTTTTGCCCCAAAATAAGGGGAATTTCACCCTTTTTACCTCAAAATAAGGGGAATTTCTGCATTTTTGCCCCAAAATATCAGAAATTTATGCCTTTTTGCCCAAAATAAAAAAAATTTCTGCAATTTTTTACCAAAATAAAAGAAATTTCTGCCTTTTTGCTCCAAAATAAAAAAATTTCTGCTTTTTTCCCTGAAATAAGTGAAATTTCTGCAATTTTGCCCCAAAATAAGTGAAATTTCTGCAATTTTGCCCCAAAATATGGGAAATTTCTGGAATTTTGCCCCAAAATAAGTGGAATTTCTGAGTTTTGCCCCAAAATAAGGAGAATTTCTGTCTTTTTGTCCCAACATATAGGGAATTTCTCCCTATTTGCCCCACAATTAGGAAAATTTCTGCAATTTTGCTTCAAAATACGGGGAATTTTTGCCTTTTTGCCCGAAATTAAGAAGAATGCATACCTTTTTGCCATAAAAAAGGGAAATTTCTGTGGGGCACCCCCCTACATGCCAGTGAAAGATGGCGCTGGTTTCCGTTAAGGAACAACGGTAAATATCCAGAGCAAGCCTGCCTAAAGCCTAGCCATGCCCCTAGACCCGGGTGCTCGCTTCTGACATCACATCGCATGATTTGGCCCTAGCCCATCAGGAGGCGCCACATCTGAGGCGAGACAAAACCCCTATATAAGGGGAGGGTTTGGTGCACTCAGGGTCTCTGCTTTGTATAGCTTTGGTTCTCCCTCTTAAGAGTTATTAAAGCTTGCTACAGAAGGATCCTGTGTGTGCCGCGTCGTTCTTGCGGGCGAGACATCTTGTGCGGGACATCTGGTGCCGAAACCCGGGAAAATTTTGACCAGACCATCGTCCGCACCTCTGGAGCCCCCCCCCCCCCGTGGCGGGGTGGATTCAGAACTGTAGCGCAGACTACGCTTCAGAAAGGTATGTCAGATTTTTCTCCTCTCTCTCATTTATTGGGTCTCTCCGGTTCGTTAGTAGGTCTCCCAGAGGCGATAGTTGGACTTGTTCTTGTTCTTTTGTTCTTCATCCTCACCTCCTACCTCTGTGAACATCGGTGGTGGTGTTGAGGGTTTGCTATCAAGGCAGGTCAGACTGGCGTAGATAAGCAGCTCTGCCCACCACCCCGTGGCACCTCTTAAGTCTCCCGTAGATAAGGGAGCTTCGAGCGAAGATTACTTTTGATTTCTTCGCAAACATAAGTCGGGCGTAGATCAGCCGCTGTTTTGTGCCGAGACCTATTGAGAATGACATAAAGCGGACGTAGATAAGCCGTCGTCACTCTTCCCCATTATGGGGGCTGCTCACTCTGTGGAAATGGTAAAAAACTGCCTGGAGGATGAGGCCTGCGAAGAGGTTAAAAGAGAAGGACAGATGGTCCTAGAAACTGTGCAAGATGGCATGTCAGAATCTGAACGTAGTGAGAGGATGGGTGTGCGCGCCAAAACATATCCCCCTAGACATATAAGTGAAAAAGGCCCTCCCGCAGACCCGAAGATAGGGCGGGAGAGAAGACTGGGCCCCAGGCCCGTCTCACCTGATAGAGGGTCCGACTCATGGTGGGAACCTGTTGCCCGGCCTCGTTTTAAGACAGGCCTCATTTATCCAACACAAGAACTTGCGGCGCTTCGCGTCAGCACCCCTAGAGATTCCTCTGAAGAGGAGGATGAAAGGTTAGATGCAGAAGAGGAAGCAGATCTAGAAGAAGAAGCTGCACAATATGAAGGAGAAAGATATCACCCTGATGAGCGGTGGCACAGGAACCTTGCGACCAACCGGGCGCCGCGTTCAGGGCCTGAACCACGAGCTCAAGTAAAGGCTTCCCCCAGGCCAGCCTCAGTGGCCCCTACGGCCCCGTCGGCTCCGCCGCCCTACGAGACCCGCCCCAAGGCTGTTTCGCGCCTTACAGACAAAGTCCGCCATCAGCTCAGCCTTGCTTTCCCGGTTTTTGAGAGTCCTGACGATGCCAGAGTTTATGCCCCTGTTGAATTTAACCAATTAAAAAAGATTGCAAAATCAGTAAGGGAATATGGTCCCAATGCCAATTTCACAATCATGCAGTTGGAGCAACTGGCATTAAATGCCTTAACACCCGCTGATTGGCAAACCATCGCTAAGGCTGCCCTCCCTAGTATGGGTCAGTATATGGAATGGAAGGCATTGTGGCATGAGGCAGTGCAAAGTCAGGCGCGGGCTAATGCTTCTGCGCTTAAGGCTGAACAAAGGGATTGGAGCTTTGACCTTCTTACCAGGCAGGGCTGCTTTTCGGCAGATCAGGCAAATTATCCATGGGGAGCCTACGCCCAGGTGTTTGGTACGGCCATCAGGGCATGGAAGGCGTTAAATAAGAAAGAGGAAGGAGGCAACCAGCTCACAAAAATTCTCCAAGGCCCCCAAGAACCTTTTTCGGACTATGTGGCACGAATGATGGATGCCGCAGGCAAAATTTTTGGAGACCCTGATGCCGTGGGTCCTTTTCTAGAACAGTTAATTTATGAACAAGCCTCCCAAGAATGCAAAAATGCCATAGCCCCTAGAAAAAATAAGGGCCTACAAAATTGGCTTAGAATCTGTAGAGACATTGGCAGCCCTTTGAGTAATACAGGACTTGCTGCCGCCATCCTACAGGCGCAGAGGCGGCCTCCCCCTACTGGGCGAGAACGCACTTGCTTTAATTGCAAAAGGCCTGGACATCTGGCAAGAGACTGTCAAGAGCCAAAGAAAGAATGTAAGGCTCCTACATTGTGCTCCAGATGTCAAAAAGTTTATCATACGACCAATCAATGTAGATCGGTCAGAGATTTGAGGGGCAACCTCTTACTACCCCTTCAAAACTCAGCCAATGAGAAGCCAAAAAACGGGCCAGTGGGCCCCCGGTTCCGGGGCCCACAAAAATACGGAACTCCATTTGTCAAGGCCCAATCTCTATCCAAGGGGAGCCCGCAGCTGGACACTCAAGAATGGACTTGCGTGCCGCCACCTCAATCTTATTAATGCCTCTGATGGGGGTGTGCCCAGTCCCTGCACAACCACTACACCCCCCTTTGCCCAAAGATACGGTGGGCCTGATTATTGGCCGTGGTGCACTTACTGCCCGCGGACTAATTGTTTACCCAGGAATTATTGATAATCAACATGTCCCTGAGATCCAAATTTTGTGTGCAAGCCCCCAGGGGGTGTTTTCTGTACAAAAGGGGGACCGTATAGCCCAAGTTTTACTGCTCCTCGCCCCCGGAGAACCTATACAAAAGAGTAAAAACCAGATGGGGTCCTCTGGGACAGACTCAGCCTACTTAACATTAACCTTAGAAACTCACCCACGCCTGACATTACCCATTTGTGGCAAAAGCTTCGAGGGCATTTTAGATACAGGGGCAGACAAGAGCATCATTTCTTCCCATTGGTGGCCAAAAAGATGGCCCCTTACTAAGTCATCTCATTCCTTTCAAGGGCTAGGGTATCAATCCAGTCCAGACATGAGCACTGAAGCCCTGGTCTGGAAAATGGCTGAAGGAGAAACAGGGACATTTACCCCATATGTGTTGCCATTGCCAGTTAACCTCTGGGGTCGAGATGTTATGACTGACTTAGGGCTAACTCTTACAAATGAGTATTCGCCCCATGTGAGAGACATGATGGAAAAACATGGATATCAAGAGGGATTTGGTTTAGGAAAATATGAACAAGGAGACCCACGCCCCGTTTCTCCACGGACACACACTGATAAAACAGGTCTGGGTTTTTCCTAGGTGCCACTGGGGTAACACGACCCATTCCGTGGAATACAGAGGATCCGGTGTGGGTTCCCCAGTGGCCTCTTACCTCTGAAAAATTAACGGAAGCAATAGACATTGTAGAAAACCAACTTGCTCAGGGAAACATCGAGCCCTCTACTTCCCCGTGGAATACCCCCATATTCGTCATCAGAAAAAGATAAACAAAAGGGGGGTATTATGGATGATTTACCCCATGGCCCGAGAGTGGCGCTCTCTATGGCTCTCTTTACATTGAATTTTCTAAATTTGGATGATGAGGGCCGGAGTGCTGCTGACAGGCACTGCTCCGAGCCAAAAAGGCCAAAAGAAATGGTAAAATGGAAATATGTCCTATCTAACAAATGGAGAGGCCCGGATCCTATCCTTATAAGATCCAGGGGAGCTGTTTGTGTTTTCGCACAGACTGAAGAAAATCCACTCTGGGTCCCAGAGCAATTAACACGCACAATCACCCAGGAAGATGACTGTCCTCCGGCTTCTGCTGATGACAACGCTGGCGGGAATGTCTGCTCATGAGTATCGATGGGGGATAATGTCAACTTTCCCTTTTCCCATGCCGGTGATGTATAATGCCCAAATTTTCCCTCGGTTCTTTACTACGGATAGAGAACTAGGTTTGCCCTTTCTTCCCTGGGATTCACAGATAGAAAGGGTCATAGACAATAGAACTCATTATCTCCCTGGGAGCTTATGTTTTGTCCTTAATTCAACAACCCCTGGGTGCCTGGGGCTGCATGTTCAGTCTGTGTCTAATATTGTTAATGGTTGGGATAATAAGACCCATTGGGGCCAGATCTTCTATACAGAGCTTACTGGAACCTGGCCCCGCTCAAGCTATTCAGAAAACTTAAAGCAGCCAAAGTTAGCCTCGTTTTGCCGAGCAAAAAAAGACATGCGCCATATCTTACCCTGGTCGGGGTGCCAGTCGCGCATGGTAGGCGAGGTCGGCCCATATTTTTCCCTGTCCCCGCTCTTGTCAGATAACACAGGAAATGTGGTTAGCCTTAATGGTAAAGAAAACACAGGAGCCTCTGGTAGCCCATTTGATCTCTGGATCCTTTGTGGTTCTAACGGTAGCTGTTCAGACTTAACCCCGATGGCTATAATAAAGCCAGCATTGGGGCCAGATCTTCTACCCACACAGAAAAGACCTTTTCCCCCACTCCTGTGTGTGTTTGGCCCCCCTTTTTATGGATTTTGAGTAATACATCATTTAATGAAAGCTTTTCTGAGCTTGATTGTAGAATTCACTCCTGTTATTATGCTCTCTGTTGGAATGCTTCCGAGTTTTCCTTTGCCTTGGTGGCTCGTCTGCCAAGGTTTGTCCCCATCCCTGTAGAAGCCCAGAGCTCTTTGACCCTCTTCAGAGAAAAAAAGAGACTTTGGAATTTCAGCCCTGATTGTGGGCATCATTGCTGCCACAGCCATGGCTGCCTCTGTAACTGCTTCTGCCCTGGCGTTGTCCAGCACAGTACAAGCCGCAGCCAGCATTAATGAACTTTCCTCCATTGTAACTACAGCCATGGAGGCTGGGCATTTGGCTTATACCCAAATCCAAGGAGGACTACTGATAGTCAACCAGCGTATAGATCTGGTGCAAGAACAGATAGATGTACTGTGGCAGATTGCTCAACTGGGGTGTGAAAACCGCCTGCCTGGACTGTGTGTGACCTCGGTCCAATATGAAAAATTTACTAAAGCTGCTAATCTTTCTAAGGCTTTGTCTCAGCACATTTTGCAGAACTGGTCGGTGGAGTTTGACCAGACCCTGAGAGAACTTCGCACGGCCATCCTGCAGATTAACTCCACACGCCTTGATTTATCGCTGACCGAAGGATTCGTCCCCTGGATTTCATCTGCGCTGTCCTACTTTAAGGAATGGGTGGGAGTAGGTTTGTTCGGGGTTTTGTTTAGCCTTGGACTTGTGTTTATTCTTTGGTTGCTTTGCAAATTTTATAATCAAACAAAAAGAGATAAGATGATGATGACTCAGGCGCTTGTCGCCCTAGAACAGGGAGCTTCGGCAGGCATTTGGCTCGCGGCTCTGAAACAGTAGGCAGCCGGTCGCCGGCCTGATAGTTCTTGCACCCTCTGTGTCCTTAGACACACTGCACGAGGATGAGTGTCAGGCTTGAGCAGCCCAAGAGGGTTGTAGAGCAAAGGGCATCGCACAGAGAAGTTGCCCCCGCCTTCTCTGGGAGACAAGCCTTCTTGCAGAGGGTTGCCTGCCCCAGTGTCCCTCCCTCACAAAACGGCAGAGAGACCGGTCAGGGCCCTGTTAGGGTAACGTCAACAACCCTGATGGGGTGCTTGTACATAGTCTTGACCGCACGCAACTAATTGTGCGCCATGATCATTCGAGGAGAATGGCCTCTATCTCCACCCTCGTTTTTTTTTTTTTGGGTGTCCGGCTGGCCTTGTAATAAATAATAAAGGGGGAGATGTGGGGCGCCGCCCTACATGCCATTGCAAGATGGCGCTGGTTTCTGTTAAGGAACAACGGTAAATAACCACAGCATGCCCGCCTAAAGCCTAGCCACGCCCCTAGACCCGGGTGCTCCCTTCTGACATCACATCGCATGATTTGGCCCTAGCCCATCAGGAGGCGCCACGTCCGAGGCGAGACAAAACCCCTATATAAGGGGAGGGTTTGGTGCACTCAGGGTCTCCGCTTTGTATAGCTTTGGCTCTCCCTCTCAAGAGTTATTAAAGCTTGCTACAGAAGGATCCTGTGTGTGCCGCATCGTTCTTGCAGGCGAGACAACTTGCGCGGAACAAAATTTTTTACTTTTGCTCCAAAATAAGGGGAATTTCTGCTTTTTTACCTCTAAATATGTGGAATTTCTGTCTTTTCCCCCCAAAACAAAGAGAATTTCTGTCTTTTTTGCCCCAAAATAAAGAAAATTTCTGACTTATTACCCTGAAATAAGTGAAATTTCAGAAATTTTGCCCCAAAATAAGGGAAATTTCTGCCTTTTTGCCCCCAAATAAAGGGAATTTCAGTGTTTTTACCTCAAAATAAGGGGAATTTCTGCATTTTTGCCCCAAAATATGGGAAATTTCTGCCGTTTTGCCCCAAAATAAGAAAAATTTCTGCAATTTTGTACTATAATAAAAGAAATTTCTGCTTTTTTGCCCCAAAATAAGAAAATTTCTGCTTCTTTTTCTGAAATAAGTGAAATTTCTGCAATTTTGCCCCAAAATAAGTGAAATTTCTGCAATTTTGCCCCAAAATAAGGGAAATTTCTGGAATTTTGCCCCAAAATAAGTGGAATTTCTGAGTTTTGCCCCAAAATAAAGAGAATTTCTGTCTTTTTGCCCCAACATATAGGGAATTTCTGCCTTTTTGCCCCACAATTAGGGGAATTTCTGCAATTTTGCTCCAAAATAAAGGGAATTTCTGCTTTTTTGCCCGAAAATAAGAAGAATGCATACCTTTTTGCCATAAAAAAGGGAAATTTCTTCATTTTTGCTCCAAAATAAGGGGAATTTCTGCTTTTTTGCCTCTTAATAAGTAGAATTTCTGTCTTTTTCCCCCAAAACAAAGGGAATTTTTGTCTTTTTTGCCCCAAAATAAGAAAAATTTCTGACTTATTACCCTGAAATAAGTGAAATTTCTGCAATTTTGCCAAAACATAAGGGAAATTTCTGGCTTTTTGCCCCCAAATAAGGGGAATTTCAGCCATTTTACCTCAAAATAAGGGGAATTTCTGCATTTCTGCCACAAAATATTAGGAATTTCTGCTTTTTTGCCCCAAAATAAGAAAATTTCTGCTTTTTTTCCCTGAAATAAGTGAAATTTCTGCAATTTTGCCCCAAAATAAGGGAAATTATTCGAATTTTGCCACAAAATAAGTGGAATTTCTGAGTTTTGCCCCAAAGTAAGGCGAATTTCTGTCTTCTTGCCCAAACATATAGGGAATTTCTGCATTTTTGCCCCACAATTAGGGGAATTTCTGCAATTTTGCTCCAAAATACGGGGAATTTCTTTTTTTTAGCCCGAAAATAAGGGGAATGTATACCTTTTGCCACAAAAATGTTAATTTCTTCATTTTTGCTCCAAAATAAAGGGAATTTCTGCTTTTTTGACTGTAAATAAATGGAATTTCTGTCTTTTTCCCCAAAACAAAGAGAATTTCTGTCTTTTTTGCCCCAAAATAAGGAAAATTTCTGACTTATTACCCTGAAATAAGTGAAATTTCTGCAATTTTCTCCCAAAATAAGAGAAATTTCTGCCTTTTGCCCCCAAATAAGGGGAATTTCAGCCTTTTTACCTCAAAATAAGGGGAATTTCTACATTTTTGCCATAAAATTTTAGGAATTTCTGCGTTTTTGCCTCAAAATAAGGAAAATTTCTGCCTTTTTTCTGGAAATAAGTGAAATTTCTTCAATTTTGCCCCAATATATGTGAAATTTCTGCAATTTTGCCCCAAAATAAAAGAAATTTCTGGAATTTTACCCCAAAATAAGTGGAATTTCTGAGTTTTGCCCCAAAATGAGGAGAATTTCTGTCTTTTTGCCCTAACATATAAGGAATTTCTGCCTTTTTGCCCCACAATTAGGGGAATTTCTGCAATTTTGCTCCAAAATACGGGGAATTTCTGGCTTTTTGCCCAAAAATAAGAAGAATGCATACCTTTTTGCCATAAAAAAGGGAAATTTCTTCATTTTTGCTCCAAAATTAAAGGAATTTCTACTTTTTTGCCTCTAAATAAGTGGAATTTCTGTATTTTACCCCAAAATAAAGGGAATTTCTGTCTTTTTTGGCCCAAAATTAGGAAAATTTCTGACTTATTACCCTGAAGTAAGTGAAATTTCTGCAATTTTGCCCCAAAATAAGGGAAGTTTCTGCCTTTTTGCCATCAAATAAGGGGAATTTCAGCCTTTTTACCACAAAATAAGTGGAATTTCTGCATTTTTTCCCCAAAATATGGGAAATTTCTGCCTTTTTGCCCAAAAATAAGAAAAATTTCTGCAATTTTGTACCAAAATAAAAGACATTTCTGCCTTTTTGCCCCAAAATAAAAAAATTTCTGCTTTTTTTCTGAAATAATTGAAATTTCTGCAATTTTGCCCCAAAATAAGTGAAATTTCTGAGTTTTGCCACAAAATAAGGAGAATTTCTGACTTTTTGCCCCTCAATTAGGGGAATTCTGCAATTTTGCTCCAAAATACGGGGAATTTCTGCCTTTTTGCCCAAAAATAAGAAGAATGCATACCTTTGTGCCATAAAAAAGGGAAATTTCTTCATTTTTGCTCCAAAATAAGGGGAATTTTTGCTTTTTTGCCTCTAAATAAGTGGAATTTCTGTCTTTTTCCCCCAAAACAAAGGGAATTTCTTTCCTTTTGGCTCCAAAATAAGGAAAATTTCTGACTTAGTACACTGAAATAAGTGAAATATCTGCAATTTTGCCCCAAAATAAGGGAAATTTCTGCCTTTTTGCATCCAAATAAAAGGAATTTCAGCCTTTTTACCTAAAAATAAGGGGAATTTCTGCATTTTTGCCACAAAATAAAAGGAATTTCTGCCTTTTTGCCCCAAAAAAATAAATTTTTTTTTGAAATAAGTGAAATGTCTGCAATTTTGCCCCAAAATAAGTGAAATTTCTGCAATTTTGCCCCCAAATAAGGGAAATTTCTGGAATTTTGCCCACAAATAAGGGGAATTTCAGCCTTTTTACCTTAAAATAAGGGAAATTTCTGCATTTTTGCAACAAAATATTAGGAATTTCTGCATTTTTGCCACAAAATATTAGGAATTTTTGCCCTTTTGCCCCAAAATAAGGAAAATTTCTGCCTTTTTTCCCTGAAATAAGTGAAATTTCTGCAATTTTGCCCCAAAATAAGTGAAATTTCTGCAATTTTACCCCAAAATAAGGGCAATTTCTGGAATTTTGCCCCAAAATAAGTGGAATTTCTGAGTTTTGCCCCAAAATAAAGAGAATTTCTGTTTTTTTGTCCTAACATATAGGAAATTTCTGCCTTTTTGCCCCACAATTAGGGGAATTTCTGCAATTTTGCTCCAAAATACAGGGAATTTCTGCTTTTTAGCCTGAATATAAGGGGAATGAATACCTTTTGCCACAAAAAAAGGAAATTTCTTCATTTATGCTCCAAAATAAGGGAAATTTCTGCTTTTTTGCCTCTAAAAAAGTGGAATTTCTGTCTTTTTCCCCCAAAACAAAGGGAATTTCTGCCTCTTTTGCCCCAAAATAAGGAAAATTTCTGACTTATTACCCTGAAATAAGTGAAATTTCTGCAATTTTGCCCCAAAATAAGGGAAATTTCTGCTTTTTTACCCCCAAATATGGGGAATTTCAGGCTTTTTACCTCAAAATAAGGGGAATTTCTGCATTTTTGCCCAAAATATGGGAAATTTCTGCCTTTTTTGCCCCAAAATAAGAAAAATTTCTGCAATTTTGTACCAAAATAAAAGAAATTTCTGCCTTTTTGCCCCAAAATAACAAAATTTCTTTTTTTTCTGAAATAAGTGAAATTTCTGCAATTTTGCCCCAAAATAAGTTAAATTTCTGCAATTTTGCCACAAAATAAGGGAAATTTCTTAATTCTGCCCCAAAATAAGTGGAATTTCTGAGTTTTGCCGCATAATAAGGAGAATATCTGTCTTTTTGCCCCAACATATAGGGAATTTCTGCCTTTTTGCCCCAAAATTAGGGGAATTTCTGCAATTTTACTCCAAAATACGGCGAATTTCTGCTTTTTTGCCCGAAAATAAGAAGAATGCATACCTTTTTGCCATAAAATAGAGAAATTTCTTCATTTTTGCTCCAAAATAAGGAGAATTTCTGCTTTTTTGCCTCTAAATAAGTAGAAGTTTTGTCTTTTTCTCCCAAAACAAAGGGAATTTCTGTATTTTTTGCCCCAAAAGAAGAAAAATTTCTGACTTATTACCCTGAAATAAGTGAAATTTCTGCAATTTATCCACAAAATAAGCGAAATTTCTGCCTTTTAGCCCCCAAATAAAGGGAATGTCAGCCTTTTTACCTCAAAATAAGGGGAATTTCTGCCTTTTTGCCCCAAAATAAGAAAAATTTCTGCAATTTTATACCAAAATAAAAGAAATTTCTGCCTTTTTGCCCCAAAATAAGAAGATTTCTGCTTTTTTTTCTGAAATAAGTGAAATTTCTGTAATTTTGCCACAAAATAAGTGAAATTTCTGAGTTTTGCCCCAAAATAAGGAGAATTTCTGTCTTTTTGCCCCAACATATAAGGAATTTCTGCATTTTTGCCCCACAATTAGGGGAATTTGTGCAATTTTGCTCCAAAATAAGGGAAATTTCTGACTTATTACCCTGAAGTTTGTGAAATTTCTGCAATTTTGCCCCAAAATAAGAGAAATTTCTGCCTTTTTGCCCCCAAATAAGGGGAATTTTAGCCTTTTTACCTCAAAATAGAAATTTCTGCCTTTTTGCCCCAAAATAAGATAAATTTCTGCAATTTTGTACCAAAATAAAAGAAATTTCTGCCTTATTGCCCCAAAATAAAAAAATTTCAGCTTTTTTTTTATAATAAGTGAAATTTCTTCAATTTTGCTCCAAAATATGTGAAATTTCTGAGTTTTGCCCCAAAATAAGGAGAATTTCTGTCTTTTTGCCCCAACATATAGGGAATTTCTGCCTTTTTGCCCCACAATTAGGAGAATTTCTGCAATTTTGCTCCAAAATACGGGGAATTTCTGCCTTTTAGCCCGAAAATAAGAAGAATGCATAACTTTTTGCCAGAAACAAGGGAAATTTCTTCATTTTGCTCCAAAATAAGGGGAATTTATGCTTTTTTGATTTTAAATAAGTGGAATTTCTGTTTTTCCCCCCAAAAAAGGGAATTTCTGTCTTTTTGCCCCAAAATAAAGAAAATTTCTGACTTATTACCCTGAAATAAGTGAAATTTCTGCAATTTTGCCACAAAATAAGGAAAATTTCTGCCTTATTGCCCCTAAATAAGGGGAATTTCAGCCTTTTTACCTCAAAATAAGGGGAATTTCTGCATTTTTGCCACAAAATATTAGGAATTTCTGCCTTTTTGCCCCAAAATAAGAAAAATTTCTGCCTATTTTCTCGGATATTAGTGAAATTTCTGCAATTTTGCCCCAAAATAAGTGAAATTTCTGCAATTTTGCCTCAAAATAAGAGAAATTTCTGGAATTTTGCCCCAAAATAAGTGGAATTTCTGAGTTCTGCCCCAAAATAAGGAGAATTTCTGTCTTTATGCCCCAACATATAGAGAATTTCTGCCTTTTTGCCCCACAATTAGGGGAATTTCTGCAATTTTGCTCCAAAATACAAGGAATTTCTGTCTTTTTGCCTGAAAATAATAAGAATGCATACCTTTTTGCCATAGAAAAGGAAAATTTCTTCATTTTTGCTCCAAAATAAGGGGAATTTCTGCTTTTTTGCCTCTAAATAAGTGGAATTTCTGTTTTTTTCCCCCAAAATAAAGGGAATTTCTGTCTTTTTTACCCCAAAATAAGGAAAATTTCTGACTTATTACACTGAAATAAGTAAAATTTCTGCAATTTTGCCCCAAATTAAGGGAAATTTCTGCCATTTTGCCCCCAAATAAGGGAAATTTCAGCCTGTTTACCGCAAAATAAGGTTAATTTCTGCATTTTTGCCACAAAATATTAGGAATTTCTGCATTTTTGCCCAAAAATAAAGAAAATTTCTGCCTTTTTTCCCTGAAATAAGTAAAATTTCTGCAATTTTGCCACAAAATAAGTGAAATTTCTACCTTTTTGCCCCCAAATAAGAGGAATTTCAGCCTTTTTATCTCAAAAAACGGGGGTATTTCTGCATTTTTGCCCCAAAATATGGGAAATTTCTGCATTTTTGCCCCAAAATAAGAAAAATTTCTGCAATTTGTACCAAAATAATAGAAATTTCTGCCTTTTTGCCCCCAAATAAGAAAATTTCTGCTTTTTTTATGAAATAAGTGAAATTTCTGCAATTTTGCCCCAAAATATGGGAAATTTCTGCCTTTTTGCCACAAAATAAGAAAAATTTCTGCAATTCTGTACCAAAATAAAAGAAATTTCTAAAATTTTGCCCCAAAATAAGGGAAATTTCTGATTTTTGCCCCGAAATAAGGAGAATTTCTGTATTTTTGCCCCAAAATAAAAGGAATTTCTGCCTTTTTCACCAAAATTAGGGGAGTTTCTGCAATTTTGCTTCAAAATACAGGGAATTTCTGCCTCTTTTGCCGAAAATAAAGGGAACTTCTGCCGATTTGCCCCAAATAAAGGGAATTTCTGCATTTTTGCCCCAATATTAGGGGAATTTCTGCCATTTTGCTTCAAAATACGGGGAATTTCTGCCTTTTTGCTCGAATTTAAGGGGATTTTCTGCCTTTTTGCCCCCAAACAAGGAATATTTCTGCAATTTTATCCCAAAATAAGGGGAATTTCTGCCTTTTTGCCCCCAAATGAAGGGAATTACTGCCTTTTTGCCCTGAAATATGTGAAATGTCTGCAATTTTACCCCAAAATAAGGTGAATTTCTGCCTTTTTCCCCAAAATAATGGGAATTTCTGCATTTTGCCCTAAATTAAGAAAAATTTTTGCTTTTTTTCTCTGAAATAAGTGAATTTTCTGCAATTTTGCCTTAAAATTAAAGAAATTTCTGCAATTTTTCCCCATAATAAAGGAATTCTCTGCAATTTTGCCCCAAAATAAAGGGAATTTCTGTTTTTTGTCCCCAAATAAGGGAAATTTCTGCAATTTTGCCCTAAAATAAAGGGAATTTCTGCCTTTTGCCCCAAAATAAGGGAAATTTCTGCCTTTTTGCCCCAAAATAAAGAAAATTAGTGCATGTTTTACCCCAAAATTAGGTGAATTTCTGCAATTTTGCTCCAAAATACGGGGATTTTCTGCCTTTTTCTCCGAAAATAAAGGGAATTTCTGCCATTTTGCCGCGAAATAAGTGAAATTTCTGCAGTTTTACCCCAAAATAAAGGGAAGTTCTGCGTTTTTGCCCCAAAATTAGGGGAATTTCTGCAATTTTGCACAAAAATACGGGGAATTTCTGCACTTTTTCTAGAAAATAAAGGGAATGTATACATTTTTGCCATAAAAAAGGGAAATTTCTTCATTTTTACCCCAAAATAAGGGGATTTTCCGCCTTTTTGACTCAAAATAAGTGCAATTTCTGACTTTTCCACAAAAATAAACGGAATTTCTGTCTTTTTCCCTTAAAATAAGGGGAATTTTTAACTTTTTGCCCCCAAAATAAAAGGAATTTCAGCCTTTTTACCTCAAAATAAGGGGAATTTCTGCATTTTTGCCAGAAAATATGGAAAATTTCTGCCTTTTTGCCAAAAATAAGAAAAATTTCTGCAATTTTATACTAAAATAAATGAAATTTCTGCCTTTTTGCCCCAAAATAATAAAATTTGTGCTTTTTTTCTGAAATAAGTGAAATTTCTGCAATTTTGCCCCAAAATAAGTGAAATTTCTGCAATTTTGGCCCAAAATAAGGAAAATTTCGGGAATTTTGCCCCAAAATAAGTGGAATTTGTGAGTTTTGCCCCAAAATAAGGAGAATTTCTGTCTTTTTGCCCTAACATATAGGGAATTTCTGCCTTTTTGCCCCACAATTAGGGGAATTTCTGCAATTTTGCTCCAAAATACGAAGAATTTCTGCATTTTTGCCCGAAAATAAGAAGAATGCATACCTTTTTGCCAGAAGAAAGGGAAATTTCTTCATTTTTGCTTCAACATAAGAGGAATTACTGCTTTTTTGCCTCTAAATAAGTGGAATTTCTGTCTTTTTTCCCCAAAACAAAGGGAATTTCTGTCTTTTTTGCCCCAAAATAACGAAAGTTTCTGCAATTTTGCAACAAAATAAAAGAAATTTCTGCCTTTTTGCCACCAAATAAGAAAATTTCTCCTTTTTTTCTGAAATAAGTGAAATTTCTGCAATTTTTCCCCAAAATAAGAGAAATTTCTGTTTTTTTGCCCCCAAATAAGGGGATTTCAGCCTTTTTACCTCAAAATAAGGGGAATTTCAGCATTTTTGCCACAAAATATGGGAAATTAATGCCTTTTTGCCCTAAAATAAGAAAAATTTCTGCAATTTTGCACCAAAATAAAAGAAATTTCTGCCTTGTTGCCCCCAAATTAGAAATTTTCTTCTTTTTTTCTCAAATAAGTGAAATTTCTGCAATTTTGTTCCAAAATAAGTGAAATTTCTGCCTTTTTGCCCCAAAATAAGGGGAATTTCAGCCTTTTTACCTCAAAATAAGAAGAATTTCTGCATTTTTGCCCCAAAATATGGGAAATTTCTGCCTTCTTGCCACAAAATAAGAAAAATTTCTGCAATTTTGTACCAAAATAAAAAAAATTTCTGCCTTTTTTACCCCCAAAAAAAATTTCCGCCTTTTTTCCCGGAAATAAGTGAAATTTCTGTAATTTTGCCTCAATATAAGGGAAATTTCTACAATTTTACCCCAATGTAAAGGAAATTTCTGCAATTTTGCCCCAAGATAAGGGGAATTTCTGACTGTTTGCTCCGGAAAAAGGAGATTTTCTGTATTTTTGCCCCAAAATAAGGAGAATTTCTGCCTTTTTGCCAGAAAATTATGAGAATTTCTGCAATTTTGCTTCAAAATACGGGGAATTTCTGCCTTTTAGCCCCAAAATAAAAAGAATTTCTGCATTTTACCTCAAAATAAGAATAATTTCTGCCTTTTGTCTCAAAATAAGAGGAATTTCTGCCTTTTTGTTTCAAAATAAGAAAAATATCTTCAATTTTGTACCATAATAAAAGAAATTTCTGCTTTTTGCCCAAAAATAAAAGGAATTTCTGATTTTTGCCCTGAAATAAATGAAATTCCTGCAATTTTGCCCTAATATAAGTGAAATTTGTGCCTTTTTGCCCCCAAATGAGGGGAATTTCTGCCTTTTTGCCCCAAAATATGGGGAATTTCAGGATTTTACCTCAAAATAAGGGGAATTTCAGCCTTTTTGCACCAAAATATGGGGAATTTCTGCCTTTTTGCCACAAAATAAGAAAAATTTCTGCAATTTTGTACCAAAATAAAAAAAATTTCTGACTTTTTTACCCCCAAAAAAAATTTCCGCCTTTTTTCCCGGAAATAACTGAAATTTCTGTAATTTTGCCCCAATATAAGGGAAATTTCTACAATTTTGCCCCAATGTAAAGGAAATTTCTGCAATTTTGCCCCAAGATAAGGGGAATTTCTGACTGTTTGCTCCAGAAAAAGGAGATTTTCTGTATTTTTGCCCCAAAATGAGGAGAATTTCTGCCTTTTTGCCAGAAAATTATGAGAATTTCTGCAATTTTTCTTCAAAATACGGGGAATTTCTGCCTTTTAGCCCCAAAATAAAAAGAATTTCTGCATTTTACCTCAAAATAAGAATAATTTCTGCCTTTTGCCTCAAAATAAGAGGAATTTCTGCCTTTTTGTTTCAAAATAAGAAAAATATCTTCAATTTTGTACCATAATAAAAGAAATTTCTGCTTTTTGCCCAAAAATAAAAGGAATTTCTGATTTTTGCCCTGAAATAAATGAAATTCCTGCAATTATGCCCTAAAATAAGTGAAATTTGTGCCTTTTTGCCCCCAAATGAGGGGAATTTCTGCCTTTTTGCCCCAAAATATGGGGAATTTCAGGATTTTACCTCAAAATAAGGGGAATTTCAGCCTTTTTGCACCAAAATATGGGGAATTTCTGCCTTTTTGCCACAAAATAAGAAAAATTTCTTCAAGTCTATAACAATATAAAAAAAATTTCTAAAATTTTGCCCCAAAATAAGGGAAATTTCTGATTTTTGCCCCAAAATAAGGAGAATTTCTCTATTTTTGCCCCAAAATAAAGGGAATTTCTGCCTTTTTGCCCCCAAATTAGGGGAGTTTCTGCAATTTTGCTCCAAAATACGAGGAATTTCTGCCATTTTACCCGAAATTAAGTGGATTTTCTGCCTTTTTGCCCCCAAATAAAGGAAATTTCTGCATTTTTATCCCAAAATAAGGGGAATCTGCCTTTTTGCCCCCAAATAAGGGGAATTTCTGCCGTTTTGCCCTGAAATATGTGAAATTTCTGCAATTTTACCCCCAAATAAGGTCAATTTCTGCTTTTTAGCCTCAAAATAATGGGAATTTCTGCCTTTTTGCCCCAAAATAAGAAAAATTTTTGCTTTTTTTCTCTGAAATACGTGAAATTTCTGCAATTTTGCCCTAAAATAAGGGAAATTTCTGCAATTTTTCCCCATAATAAGGGAAATTTCTGCAATTTTGCCCAAAAATAAGGGGAATTTCTGTTTTTGCCCCCAAATAAGGGAAATTTCTGCAATTTTGCCCTAAAAAAAGGGGATTTTCTTCCTTTTTTGCCGAAAATAAGGGGAATTTCTGACATTTTGCCGCAAAATAAGTGAAATTTCTGCAGTTTTACCCCAAAGTAAGGGGAATTTCTGCCTTTTTGCCCAAAAATTAGGGGAATTTCTGTAATTTTGCTCCAAAATACAGGGAATTTCTGCCTTTTTGCCCGAAAATTAAGGGATTGTATACCTTTTGCCATAAAAAAAGAAAATTTCTTCATTTTTGCCCCAAAATAAGGGGATTTTCCACCTTTTTGACTCAAAATAAGTGCAATTTCTGCCTTTTCCTCAAAATAAACGAAATTTCTGACTTTTTGCCCCAAAATAAGGGGAATTTCAGCCTTTTTACCTCAAAATATTGAATTTCTGCCTTTTTGCCCCAAAATAAGAAAAATTTCTGCAATTTTGTACCAAAATAAAAAAAATTTCTGCCTTTTGGCCACCCAAAAAAAAATTTTCGCCTTTTTTCCCTGAAATTAGTGAAATTTCTGCAATTTTGCCCCAAAATAAGGGAAATTTTCGCAATTTTGCCCCAATGTAAAGGAAATTTCTGCAATTTTGCCCCAAAATAAGGGGAATTTCTGACTGTTTGATCCCGAAAAAGGAGAATTTCTGCCTTTTAGCCCCCAAATAAAGGGAATTTCTGCATTTTACCTCAAAATAAGAATAATTTCTGCCTTTTGCCTCAAAATAAGGGGAATTTTCTGCCTTTTTGTTTCAAAATAAGAAAAATTTCTTCAATTTTGTACCATAATAAAAGAAATTTCTGCTCTTTGCCCCAAAATAAAAGGAATTTCTGACTTTTTGCCCTGAAAAAAAAGAAATTTCTGCAATTTTGCCCGAAAATAAGGGAAATTTGTGCCTCTTTGCCCAAAAATAAGAAGAATTTTTGCCTTTTGCCTCTAAATATGGGGAATTTCAGCATTTTACCTCAAAATAAGAAGAATTTCAGCATTTTTGCCCCAAAATAAGAAAAATTTCTTCAATTTTGCCCCAAAATAAAGGGAATTTCTTCCTTTTTGCCCCAAAATAAAGGATATTTAAGCCTTTTTACCTGAAAATAAGTGAAATTTCTGCAATTTTGCCTTAAATAAGGGAAATTTCTTCAATTTTGCCCCAAAATAAGGTAAATTCCTGCAATTTTGCCCCAAAATAAGTGGAATTTCTGAGTTTTGCCCCAAAATAAGTAGAATTTCTGTCTTTTTGCCCCAACATATAGGGAATTTCTGCCTTTTTGCCCCACAATTAGGGGAATTTCTTCATTTTGCTCCAAAATAAGGGGAATTTCTGCCTTTTTGCCTCTAAAGAAGTGGAATTTCTGTATTTTCCACCCAAACAAAGGGAATTTCTGTTTTTTTGCCCCAAAATAAGGAAAATTTCTGACTTATTACCCTGAAATAAGTGAAATGTCTGCAATTTTGCCCAAAAATAAGGGAAATTTCTGCCTTTTTGCCCCCAAATAAGGGGAATTTCTGGAACTTTGCCCCAAAATAAGTGGAATTTCTGCGTTTTGCCCCCAAATAAGGAGAATTTCTGATTTTTCCCCAACATATAGGGAATTTCTGCCTTTTTGCCCCACAATTAGGGGATTTTCTGCAATTGTGCACCAAAATACAGGGAATTTCTGCTTTTTAGCCCGAAAATAAGCGGAATGTATACCTTTTGCCACAAAAAAAGGAAATTTCTTCATTTTTGCCGCAAAATAAGAGGATTTTCTGCCTTTTTACCTCAAAATAAGTGAAATTTCTGCCTTTTTACCCAAAAATAAATGGAATTTCTGTCTTTTTGCCCCAAAATAATAGGGATTTTTGAATTTTGCCCTGAAATAAGTGAAATTTCTGCAATTTTGCCCAAAATAAGAGAAATTTCTGCCTTTTTGCCACAAAATAAAGGGAATTTCTGTCTTTTTGCCTCAAAATAAGGGGAATTTCAGCATTTTACCTCATAATAAGGGGAATCTCTGTCTTTTTGCTCAAAAATATGGGGAATTTCTTTATTTTTTCTAAAATAAAGAAAATTTCTGCAATTTTGTACCAAAATAAAAGAAATTTCTGCTTTTTCCCCAAAAAAGGAGAAATTACTGTGCTTTTTCCCTGAAATAAGTGAAATTTCTGCAATTTTGTCCCAAAATAAAGGAAGTTTCTGCAATTTTGCCCCAAAATAAGGGGAATTTCTGAATTTTTGCCCTGAAATAAGGATAATTTCTGTCTTTTTGTTCCAAAATAATGTGAATTTCTGCATTTTCCCTCAAAATTAGGGGAATATGTGCAATTTTGCTTTAAAATACGGGGAAATCTGCCTTATTGCACAAAAATAAAGGGAATTTCTGCATTTTTGCACCAATATAAGGGGAATTTCTGAAATTTAGCTTTAAAATACAGGGAATTTCTGCGTTATTGTCCGAAATAAAGTGGAATTTCTGCCTTTTTGCCCTGAAATATTTGAAATTTCTGCAATTTTACCACAAAATAAGGGGAATTTCTGTTTTTGGCCCCAAAATTAGGGAATTTCTGTTTTTGGCCCCAAAATAAGGCAAATTTCTGACTTTTTGCCCTGAAATAATTGACATTTCTGCAATTTTGCCCCAAAATAAGGGGAATTTCTGACTTTTTGCCCTGAAATAAAGAGAATTTCTGTCTTTTTGTTCCAAAATAATGTGAATTTCAGCATTTTCCCTCAAAATTAGGGGAATATGTGCAATTTTGCTTCAAAATACGGGGAAATCTGCCTTATTGCACAAAAATAAAGGGAATTTCTGCATTTTTGCACCAATATAAGGGGAATTTCTGAAATTTAGCTTTAAAATACAGGGAATTTCTGCGTTATTGTCCGAAATAAAGTGGAATTTCTGCCTTTTTGCCCTGAAATATTTGAAATTTCTGAAATTTTACCCCAAAATAAGGGGAATTTCTGTTTTTGGCCCCAAAATTAGGGAATTTCTGTTTTTGGCTCCAAAATAAGGCAAATTTCTGACTTTTTGCCCTGAAATAATTGAAATTTCTGCAATTTTGCCCCAAAATAATAGGAATTTCTGCCTTTTTGCCGAAAATAAGGGGAATTTCAGCATTTTACCTCCAAATAAGGGGAATTTCTGCCTTTTTGCTACAAAATATGGGGAATTTCTGCCCTATTGCTCTTAAATAAGGAAAATTTCTACAATTTTGTATCAAAATAAAAGAAATTTCTGCTTTTTGCCCCAAAATAAAAGGAATTTCTGACTTTTTGCCCTGAAATAAATGAAATTCCTGCAATTATGCCTGAAAATAAGGGAAATTTGTGCCTTTTTGCCCCCAAATGAGGGGAATTTCTGCCTTTTTGCCCCAAAATATGGGAAATTTCAAGATTTTACCTCAAAATAAGGGGAATTTCAGCCTTTTTGCACCAACATATGGAAAATTTCTGCATTTTTGCCACAAAATAAGAAAAATTTCTGCAAGTCTGTAACAATATAAAAGAAATTTCTAAAATTTAGCCCCAAAATAAAAAAAATTTCTGATTTTTGCCCCAAAATAAAGAGAATTTCTCTATTTTTGCCCCAAAATAAAGGGAATTTCTCCCTTTTTGCCTCAAAATTAGGGGAGTTTCTGCAATTTTGCTCCAAAATACGAGGAATTTCTGCCTTTTTACCTGAAATTAAGTGGATTTTCTGCCCTTTTGCCACCAAAAAGGGAAATTTCTGCAATGTTATCCCAAAATAAGGAGAATTTCTGCCTTTTTGCCCCCAAATAAGGGGAATTTCTGCCGTTTGGTCCTGAAATATGTGAAATTTCTGCAATTTTAACCCAAAATAAGGTGAATTTATGCCTTTTTGCCCCAAAATAATGGGAATTTCTGCCTTTTTGCCCGAAAATAAGAAAAATTTTTGCTTTTTTTCTCTGAAATAAGTGAAATTTCTGCAATTTTGCCCTAAAATAAGGGAAATTTCTGCAATTTTTCTCCATAATAAGAGAAATTTCTGCAATTTTGACCCAAAATAAGGGGAATTTCTGTTTTTGCCCCCAAATAAGGGAAATTTTTGCAATTTTGCCCTAAAATAAGGGGATCTTCTGCCTTTTTTGCAAAAAATAAGGGGAATTTCTGACATTTTGCCGCAAAATAAGTTAAATTTCTGCAGTTTTACCCCAAAGTAAGGGGAATTTCTGCCTTTTTGCCCAAAAATTAGGGGAATTTCTGCAATTTTGCTCCAAAATATAAGGAATTTCTGCCTTTTTTCCCGAAAATAAAGGGATGTATACCTTTTGCCATAAAAAAAGCAAATTTCTTCATTTTTGCCCCAAATAAGGGGATTTTCCACCTTTTTGACTCAAAATAAGTGCAATTTCTGCCTTTTCACCAAAGTAAACAAAATTTCTGTCTTTTTGCCCCAAAATAAGGGGAATTTCAGCCTTTTTACCTCAAAATAAGGGGAATTTCTGCCTTTTTGCCCCAAAATAAGAAAAATTTCTGCAATTTTGTACCAAAATAAAAAAGATTTCTGCCTTTTGGCCACCCAAAAAAAAATTTCCGCCTTTTTTCCCTGAAATAAGTGAAATTTCTGCAATTTTGCCCCAAAATAAGGGAAATTTTCGCAATTTTGCCCCAATGTAAAGAAAATTTCTGCAATTTTGCCCCAAAATAAGGGGAATTTCTGACTGTTTGCTCCCGAAAAAGGAGATTTTCTGGCTTTTTGCCCCAAAATAAAGAGAATTTCTGCCTTTTTGCCCGAAAATTATGAGAATTTCTGCAATTTTGCTTCAAAATACGGGGAATTTCTGCCTTTTAGCCGCAAAATAAAGGGAATTTCTGCATTTTACCACAAAATAAGAATAATTTCTGCCTTTTGCCTCAAAATAAGGGGAATTTTCTGCCTTTTTGTTTAAAAATAAGAAAAATTTCTTCAATTTTGTACCAAAATAAAAGAAATTTCTGCACTTTGCCCCAAAATAAAAGGAATTTCTGACTTTTTGCCTTGAAAAAAATGAAATTTCTGCAATTTTGCCCGAAAATAAGGGAAATTTGTGCCTTTTTGCCCCAAAATAAGAAGAATTTTTTCCTTTTTTCCCTAAATATGGAGAATTTCAGCATTTTACCTCAAAATAAGAAGAATTTCAGCATTTTTGCCCCAAAATAAGGAAAATTTCTGCAATTTTGCTTCAAAATAAAGGGAATTTCTTCCTTTTTGCCACAAAATAAAGGATATTTCAGCCTTTTTACCTGAAAATAAGTGAAATTTCTGCAATTTTGCCCCAATTAAGGGAAATTTCTTCAATTTTGCCCCAAAATAAGGTAAATTCCTGGAATTTTGCCCCAAAATAAGTGGAATTTCTGAGTTTTGCCCCAAAATAAGGAGAATTTCTGTCTTTTTGCCCCAACATATAGGGAATTTCTGCCTTTTTGCCCTACAATTAGGGGAATTTCTTCATTTTCGCTCCAAAATAAGGGGAATTTCTGCATTTTTGCCTCTAAAGAAGTGGAATTTCTGTATTTTTCCCCCAAAACAAAGGGAATTTCTGTCTTTTTTGCCCCAAAATAAGGAAAATTTCTGACTTATTACCCTGAAATAAGTGAAATGTCTGCAACTTTGCCCCAAAATAAGGGAAATTTCTGCCTTTTTGCCCCAAAATAAGGGGAATTTCTGGAATTTTGCCCCAAAATAATTGAAATTTCTGAGTTTTGCCCCAAAATAAGGAGAATTTCTGTCTTTTTGCCCCAACATATAGGGAATTTCTGCCTTTTTGCCCCACAATTAGGGGATTTTCTGCAATTGTGCTCCAAAATACGGGCAATTTCTGCTTTTTAGCCCGAAAATAAGGGGAATGTATACCTTTTGCCACAAAAAAGGGAAATTTCTTCATTTTTGCCACAAAATAAGAGGAATTTCTGCCTTCTTACATCAAAATAAGTGAAATTTCTGCCTTTTTACCCAAAAATAAACGGAATTTCTGTCTTTTTGCCCCAAAATAAAAGGGATTTTTGAATTTTGCCCTGAAATAAGTGAAATTTCTGCAATTTTGCCCAAAATAAGAGAAATTTCTGCCTTTTTGCCACAAAATAAAGGGAATTTCTGTCTTTTTGCCTCAAAATAAGGGGAATTTCAGCATTTTACCTCATAATAAGGGGAATCTCTGCCTTTTTGCTCAAAAATATGGGGAATTTCTTCATTTTCCCTAAAATAAAGAAAATTTCTGCAATTTTGTACCAAAATAAAAGAAACTTCTGCCTTTTTTTCCCCAAATTAGAAGAAATTTCTGTGCTTTTTCCCTGAAATAAGTGAAATTTCTGCAATTTTGCCCCAAAATAAAAAAAATTCTGCAATTTTGCCCCAAAATAAGGGGAATTTCTGACTTTTTGCCCTGAAATAAAGAGAATTTCTGTCTTTTTGTTCCAAAATAATGTGAATTTCTGCATTTTCTCTCAAAATTAGGGGAATATGTGCAATTTTGCTTCAAAATACGGGGAAATCTGCCTTATTGCACAAAAATAAAGGGAATTTCTGCATTTTTGCACCAATATAAAAGGAATTTCTGAAATTTAGCTTTAAAATACAGGGAATTTCTGCGTTATTGTCCGAAATAAAGTGGAATTTCTGCCTTTTTGTCCTGAAATATTTGAAATTTCTGCAATTTTACCCCAAAATACGGGGAGTTTCTGTTTTTGGACCCAAAATTAGGGAATTTCTGTTTTTGGCCCCAAAATAAGGCAAATTTCTGACTTTTTGCCCTGAAATAATTGAAATTTCTGCAATTTTGCCCCAAAATAATAGGAATTTCTGCCTTTTTGCCGAAAATAAGGGGAATTTCAGCATTTTACCTCCAAATAAGGGGAATTTCTGCCTTTTTGCCACAAAATATGGGGAATTTCTGCCCTATTGCTCTTAAATAAGGAATATTTCTACAATTTTGTATCAAAATAAAAGAAATTTCTGCTTTTTGCCCCAAAATAAAAGGAATTTCTGACTTTTTGCCCTGAAATAAATGAAATTCCTGCAATTATGCCTGAAAATAAGGGAAATTTGTGCCTTTTTGCCCCCAAATGAGGGGAATTTCTGCCTTTTTGCCCCAAAATATGGGGAATTTCAAGATTTTACCTCAAAATAAGGGGAATTTCAGCATTTTTGCACCAACATATGGAAAATTTCTGCCTTTTTGCCACAAAATAAAAAAATTTCTGCAAGTCTGTAACAATATAAAAGAAATTTCTAAAATTTTGCCCCAAAATAAAGAAAATTTCTGATTTTTGCCTCAAAATAAAGAGAATTTCTCTATTTTTGCCCCAAAATAAAGGGAATTTCTGCCTTTTTGCCTCAAAATTAGGAGAGTTTCTTTAATTTTGCTCCAAAATACGAGGAATTTCTGCCTTTTTACGTGAAATTAAGTGGATTTTCTGCATTTTTGCCACCAAATAAGGGAAATTTCTGCAATAATATCCCAAAATAAGGAGAATTTCTGCCTTTTTGCCCCCATATAAGGAGAATTTCTGCCATTTGGTCCTGAAATATGTGAAATTTCTGAAATTTTACCCCAAAATAAGGTGAATTTATGCCTTTTTGCCCCAAAATAATGGGAATTTCTGCCTTTTTGCCCGAAAATAAGAAAAATTTTTGCTTTTTTTCTCTGAAATAAGTGAAATTTCTGCAATTTTGCCCTAAAATAAGGGAAATTTCTGCAATTTTTCTCCATAATAAGGGAAATTTCTGCAATTTTGACCCAAAATAAGGGGAATTTCTGATTTTGCCCCCAAATAAGGGAAATTTCTGCAATTTTGCCCTAAAATAAGGGGATTTTCTGCCTTTTTTGCCGAAAATAAGGGGAATTTCTGACATTTTGCCGCAAAATAAGTGAAATTTCTCCAGTTTTACCCCAAAATAAGGGGAATTTCTGCCTTTTTGACCAAAAATTAGGGGAATTTCTGCAATTTTGCTCCAAAATACGGGGAATTTCTGCCTTTTTGCCCGAAAATAAAGGGAATGTATACCTTTTGCCATAAAAAAGGAAATTTCTTCATTTTTGCCCCAAAATAAGGGGATTTTCCACCTTTTTGACTCAAAATAAGTGCAATTTCTGCCTTTTCCCCAAAATAAACGAAATTTCTGTCTTTTTGCCCCAAAATAAGGGGAATTTCAGCCTTTTTATCTCAAAATAAGGGGAATTTCTGCCTTTTTGCCTCAAAATATAGGGAATTTCTGACTTTTTGCCCCAAAACAAGAAAAATTTCTTTAATTTTGTTCCAAAATAAAAAAAATTTCTGCCTTTTTGCCCCCCCAAAAAAATTTCCGCCTTGTTTCCCTGAAATAAGTGAAATTTCTGCAATTTTGCCCCAAAATAAGGGAAATTTCTGCAATTTTGCCCCAATGTAAAGGAAATTTCTGCAATTTTGCCCCAAAATAAGGGGAATTTCTGACTGTTTGCTCCCGAAAAAGAAGATTTTCTGTCTTTTTGCCCCAAAATAAGGAGAATTTCTGCCTTTTTGCCTGAAAATTATGAGAATTTCTGCAATTTTGCTTCAAAATACAGGGAATTTCTGCCTTTTTGCCCCAAAATATGGGGAATTTCAGGATTTTACCTCAAAATAAGGGGAATTTCAGCCTTTTTGCACCAAAATATAAGGAATTTCTGCCTTTTTGCCACAAAATAAAAAATATTTCTGCAAGTCTGTAACAAAATAAAAGAAATTTCTAAAATTTTGCCTAAAAATAAGGGAAATTTCTGATTTTTGCCCCAAAATAAAAAGAATTTCTCTATTTTTGCCCCAAAATAAAGGGAAGTTCTGCCTTTTTGTCCCAAAATTAGGGGAGTTTCTGCAAATTTGCTTCAAAATACAGGGAATTTCTGCCTCTTTTTCAAAAATAAAAGGAACTTCTGCCTTTTTGCCCCAAATAAAGGGAATTTCTGCATTTTTGCCCCAATATTAGGGGAGTTTCTGCAATTTTGCTCCAAAATAAGAGGAATTTCTGCCTTTTTCCTCGAAATTAAGTGGATTTTCTGCATTTTTGCCCCCAAATAAAGAAAATTTCTGCAATGTTATCCCAAAATAAGGGGAATTTCTGCCTTATTGCCCCAAAATAAGGGGAATTTCTGCCTTTTTGCACTGAAATATGTGAAATTTCTGCAATTTTACCCCAAAATTAGTTGAATTTCTGGCTTTTTGCCCCAAAATAATGGGAATTTCTGACTTTTTGCCTCAAAATAAAAGAATTTTTGCTTTTTTTCTCTGAAATAAGTGAAATTTCTGCAATTTTTCCCTAAAATACAGGAAATTTCTGCAATTTTTCCCCATAATAAGGGAAATTTCTGCAATTTTGCCCCAAAATAGGGGAATTTCTGTTTTTTGCCCCCAAATAAGGGAAATTTCTGCAATTTTGCCCTAAAATAAGAAGAATTTCAGCCTTTTTGCCCAAAAATAAGGAGAATTTCTGCCTTTTTGCCCCAAAATAAAAAAAAATTTACTGTATTTTTAACCACAAAATTAGGTGAATTTCTGAAATTTTGCTCCAAAATACGGGGATTTTCTGCCTTTTTGCCGAAAATAAGGTGAATTTCTGACATTTTGCCCAAAAATTAGGAGAATTTCTGCAATTTTGCTTCAAAATACGGGGAATTTCTGCCTTTTTGCCCGAAAATAAAGGGAATGTATACCTTTTTGCCATAAAAAAGGAAATTTCTTCATTTTTGCCCCAATATAAAAGGATTTTCCACCTTTTTGACTTAAAATAAGTGCAATTTCTGCCTTTTCCCCAAAATAAACGAAATTTCTTTCTTTTTGCCCAAAAATAAGGGGAATTTCAGCCTTTTTACCTCAAAATAACAAGAATTTCTGCCTTTTTGCCCCAAATATGGGGAATTTCTGACTTTTTGCCCCAAAATAAGAAAAATTTCTGCAATTTCAGAGAAAAAAAGCAAAAATTTTTCTTATTTTGGGGCAAAAAGGCAAAAATTCCCATTATTTTTGAACAAAAAGGTGGAAATTCACCTTATTTTGTGGTAATATTGCAGAAATTTCACATATTTCAGGGCAAAAAGGCAGAAATTTCCCTTATTTTGGGGCAAAATTGCAGAAATTTCACTTATTTCAGGATAATAAGTCAGAAATTTTCCTTATTTTGGGTCAAAAAAATGAAATTCTTTTTGTTTTAGGGGAAAAAACAGAAATTCCACTTATTTAGAGGCAAAAAGGCAGAAATTTTCCTTATTTTGGAGCAAAAATGAAGAAATTTCCCTTTTAAATTGCAAAAAGTTATGCATTCTTCTTATTTTCAGGCAAAAAGGCAGAAATTCTCTTTATTTTAGGGCAAAACTCAGAAATTCCACTTATTTTGGGGCAAAATTCCAGAAATTTTTCTTATTTCGGGGCAAAATTGCAGAAATTTCACTTATTTTGGGGCAAAATTGCAGAAATTCCCCTTATTTTGAGGTAAAAAAGCTGAAATTTCCCTTATTTGGGGCAAAAGCAGGAATTTTTTTTATTTTGGTGCAAAATTGCAGGAATTTACCTTATTTTGGGGCAAAATTGCAGAAATTTCACTTATTTTCAAGTAAAAAGGCTGAAATTTTCTTTATTTTTTGGCAAAATGGAGAAATTCTCTTTATTTGGGGCAAAATTGCAGAAATTTTCATTATTTTGGGGCAAAAAGGCAGAAATTCTTTATATTTTGTGGCAAAAAGGCAGAAATTTCCCTTATTTTGAGGTAATAATGCTTAAATTCCCCTTATTTTGGGGCAAAAAGGCAGAAATTCCCTTTATTTTGAGGTAAAATTGCAGAAATTTCAAATATTTCAGGGCAAAATGGCAGAAATTCCCCTTATTTTGGGGCAAAAAGATGAAATCCCTAATTTTTGGCTAAAATTGAAGAAATTTCACTTATTTAGGGACAAAAAGGCAGAAATTCCACTTAATTTCGGGCAAAAAGGCAGAAATGACCCGTATTTTGAAGCAAAATTGCAGAAATTCTCATAATTTTCGAGCAAAAATGCAGAAATTCTCCTTATTTTGGGGCAAAAAGAAAGAAAATCTCTTTTTTTCGGGAGCAAAAAGTCAGAAATTGCCCTTATTTTGGGGCAAAATTGCAGAAATTTCCTTTACATTTGGGCAAAATTGCAGAAATTTCCCTTATTTTGGGGCAAAATTGCAGAAATTTCACTTTTTTCAGAAAAAAGGCAAAAATTTTCTTATTTTGGTGCAAAAAGGCAGAAATTTCTTTTATTTTGGTACAAAATTGCAGAAATTTTTCTTATTTTGGAGAAAAATGCAGAAATTCCCCATATTTTGGAGCAAAAAGGCAGAAATTCCCCTTATTTTGAGGTTAAAAAGGCTGAAATTCCCCTCATTTCTTGGCAAAAAGTCAGAAATTCCCCTTATTTGGGGCAAAAAGACAGAAATTTCGTTTATTTTTGGGGAAAAGGCAGAAATTGCACTTATGTTGAGTCAAAAAGGCGGAAAATCCCCTTATTTTGGGGCAAAAATGAAGAAATTTCTCTTTTTTATGGCAATAAGGTATACATTCCCATTATTTTCGGGCAAAAAGGCAGAAATTCCCCGTATTTTGGAGCAAAATTGAAGAAATTACCCTAATTTTGGGACAAAAAGGCAGAAATTCCCCTTATTTTGGGGTAAAACTGCAGAAATTTCACTTATTTCGCGGAAAAATGGCAGAAATTCCCCTTATTTTTGGTGAAAAAGGCAGAAAATCCCCGTATTTTGGAGAAAAATTGCAGAAATTTACCTAATTTTGGGGTAAAAAATACAGTAATTTTCTTTATTTTGGAACAAAAGGATAAAATTCTCTTTATTTTTGGGCAAAAGGCAGAAATTCCCCTTATTTTAAGGCAAAATTGCAGAAATTTCCCTTATTTAGGGGCAAAAAACAGAAATTCCCTTTATTTTGGGACAAAATTGCAGAAATTTCCCTTATTATGGGGAAAAATTGCAGAAATTTCCATTATTTTAGGGCAAAATTGCAGAAATTTCACTTATTTCAGAGAAAAAAAGCAAAAATTTTTTTTATTTTGGTGCAAAAAGGCAGAAATTCCCATTATTTTGGGGCAAAAAGGCAGAATTTCACCTTATTTTGGGGTAAAAGTGTAGAAATTTCACATATTTCAGGGCAAAAAGGCAGAAATTTCCCTTATTTTGGGGCGAAATTGCAGAAATTTCACTTATTTTGGGGCAAAATTGCAGAAATTTCACTTATTTCAGAAAAAAAATGCAGAAATTTTCTTTATTTTGAAGCAAAAATGCAGAAATTCCTAATATTTTTTGGCAAAAATGCAGAAATTCCCCTTATTTTGAGGTAAAAAAGCTGAAATTTCCCTTATTTGGGGGCAAAAAGGCAGAAATTTCCCTTATTTTGGGGCAAAATTGCAGAAATTTCACTTATTTCAGGGTAATAAGTCAGAAATTTTCCTTATTTTGGAGCAAAAATGAAGAAATTTCCCTTTTTTATGGCAAAAAGGTATGCATTCCTTTTATTTTTGGGCAAAAAGGCAGAAATTCCTCGTATTTTGGAGCAAAATTGCAGAAATTCCCCTAATTTTGGGGCAAAAGGCAGAAATTCCCTTTACTTTGGGGCAAAAATCAGAAATTCCTCTTACTTTGGGGCAAAATTCCAGAAATTTCCTTTATTTTGGGGCAATATTGCAGGAATTTATCTCATTTTGGGGCAAAATTGCAGAAATTTTTCTTATTTGGGGCAAAATTGCAGAAATTTCACTTATTTTCAGGTAAAAAGGCTGAAATTTCCTTTATTTTGGGGCAAAAAGGAAGAAATTTTCCTTATTTTTGGGCAAAATTGCAGAAATATTCCTTTTTTTAGGGCAAAAAGCAGAAATTCCTTATATTTTGTTGCAAAAAGGCAGAAATTTCCTTTATTTTGAGGTAATAAGGCTGAAATTCCCCTTATTTTGGGGCAAAAAGGCAAAAATTCCCCTTATTTAGGGGTAAAATTGCAGAAATTTCAAATATTTCAGGGCAAAATGGCAGAAATTCCCCTTATTTTGGGGAAAAAAGATGAAATCATAATTTTTGGCTACAATTGAAGAAATTTCACTTATTTCGGGACAAAAAGGCAGAAATTCCACTTAATTTCGGGCAAAAAGGCAGAAATGACCCGTATTTTGGAGCAAAATTGCAGAAATTGCCCTAATATTGGTGCAAAAATGAAGAAATTCCCTTTTTTTGGTGGCAAAAAGGCAGAAATTTCTTTTATTTTGGTACAAAATTGAAGAAATTTTCCTTATTTTGGGGAAAAAAAAGAAATTCGCCATATTTTGGGGCAAAAAGGCAGAAATTCCCCTTATTTTGAGATAAAAAGGCTGAAATTCCCCTCATTTTTGGGCAAAAAGTCAGAAATTCCTTTTATTTTGGGGCAAAAAGACAGAAATTTCGTTTATTTTTGGGGAAAAGGCAGAAATTGCACTTATGTTGAGTCAAAAAGGCGGAAAAATCCCCTTATTTTAGGGCAAAAATGAAGAAATTTCCCTTTTTTATGGCAATAAGGTATACATTCCATTTATTTTCAGGCAAAAAGGCAGAAATTCCTCGTATTTTGGAGCAAAATTGCAGAAATTCCCCCAATTTTGGGGCAAAAAGGAAGAATTTCCCTTTATTTTGGGGTAAAACTGCAGAAATTTCACTTATTTCATGGCAAAATGGCAGAAATTCCCCTTATTTTTGGTGAAAAAGGCAGAAAATCTCCGTATTTTGGAGAAAAATTGCAGAAATTTACCTAATTTTGGGGTAAAAATACAGTAATTTTCTTTATTTTAAGGCAAAAGGCAAAAATTTTCCTTATTTTGGGGCAAAAGGCAAAATTCCCCTTATTTTAAGGCAAAATTGCAAAAATTTCCTTTATTTGGGGCAAAAAACAGAAATTCCCTTTATTTTGGGGCAAAATTGCAGAAATTTCCCTTATGATGGGGAAAAATTTCAGAAATTTCCTTTATTTTAGGGCAAAATTGCAGAAATTTCACTTATTTCAAAGATAAAAAGCAAAAATTTTTTTATTTTGGGGCAAAAAGGCAGAAATTCCCATTATTTTGGGGCAAAAAGGCAGAAATTCACCTTATTTTGGGGTAAAAGTGTAGAAATTTCACATATTTCAGGGCAAAAAGGCAGAAATTTCCCTTATTTTGGGGCAAAATTGCAGAAATTTCACTTATTTTGGGGCAAAATTGCAGAAATTTCACTTATTTCAGAAAAAAAATGCAGAAATTTTCTTTATTTTGAAGCAAAAATGCAGAAATTCCCCTTATTTTGAGGTAAAAAGGCTGAAATTTCCCTTATTTGGGGGCAAAAAGGCAGAAATTTCCCTTATTTTGGGGCAAAATTGCAGAAATTTCACTTATTTCAGGGTAATAAGTCAGAAATTCTTCGTATTTTGGAGCAAAAATGAAGAAATTTCTCTTTTTTATGGCAAAAAGGTATGCATTCCTTTTATTTTCGGGCAAAAAGGCAGAAATTCCTCGTATTTTGGAGCAAAATTGCAGAAATTCTCCTAATTTTGGGGCAAAAGGCAGAAATTCCTTTTATTTTGGGGCAAAAATCAGAAATTCCTCTTACTTTGGGGCAAAATTCCAGAAATTTCCTTTATTTTTGGGCAAAATTGCAGGTATTTACCTCATTTTGGGGCAAAATTGCAGAAATTTTTCTTACTTGGGGCAAAATTGCAGAAATTTCACTTATTTTCAGGTAAAAAGGCTGAAATTTTTTTTATTTTGGGGCAAAAAGGGAGAAATTCCCCTTATTTTGGGGCAAAATTGCAGAAATTTTCCTTATTTTGGGGCAAAAAGCAGAAATTCCTTATATTTTGTTGCAAAAAGGCAGAAATTTCCCTTATTTTGAGGTAATAAGGCTGAAATTCCCCTTATTTTGGGGCAAAAGGCAAAAATTCCCCCTATTTTGGGGTAAAATTGCAGAAATTTCAAATATTTCAGGGCAAAATGGCAGAAATTCCCCTTATTTGGGGGAAAAAAGATGAAATCATAATTATTGGCTACAATTGAAGAAATTTCACTTATTTCGGGACAAAAAGGCAAAAATTCCACTTAATTTCGGGCAAAAAGGCAGAAATGACCCGTATTTTGGAGCAAAATTGCAGAAATTCCCCTAATATTGGTGCAAAAATGCAGAAATTCCCTTTATTTTGGGGCAAAAAGGCAGAAATTTCTTTTATTTTGGTCCAAAATTGAAGAAATTTTTTTTATTTTGGGGAAAAAACAGAAATTCCCCATATTTTGGGGCAAAAAGGCAGAAATTCCCCTTATTTTGAGATAAAAAGGCTGAAATTCCCCTCATTTTTGGGCAAAAAGTCAGAAATTCCCCTTATTTTGGGGCAAAAAGACAGAAATTTCGTTTATTTTTGGGGAAAAGGCAGAAATTGCACTTATGTTGAGTCAAAAAGGCGGAAAATCCCCTTATTTTGGGGCAAAAATGAAGAAATTTCCTTTTTTTATGGAAATAAGGTATACATTCCCTTTATTTTCGGGCAAAAAGGCAGAAATTCCCCGTATTTTGGAGCAAAATTGAAGAAATTACCCTAATTTTGTGGCAAAAAGAAAGAATTTCCCCTTATTTTGGGGTAAAACTGCAGAAATTTCACTTATTTTGCAGCAAAATGGCAGAAATTTCCCTTATTTTTGGTGAAAAAGGCAAAAAATCTCCGTATTTTGGAGCAAAATTGCAGAAACTTACCTAATTTTGAAGTAAAAAATACAGTAATTTTCTTTATTTTGGGGCAAAAGGCAAAAATTCTCCTTATTTTGGGGCAAAAGTCAGAAATTCCCCTTATTTTAAGGGAAAATTGCAGAAATTTCCCTTATTTGGGGGCAAAAAACAGAAATTCCCTTTATTTTGGGGCAAAATTGCAGAAATTTCACTTATTATGGGGAAAAATTGCAGTAAATTCCCTTATTTTAGAGCAAAATTGCAGAAATTTCACTTATTTCAAAGAAAAAAAGCAAAATTTTTTTTTATTTTGGGGCAAAAAGGCAGAAATTCCCATTATTTTGGGGCAAAAAGGCAGAAATTCACCTTATTTTGGGGTAAAAGTGTAGAAATTTCACATATTTCAGGGCAAAAAGGCAGAAATTTCCCTTATTTTGGGGCAAAATTGCAGAAATTTCACTTATTTTGGGGCAAAATTGCAGAAATTTTACTTATTTCCAAAAAAAATGCAGAGATTTTCTTTATTTGAAGCAAAAATGCAGAAATTCCTAATATTTTTTGGCAAAAATGCAGAAAATTCTTTTATTTTGAGGTAAAAAGGCTGAAATTTCCCTTTTTTGGGGGCAAAAAGGCAGAAAATTCTCTTATTTTGGGGCAAAATTACAGAAATTTCACTTATTTCAGGGTAATAAGTCAGAAATTCCCCTTATTTTAGAGCAAAAATGAAGAAATTTCCCTTTTTTATAGCAAAAAGTTATGCATTCCCCTTATTTTCGGGCAAAAAGGCAGAAATTCCTCGTATTTTGGAGCAAAATTGCAGAAATTCCAATAATTTTGGGGAAAAAGGCAGAAATTCCCTTTATTTTGGGGCAAAAATCAGAAATTCCTCTTACTTTGGGGCAAAATTCCAGAAATTTACTTTATTTTGGGGCAAAATTCAGGAATTTACCTTATTTTGGGGCAAAATTGCAGAAATTTCTCTTATTTGGGGCAAAATTGCAGAAATTTCACTTATTTTCAGGTAAAAAGGCTGAAATTTCCTTTATTTTGGGGCAAAAAGGAAGAAATTTTTCTTATTTTTGGGCAAAATTGCAGAAAGTTTCCTTTTTTTAGGGCAAAAAGCAGAAATTCGTTATATTTAGTTGCAAAAAGGCAGAAATTTCCTTTATTTTGTGGTAATAAGGCTGAAATTCCTCTTATTTTGTGGAAAAAAGGCAAAAATTCCCCTTATTTTGGGGTAAAATTGCAGAAATTTCAAATATTTCAGGGCAAAATGGCAGAAATTCCCCTTATTTTTGGGAAAAAAATGAAATCCTAATTTTTGGCTAAAATTGAAGCAATTTCACTTATTTCGGGATAAAAAGGCAGAAATTCCACTTAATTTCGGGCAAAAAGGCAGAAATGACCCGTATTTTGGAGCAAAATTGCAGAAATTCCCCTAATATTGGTGCAAAAATGAAGAAATTTCCCTTTTTTATGGCAAAAAGGTATACATTCCCTTTATTTTCGGGAAAAAAGTCAGAAATTCCCCATATTTTGGAGCAAAATTGAAGAAATTCCCCTAATTTTGGGGCAAAAAGGCAGAAATTTCTTTTATTTTGGTACAAAATTGAAAAAATTTTCTTTATTTTTGGGAAAAAACAGAAATTCCCCATATTTTGGGGCAAAAAGGCAGAAATTCCCCTTATTTTGAGGTAAGAAGGCTGAAATTTCTTTTATTTTTGGGCAAAAAGGCAGAAATTCCCCTTATTTTGGGGCAAAAAGCAGACATTTCCCTTGTTGTGGGGTAAAATTTTAGAAATTTCACTTATTTCAGGGCAAAAAGTAAGAAATTCTCCTTTTTTGGGAAGCAAAAAGACAGAAATTCCGATTATTTTTGGGGAAAAGGCAGAAATTGCACTTATGTTGAGTCAAAAAGGCGGAAAATCCCCTTATTTTGGTGCAAAAATAAAGAAATTTCCCTTTTTTATGGCAAAAGGTATACATTCCCTTAATTTTTGGGCAAAAAGTCAGAAATTCCCCATATTTTGGAGCAAAATTGAAGAAATTCCCCTAATTTTGGAGCAAAAAGGCAGAAATTCTTCTTATTTTCGGGTAAAACTGCAGAAATTTCACTTATTTCGCGGCAAAATGGCAGAAATTCCCCTTCTTTTCGGCGAAAAAGGCAGAAAATCCGCGTATTTTTGAGCAAAATTGCAGTACTTCACCTAATTTTTGGGGTATAAAATGCAGTAATTTTCTTTAATTTGGGGCAAAATTGCAGAAATTTCCCTTAATTCAGGGCAAAAGGCAGAAATTCCTTTTATTTTAGGGCAAAATTGCAGAAATTTCGCTTATTTGGAAGCAAAAAACAGAGATTCCCCTTATTTTTGGGCAAAATTGCAGAAATTTCCCTTGTTATGGGGGAAAATTGCAGAAATTTCCCTTATTTTAGGGCAAAATTGCAGAAATTTCACTTATTTCAGAAAAAAAAGCAAAAATTTTTCTTATTTTGGGGCAAAAATGCAGAAATTCCCATTATTTTGGGGCAAAGAGGCAGAAACACACTTTATTTTGGGGTAAAATTGCACAAATTTCACCTATTTCAGGGCAATAAGGCAGAAATTCCCCTTATTTTAAGGCAAAAAGGCAGAAATTCCTCTTATTATGGGTTAAAATCGCAGAAATTTCCTTTGTTTGGGGGCAAAAAGGTAAAAAATCCCCTTAATTTCGGGCAAAAATGCAGAAATTCCCCGTATTTTGGAGCAAAATTCCAGAAATTCCCCTAATATTGGGGCAAAAATGCAGAAATTCCCTTTATTTGGGGAAAAAGTCAGAAGTTCCCCTTATTTTCGGGAAAAGAGGCAGAAATTTCCTGTATTTTGAAGCAAAATTGCAGAAACTCCCCTAATTTGGGGGCAAAAAGGCAGAAATTCCCTATATGTTGGGGCAAAAAGACAGAAATTCTCCTTATTTTGGGGCAAAACTCAGAAATTTCTCTTATTTTGGTGCAAAATTTAAGAAATTTTGCTTATTTTGGGGCAAAATTGCAGAAATTTTCCAAATTTTAAAGCAAAATTGTATAAATTTCTTTTATTTTGGTTTACTATAGCAGAAAATTTTTTATTTTGTGGCAAATAGGCAGAAATTCCCCTCATTTTGTGGCAAAAAGGCACAAATTTTTCTTATTTTTGGCAAAATTGCAGAAATTTCATTTATTTCAGGGCAAAGTCAGAAATTCCTTTTATTTTGAGGCAAAAAGCAGAAATTTCTATTATTTTGGTACAAAATTGAAGAAATTTTCCTTATTTTAAAACAAAAAGGCAGAAATTCCCCATATTTTGGTGCAAAAGGCAGAAATTCCCCTTATTTTGAGGTAAAAAGTCTGAAATTCCCCTTATTTTGGGGCAAAAAGGCAGAAATTCCCTTTACTTTGTGGCAAAAAGGCAGAAATTCCCGTTAATTGGGGCAGAAAAGCAAAAATTTTCTTTATTTGGGGACAATAAGGCAGACATTCCCCATATTTTGTGGCAAAAAGGCAGAAATTCCCCTTATTTGGAGGTAAAATGCTGAAATTCCCCATATTTTGGGCAAAAAGGCAGAAATTCCCCTTATTTTGGGGCAAAATTGCAGAAATTTCACATATTACAGGGCAAAAAGTCAGAAATTTGCCTTATTTTGGGGCAAAAAGCAGAAATTCCCCTAATTTTGTGGCCAAAACCAGAAATTCCTCATATTTTGGGGTAAAATTGAGGAAATTTCAAATATTTCAGGGCAAAAAGGCAGAAATTCCACTTTATTTCGGGCAATAACGCAGAAATTCCCCGTATTTTTGAGCAAAATTTCAGAAATTTCCCTTATATTGGTGCAAAAATGCAGAAATTCTCTTTATTTTGGTGCAATAAGGCAGAAATTCCCTGTATTTTGAAGCAAAATTTCACAAATTCCCCTAATTTTGAGGGAAAATGCAGAAATTTACATTATTTTAGAGCAAAAAGACAGAAATTATTCTTATTTCATGACAAAAAATCAGAAATTCCCCTTATTTTGTGGAAAAATTGCAGAAATTTCCCTTATTTTATGACAAAATTGCAAGAATTTTTCTTATTTTCGGCAAAATTGCAAAAATTTCACTTATTTTGGGGCACAAACGCAGAGATTCCCCTTATTATGAGGTAGAAATGCTGAAATTCCCCTTATTTTGGGGAAAAAAGACAGAAATTCCCCTTATTTTGTTGCAAAAATGCAGAAATTTCTCTTATTTTGGGGCAAAATTGCAGAAATTTCACTTATATCAGGGAAAAAGGCAGAAATTTTCTTTATTTTGGAGCAAAAAGGCAGAAATTCCTAATATTTTGTGGCAAAAATGCAGAAATTTCCCGTATTTTGAGGTAAAAAGGCTGAAATTCCCTTTACTTGGGGGCAAAACGGCAGAAATTCCTCATATTTTCTGGCAAAAAGGCAGAAATTTCTTTTATTTTAGGGCAAAATTGCAGAAATTTCACTCATTTCAGGGCATTATTCAAAAACTCATTTTATTTTGGGGCAAAAGGAGAGAAATTCTGTTTATTTTTGAGTAAAAAGGCAGAAATTTCAATTATTTTGAGGTAAAAAGGCAGAATTTCCTCTTATTTTGGGGCAAAAATGAAGAAATTTCCCTTTTTGTGGCAATAAGGTATGCATTCCCCTTATTTTCGTGCAAAAAGGCAGAAATTCCCTGTATTTTAGAGAAAAATTGCAGAAATTCCCCTAATTTTTGGGCAAAAGGCAGAAATTCCCTTTATTTTGGGTCAAAAATCAGAAATTCCTCTTACTTTGAGGCAAAATTCCAGAAATTTCCTTTATTTAGGGACAAAATTGCAGGAATTTACATTATTTTGGGGCAAAATTGCAGAAATTTTCCTTATTTGGGGCAAAATTGCAGAAATTTTTCTTATTTTCAGGTAAAAAGGCTGAAATTTCCTTTATTTTGGGGCAAAAAGAAAGAAATTCCCCTTATTTTAAGGCAAAATTGCAGAAATTTTCCTTATTTTGGGGCAAAAAAGCAGAAATTCCTTATATTTTGTGGCCAAAAGGCAGAAATTTCCTTTATTTTGAGGTAATAAGGCTAAAATTCCCCTTATTTTGAGGCAAAAAGGCTAAAATTCCTCTTATTTTGGGGTAAAATTGCAGAAATTTCAAATATTTCAGGGCAAAATGGCAGAAATTCCCCTTATTTTGGAGCAAAAAGATGAAATCCTAATTTTTGGCTAAAATTGAAGAAATTTCACTTATTTCGGGACAAAAAGGCAGAAATTCCACTTAATTTCAGGCAAAAAGGCAGAAATGACCCGTATTTTGGAGCAAAATTGCAGAAATTCCACTAATATTGGTGCAAAAATGCAGAAATTTCCTTTATTTTTGGGCAAAAAGGCCGAAATTTCTTTTATTTTGGTACAAAATTGAAGAAATTTTCCTTATTTTGGGGCAAAAAGCAGAAATTCCCCATATTTTGGGGCAAAAAGGCAGAAATTCCCCTTATTTTGAGGTAAGAAGGCTGAAATTTCTTTTATTTTGGGGCAAAAAGGCAGAAATTCCCCTTATTTTGGGGCAAAAAGCAGACATTTTTCTTATTTTGGGGTAAAATTTTAGAAATTTCACTTATTTCAGGGCAAAAAGTAAGAAATTCCCCTTTTTTGGGGGGCAAAAAGACAGAAATTCCATTTATTTTCGGGGAAAAGGCAGAAATTGCAATTATTTTGAGTCAAAAAGGCGGAAAATCCCCTTATTTTGGTGCAAAAATAAAGAAATTTCCCTTTTTTATGGCAAAAAAGTATACAGTCCCTTTATTTTCGGGCAAAAAGGCAGAAATTCCCCGTATTTTGGAGTAAATTGCAGAAATTTCCCTAATTTTGGGGCAAAAAGGCAGAAATTCTTCTTATTTTCGGGTAAAACTGCAGAAATTTCACTTATTTCGCGGCAAAATGGCAGAAATTCCCCTTCTTTTCAGCGAAAAAGGCAGACAATTCGCGTATTTTGGAGCAAAATTGCAGTAATTACCAAATTTTTGGGGTATAAAATGCAGTAATTTACTTTAATTTGGGGCAAAATAGCAGAAATTCCTCTTAATTCGGGGCAAAAGGCAGAAATTCCCCTTATTTTAGGGCAAAATTGCAGAAATTTCCCTTATTTGGAAGCAAAAAACAGAAATTCCCCTTATTTTCGGGCAGAATTGAGAAATTTCCCTTATTATGGAGAAAAATTGCAGAAATTTCCCTTATTTTAGGGCAAAATTGCAGAAATTTCACTTAATTCAGAGAAAAAAAAGCAAAAATTTTTCTTCTTTTGGGGCAAAAAGGCAGAAATTCTCATTATTTTGGGGCAAAGAGGCAGAAACTCACTTTATTTTGGGGTAAAATTGCAGAAATTTCACATATTTTAGGGCAAAAGGGAGAAATTCCTCTTATTTTAAGGCAAAAAGGCAGAAATTCCTCTTATTATGGGATAAAATTGCAGAAATTTCCTTTGTTTGGGGGCAAAAAGTTAGAAAATCCCCTTAATTTTGGGCAAAAAGGCAGAAATTCCCCATATTTTGGAGCAAAATTGCAGAAATTCTTCTAATATTGGGGCAAAAATGCAGAAATTCCCTTTATTTGGGGCAAAAAGCAGAAGTTTTCATTATTTTCGGGAAAAGAGGCAGAAATTTCCTGTATTTTGAAGCAAAATTGCAGAAACTCCCCTAATTTGGGGGCAAAAACTCAGAAATTCCCTATATGTTGGGACGAAAAGACAGAAATTCTCCTTATTTTGGGGCAAAACTCAGAAATTCCACTTATTTTGGGGCAAAATTGAAGAAATTTCCCTTATTTTGGGGCAAAATTGCAGAAATTTTCCAAATTTTGAAGCAAAATTGTATAAATTTCTTTTATTTTGGTATAGAATTGCAGAAATTTTTTTTATTTTGTGGCAAATAGGCAGAAATTCCCCCTCATTTTGTGGCAAAAAGGCACAAATTTTTCTTATTTTTGGGCAAAATTGAAGAAATTTCATTTATTTCAGGGCAAAGTCAGAAATTCTTTTTATTTTCGGGCAAAAAACAGAAATTTCTATTATTTTGGTACAAAATTGAAGAAATTTTCCTTATTTTAAAACAAATAGGCAGAAATTCCCTATATTTTGGGGCAAAAGGCAGAAATTCCTCTTATTTTGAGGTAAAAAGTCTGAAATTCCCCTAATTTTGGGGCAAAAAAGCAGAAATTCTCTTTACTTTGTGGCAAAAAAGCAGAAATTCCCATTAATAGGGGCAGAAAAACAAAAATTTTCTTTATTTGGGGGCAATAAGGCAGACATTCCCCATATTTTGTGGCAAAAAGGCAGAAATTCCCCTTATTTAGAGGTAAAATGCTGAAATTCCCCATATTTTGGGCAAAAAGGCAGAAATTCCCCTTATTTTGGGCAAAATTGCAGAAATTTCACTTATTTCAGGGCAAAAAGTCAGAAATTTGCCTTATTTTGGGGCAAAAAGCAGAAATTCCCCTAATTTTGTGGCCAAAAACAGAAATTCCCCTTTATTTTGGGGTAATATTGCGGAAATTTCAAATATTTCAGGGAAAAAAGGCAGAAATTCCACTTTATTTCGGGCAATAAGGCAGAAATTCCCCGTAATTTGAGCAAAATTTCAGAAATTCCCCTTATATTGGTGCAAAAATGCAGAAATTCTCTTTATTTTGGTGAAATAAAGCAGAAATTCCCCGTATTTTGAAGCAAAATTACACAAATTCCCCTAATTTTGAGGGAAAATGCAGAAATATACATTATTTTGGGGCAAAAAGACAGAAATTTTTCTTATTTCATGACAAAAAATCAGAAATTCCCCTTATTTTGAGGAAAAATTGCAGAAATTTCCCTTATATTATGGCAAAATTGCAAAAATTTTTCTTATTTTCGGCAAAATTGCAGAAATTTCACTAATTTTGGGGCACAAACGCAGAGATTCCCCTTATTATAAGGTAAAAATGCTGAAATTCCCCTTATTTTGAGGCAAAAAGACAGAAATTCCCCTTATTTTGTTGCAAAAATTCAGAAATTTCCCTTATTTTGGGGCAAAATTGCAGAAATTTCACTTATTTCAGGGAAAAAAGGCAGAAATTTTCCTTATTTTGGAGCAAAAATGCAGAAATTCCTAATATTTTGTGTCAAAAATGCAGAAATTCCCCTTATTTTGTGGTAAAAAGGCTGAAATTCCCCTTACTTGGGGGCAAAAAGGCAGAAATTCCCCATATTTTGTGTCAAAAATGCAGAAATTTCTTTTATTTTAGGGCAAAATTGCAGAAATTTCACTTATTTCAGGGCATAATTCAAAAACTCCTTTTATTTTGGGGCAAAAAGAGAGAAATTCCATTTATTTTTGGGTAAAAAGGCTGAAATTTCAATTATTTTGAGGTAAAAAGGCAGAATTTCCTCTTATTTTGGGGCAAAAATGAAGAAATTACCGTTTTTTTGTGGCAAAAGGTATACATTCCCCTTATTTTCTGGCAAAAAAGCAGAAATTCCCCATATTTTTGAGCAAAATTGCAGAAATTCCTATAATTGTGGGGCAAAAATACAGAAATTCCCTATATGTTGAGGCAAAAAGTCAGAAATTCTCCTTATTTTTGGGCAAAACTCAGAAATTCCACTTATTTTGGGGCAAAATTGCAGAAATTTTCCAAATTTTGAAGCAAAATTGTATAAATTTCTTTTATTTTGGTATAGAATTGCAGAAATTTTTTTTATTTTGTGGCAAATAGGCAGAAATTCCCCCTCATTTTGTGGCAAAAAGGCACAAATTTTTCTTATTTTTGGGCAAAATTGAAGAAATTTCATTTATTTCAGGGCAAAGTCAGAAATTCTTTTTATTTTCGGGCAAAAAACAGAAATTTCTATTATTTTGGTACAAAATTGAAGAAATTTTCCTTATTTTAAAACAAATAGGCAGAAATTCCCTATATTTTGGGGCAAAAGGCAGAAATTCCTCTTATTTTGAGGTAAAAAGTCTGAAATTCCCCTAATTTTGGGGCAAAAAAGCAGAAATTCTCCTTACTTTGTGGCAAAAAAGCAGAAATTCCCATTAATAGGGGCAGAAAAACAAAAATTTTCTTTATTTGGGGGCAATAAGGCAGACATTCCCCATATTTTGTGGCAAAAAGGCAGAAATTCCCCTTATTTGGAGGTAAAATGCTGAAATTCCCCATATTTTGGGCAAAAAGGCAGAAATTCCCCTTATATTGGGCAAAATTGCAGAAATTTCACTTATTTCAGGGCAAAAAGTCAGAAATTTGCCTTATTTTGGGGCAAAAAGCAGAAATTCCCCTAATTTTGTGGCCAAAAACAGAAATTCCCCTTTATTTTGGGGTAATATTGCGGAAATTTCAAATATTTCAGGGAAAAAAGGCAGAAATTCCACTTTATTTCGGGCAATAAGGCAGAAATTCCCCGTAATTTGAGCAAAATTTCAGAAATTCCCCTTATATTGGTGCAAAAATGCAGAAATTCTCTTTATTTTGGTGAAATAAAGCAGAAATTCCCCGTATTTTGAAGCAAAATTACACAAATTCCCCTAATTTTGAGGGAAAATGCAGAAATATACATTATTTTGGGGCAAAAAGACAGAAATTTTTCTTATTTCATGACAAAAAATCAGAAATTCCCCTTATTTTGAGGAAAAATTGCAGAAATTTCCCTTATATTATGGCAAAATTGCAAAAATTTTTCTTATTTTCGGCAAAATTGCAGAAATTTCACTAATTTTGGGGCACAAACGCAGAGATTCCCCTTATTATAAGGTAAAAATGCTGAAATTCCCCTTATTTTGAGGCAAAAAGACAGAAATTCCCCTTATTTTGTTGCAAAAATTCAGAAATTTCCCTTATTTTGGGGCAAAATTGCAGAAATTTCACTTATTTCAGGGAAAAAAGGCAGAAATTTTCCTTATTTTGGAGCAAAAATGCAGAAATTCCTAATATTTTGTGTCAAAAATGCAGAAATTCCCCTTATTTTGTGGTAAAAAGGCTGAAATTCCCCTTACTTGGGGGCAAAAAGGCAGAAATTCCCCATATTTTGTGTCAAAAATGCAGAAATTTCTTTTATTTTAGGGCAAAATTGCAGAAATTTCACTTATTTCAGGGCATAATTCAAAAACTCCTTTTATTTTGGGGCAAAAAGAGAGAAATTCCATTTATTTTTGGGTAAAAAGGCTGAAATTTCAATTATTTTGAGGTAAAAAGGCAGAATTTCCTCTTATTTTGGGGCAAAAATGAAGAAATTTCCGTTTTTTTGTGGCAAAAGGTATACATTCCCCTTATTTTCTGGCAAAAAAGCAGAAATTCCCCATATTTTTGAGCAAAATTGCAGAAATTCCTATAATTGTGGGGCAAAAATACAGAAATTCCCTATATGTTGAGGCAAAAAGTCAGAAATTCTCCTTATTTTTGGGCAAAACTCAGAAATTCCACTTATTTTGGGGCAAAATTGCAGAAATTTCACTTATTTCAAGGGAAAAAACCAGAAATTTTCCATATTTTTGAGCAAAATGGCAAAAATTCTGAATATTTTGTGGCAAAAATGCAGATATGCCCCTTATTTTGAGGTAAAAAGCTGAAATTCCCCTTATTTAGGGGCAAAAAGGCAGAAATTTCCCTTATTTTGGGGCAAAAAGACAGAAATTCCCCTTATTTTGTGGCAAAAAGACAGAAATTTCTTTTATTTTGGGTCAATATTGCAGAAATTTCACTTATTTCAGAGCATAACTCAAAAATTCCTTTTATTTTGGGGCAAATAAACAGAAATTCCGTTTATTTTTGGGTAAAAAGGCAGAAATTTCCCGTATTTTGGAGCAAAATTGCAGAAATTTCACTTATTTCAGGGTAATAAGTCAGAAATTTTCCTTATTTTGGGGCAAAAAGACAGAAATTCCCTTTGTTTTGGGGGAAAAAGACATAAATTCCACTTATTTAGAGGCAAAAAGTCAGAAATTCTTCTTAGTTTGGAGCAAAAATAAAGAAATTTCCCTTTTTTATGGCTAAAAGGTATGCATTCCTCTTATTTTTTGGCAAAAAGGCTGAAATTCCCCGTATTTTGGAGCAAAATTGAAGAAATTTCCCAAATTGTGGGACAAAAAGGTAGAAATTCCCTATATGTTGGGGCAAAAAGACAGAAATTCTCCTTATTTTGGGGCAAAACTCAGAAATTTCACTTATTTTGGGGCAAAATTCCAGAAATTTCCCATATTTAGGGGCAAAATTGCAGAAATTTCACTTATTTTGGGGCAAAATTGCAGAAATTTCATTATTTCAGGGAAAAAAGGCAGAAATTTTTCTTATTTTGGGGCAAAAAGGCAGAAATTCCTAATATTTTGTGGCAAAAATGCAGAAATTCCCCTTATTTTGAGGTAAAAAGGCTGAAATTACCCTTATTTGGGGGCAAAAAGGCAGAAATTTCCCTTATTTTGGGGCAAAATTGCAGAAATTTCACTTATTTCAGAGTAATAAGTCAGAAATTCCTTTTATTTTGGGGCAAAAAGACAGAAATTCCCTTTGTTTTGGGGGAAAAAGACAGAAATTCCACTTATTTAGAGGCAATAATGCAGAAATTCCCCTTATTTCGGAGCAAAAATGAAGAAATTTCTCTTTTTTTATGGCAAAAAGGTATGCATTCTCCTTATTTTCGGGCAAAAAGGCAGAAATTCCCCATATTTTGGAGTAAAATTGCCGTAATTCCCCTAATTTTGGGGCAAAAGGCAGAAATTCTCTTTATTTTGGGGCAAAAGTCAGAAATTCCCCTTACTTTGGGGCAAAATTCCAGAAATTTCCTTCATTTTGGGGCAAAACTGCAGGAATTTACCTTATTTTGTGGTAAAATTGCAGAAATTTCCTTTATTTGGGGCAAAATTGCAGAAATTTCACTTATTTTCAGGTAAAAAGGCTGAAATTTCCTTTTTTTTAAGGCATAAAGGGACAAATTCCCCTTATTTTAGAGCAAAATTGCAGAAATTTTACTTATTTTGGGGCAAAAAGGCAGAAATTCCTTATATTTTGTGGCAAAAAGGCAGAAATTTCCCTTATTTTGAGGTAATAGGGCTGAAATTCCCCTTATTTTGAAGCAAAAAGGCAGAAATTCCCCTTATTTTGGGGTAAAATTGCAGAAATTTCAAATATTTCAGGGCAAAATGGCAGAAATTTCCCTTATTTTGGGGCAAAAAGATGAAATCCCTAATTTTTGGCTAAAATTGAAGTAATTTTACTTATTTCGGGACAAAAGGCCGAAATTCCACTTAATTTCGGGCAAAAAGGTAGAAATGACCCGTATTTTGAAGCAAAAGTGCAGAAATTCCCCTAATATTTGAACAAAAATGCAGAAATTCCTTTTATTTTGGGGCAAAAAGGCAGAAATGCTCCCTATTTTGGTGCAAAAAGGCTGAAATTTCCCTTATTTTGAGGTAAAATGCTGAAATTCCCCATATTTTGGGGCAAAAGGCAGAAATTCCCCATATTTTGGGGCAAAAGGCAGAAATTACCTTTATTTCTGGGCAAAAAGTCACAAATTTCTTTTATTTTGGGCAAAATTGCAGAAATTTCATTTATTTCAGGGCAAAAAGTCAGAAATTCTTCTTATTTTGGGGCAAAAAGCAGAAATTTCTTTTATTATGGTACAAAATTGAAGAAATTTTTTATATTTTGGAATAAAAAGGCAGAAATTCCCCATATTTTGGGGCAAAAGGCAGAAATTCTTCTTATTTTGAGGTAAAATGCAGAAATTCCCCAAATATTGGGGGAAAATGCAAAAATTCCCTTTATTTTGGGGCTAAAAGGCAAAAAAATCCCTGTATATTGGAGCAAAATTGCAGAAATTCACCTAATTTTGGGTTAAAAATACAGTAATTTCCTTTATTTTGGGGCAAAAATGCAGAAATTATTTTTATTTGTGGCAAAAGGCAGAAATTCCCCTTAGTTTAGGGCAAAATTGCAGAAATTCTCCTTATTTTGGGGCAAAAGACAGAAATTCCCTTTATTTTAGGGCAAAATTGCAGAAATTTCCCTTATTTGTGGGCAAAAAACAGAAATTCCACTTATTTTGGGGCAAAATTCCAGAAATTTCCCTTCTTATGGGGAAAAATTGCAGAAATTTCCCTTATTTTAGGGCAAAATTGCAGAAATTTCACTTATTTCAGAAAAAAAAGCAAAAATTTTACTTCTTTGGGGGCAAAAAGACAGAAATTCACCTGATTTTGGGGTAAAATTGCAGAAATTTCACATATTTCTGGGCAAAAAGGCAGAAATTTCCATTATTTTGGGGCAAAATTACAGAAATTTCACTTATTTCAGGGTAATAAATCAGAAATTTTTTATTATTTTGGGGAAAAAAAAAGAAATTCTCTTTGTTTTGGGGGAAAAAGACAGAAATTCCACTTATTTAGAGGCAAAAAGGCAGAAAATCTTCTGATTTTGGAGCAAAAATGAAGAAATTTCCATTTTTTATGGCAAAAAGGTATGCATTCCCCTTATTTTCGGGCAAAAAGGCAGAAATTCCACGTACTTTAAAGCAAAATTGCAGAAATTCCCCTAATTGTGGGGCAAAAAGGCAGAAATTCTCTATATGTTGAGGCAAAAAGACAGAAATTCTCCTTATTTTGGGGCAAAACTCAGAAATTCCACTTATTTTGGGGCAAAATTCCAGAAATTTTTCTTATTTTGGGGCAAAATTGCAGAAATTTCACTTATTTTAGGGCAAAATTGCAGGAATTTACCTTATTTTGGGGCAAAATTGCAGAAATTTTCCTTATTTGGGGCAAAATTGCAGAAATTTCACTTATTTTCAGGTAGAAAGGCTCAAATTTCTTTTATTTTGGGCAAAAAGGGAGAAATTCCCCTTATTTGGCGCAAGATTGCAGAAATTTTCCTTATTTTGGGGCAAAAAGGCAGAAATTCCTTATATTTTGTGGCAAAAAGGCAGAAATTTCCCTTATTTTGAGGTAATAAGGGTGAAATTCCCCTTATTTTGGGGCAAAAAGCAGAAATTCCCCTTATTTTGGGGTAAAATTGAAGAAATTTCAAATATTTCATGGCAAAATGGCAGAAATTCCCCTTATTTTGGGGCAAAAAATGAAATCCATAATTTTTGGCTAAAATTGAAAAAATTTCACTTATTCGGAACAAAAAGGCAGAAATTCCACCTAATTTCGGGCAAAAATGCAGAAATGACCCTTATTTTGGAGCAAAAGTGCAAAAATTCCCCTAATATTGGTGCAAAAATGCAGAAATTCCCTTTATTTTGGGGCAAAAAGGCAGAAATTCTCCATATTTTGGTGCTAAAAGGCTGACATTCCCCTTATTTTGAGGTAAAATGCTGAAATTCCCCATATTTTGGGGCAAAAGGCAGAAATTATTTTTATTTTGGGGCAAAAAGGCACAAATTTCCCTTATTTTCGAGCAAAATTGCAGAAATTTCATTTATTTCAGGGCAAAAAGACAGAAATTCCCCTTATTTTGGGGCAAAAAGCAGAAATTTCTTTTATTATGGTACAAAATTGAAGAAATTTTTTTTATTTTGTAACAAAAAGGCAGAAATTCCCCATATTTTGGGGCAAAAGGAAGAAATTCTTCTTATTTTGAGGTAAAATGCAGAAATTCCCCTTACTTAGAGGTAAAATGCAAAAATTCCCCAAATATTGGGGGAAAATGCAGAAATTCCCTTTATTTTGGGGCTAAAAGGCAGAAAATCCCCATATATTGGAGCAAAATTGCATAAATTCACCTAATTTTGGGTTAAAAATACAGTAATTTTCTTTATTTTGGGGCAAAAAGGCCGAAATTCTTCTTACTTTGGGGCAAAAGGCTGAAATTCCCCTTATTTTCGGGCAAAAAGTCAGAAATTCCCCATTATTTTGGGGCAAATAGACAGAAATTTTGTTTATTTTTTGGGAAAAGGCAGAAATTGCACTCATTTTGAGTCAAAAAGGCAGAAAATCCTTTTATTTTGGGGTAAAAATGAAGAAATTTCCCTTTTTTATGGCAAAAAGGTATACATTCCCTTTATTTTCGAGCAAAAAGGTAGTAATTCCTCATATTTTGGAGCAAAATTCCAAAAATTCTCCTAATTTTGTGGCAATAAAGCAGACATTCCCCTTATTTTGAGATAAAACTGCAGAAATTTCACTTATTTCGCGGCAAAATGGCAGAAATTCCCCTTATTTTCGGCGAAAAAGGCAGAAAATCCCAATATTTTGGAGCAAAATTGCAGAAATTCACCTAATTTTGGGTTAAAAATACAGTAATTTTCTTTATTTTGGGGCAAAAAGGCAGAAATTCTTTTTATTTTGTGGCAAAAGGCAGGAATTCCTATTATTTTAGGGCAAAATTGCATAAAATCTCCTTATTTTGGGGCAAAATACAGAAATTCCCCTTATTTTAGGGCAAAATTGCAGAAATTTCCCTTATCTGGGGGCAAAAAACAGAAATTCCCCTTATTTGGGGGCAAAATTGCAGAAATTTCCCTTATTATGGGGAAAAATTGCAGAAATTTCCCTTATTTTAGGACAACATTGCAGAAATTTCACTTAGTTCAGAGAAAAAAAGGAAATATTTTTCTTATTTTGGGGCAAAAGGCAGAAATTCCCATTATTTTGGGGCAAAAAGGCAGAAATTCACCTTATTTTGGGGTAAAATTGCAGAAATTTCACATATTTCAGGGCAAAAAGGCAGAAATTTCCCTTATTTGGGGGCAAAATTGCAGAAATTTCACTTATTTCAGGGTAATAAGTCAGAAATTTTCTTTATTTTGGGGCAAAAAGACAGAAATTCCCTTTGTTTTGGGAGAAAAAGTCAGAAATTCCACTTATTTAGAGGCAAAAAGGCAGAAATTCACTTTATTTTGGAGCAAAAATGAAGAAATTTCATTTTTTTTATGGCAAAAAGTTATGCATTCCCTTTATTTTCGGGCAAAAAGGCAGGAATCCCTCGTATTTTGAAGCAAAATTTTAGAAATTCCCGTAATTGTGTGGCAAAAACGCAGAAATTCTCTATATGTTGGGGCAAAAAGACAGAAATTCTTCTTATTTTGGGGCAAAAGGCAGAAATTCCCCTCATTTTGGGGCAAAAATGCACAAATTTCCTTTATTTTCGGGCAAAATTGCAGAAATTTCATTTATTTCAGGGTAAAGAGTCAGAAATTCCCCTTATTTTGGGGCAAAAAGCAGAAATTTCTTTTATTATGGTACAAAATTGAAGAAATTTTCCTTATTTTGAAACAAAAAGGCAGAAATTCCCCATATTTTGGGGCAAAAGGCAGACATTCTTCTTATTTTGAGGTAAAATGCAGAAATTCCCCAAATATTGGGGGAAAAGGCAGAAATTCCCTTTATTTTGGGCCTAAAAGGCAGAAATTCCCCGTATTTTGAAGCAAAATTGCAGAAATTCTCATAATTTTCAGGCAAAAAGGCAGAAATTCTCCTTATTTTGGGGCAAAAAGACAGAAAATCTTCTTTTATTCGGAAGCAAAATCAGAAATTTCCCTTATTTTGGGGCAAAATTGCAGAAATTTCACTTATTTCAGAAAAAAATGCAAAAAATTTCTTATTTTGGGGCAAAAGGCAAAAATTTCTTTTATTTTGGTAAAAAATTGCAGAAATTTTTCTTATTTTGGGGCAAAAAGTGAGAAATTCCTCTTATTTTGAGGTAAAGAGGCTGAAATTCCCCTTATTTTCGGGCAAAAAGTCAGAAATTCCCCTTTGTTGGGGCAAAAAGACAGAAATTTCGTTTATTTTTGGAGAAAAGGCAGAAATTGCACTTATTTTGAGTCAAAAAGGCGGAAAATCCCCTTATTTTGGGGCAAAAATAAAGAAATTTCCCTTTTTTATGGCAAAAAGGTATAAATTCCTATTATTTTCGGGCAAAAAGGCAGAAATTTCCCGTATTTTGGAGCAAAATTGCAGAAATTCCTCTAATTTTGGGGCAAAAAGGCCGAAATTCCACTTATTTTGGGGTAAAACTGCAGATATTTCACTTATTTCGCGGCAAAATGACAGAAATACCCCTTATTCTCGGTGAAAAAGGCAGAAAATCCCCATATTTTGGAGCAAAATTGCAGAAATTCACCTAATTTTAGGGTAAAAAATACAGTAATTTTCTTTATTTTGGGACAAAAATGCAGAAATTCTCCTTATTTTGGGGCAAAAGGCAGAAATTCCCCTTATTTTAGGGCAAAATTGCAAAAATTTCCCTTATTTGGGGGCAAAAAACAGAAATTCCCCTGATTTTGGGGCAAAATTGCAGAAATTTCCCTTATTATCGGAAAAAATTGCATTAATTTCCCTTATTTTAGTGCAAAATTGCAGAAATTTCACTTATTTTAGAGAAAAAAAGCAAAAATTTTTCTTCTTTTGGGGCAAAAAGGAAGAAATTCCCATTATTTTGAAGCAAAAAGGCAGAAATTCATCTTATTTTGAGGTAAAATTGCAGAAATTTCACATATTTCAGGGCAAAAAGGCAGAAATTTCCCTTATTTTGGGGCAAAATTGCAGAAATTTCACTTATTTCAGGGTAATAAGTAGAAATTTTCCTTATTTTGGGGCAATAAAGACAGAAATTCCCTTTGTTTTGGGGGAAAAATACAGAAATTCCACTCATTTAGAGGCAAAAAGGCAGAAATTCTTTTTATTTTGGGGCAAAAGGCAGAAATTCCCATTATTTTAGGGCAAAATTGCAGAAATTTCTATTATTTGGGGGCAAAAAACAGAAATATCCCTTATTTTGGGGCAAAATTGCAGAAATTTCCCTTATTATGGGGAAAAATTGCAAAAATTTCCCTTATTTTAGGGCATCATTGCAGAAATTTCACTTATTTCAGATAAAAAAAAATTTTTTCATATTTTGGGGCAAAAAAGCAGAAATTTCCATTATTTTGGGGCAAAAAGGCAGAAATTCACCTTATTTTGGGGTAAAATTGCAGAAATTTCACATATTTGAGGGCAAAAAGGCCCAAATTTTCCTTATTTGGGGGCAAAATTACAGAAATTTCACTTATTTCAGGGTAATAAGTCAGAAATTTTCTTTATTTTGGGGCAAAAAAGACAGAAATTCCCTTTGTTTTGGGGGAAAAAGTCAGAAATTCCACTTATTTAGAGGCAAAAAGGCAGAAATTCACTTTATTTTGGAGCAAAAATGAAGAAATTTCACTTTTTTATGGCAAAAAGGTATGCATTCCCCTTATTTTCGGGCAAAAAGGCAGAAATTCCTTGTATTTTGGAGCAAAATTGCAGAAATACCCGTAATTGTGTGGCAAAAACGCAGAAATTCTCTATATGTTGGGGCAAAAAGACAGAAATTCTTTTTATTTTGGGGCAAAAGGCAGAAATTCCCCTCATTTTGGGGCAAAAATGCACAAATTTCCCTTATTTTCGGGCAAAATTGCAGAAATTTCATTTATTTCAGGGTAAAGAGTCAGAAATTCCCCTTATTTTGGGGCAAAAAGCAGAAATTTCTCTTATTATGGTACAAAGTTGAAGAAATTTTCCTTATTTTGGAACAAAAAGGCAGAAATTCCCCATATTTTGGGGCAAAAGGCAGAAATTGTTCTTATTTTGAGGTAAAATGCAGAAATTCCCCTTATTTAGAGGTAAAATGCAGAAATTCCCCAAATATTGGGGGAAAATGAAGAAATTTCCTTTATTTTGTGGCTAAAAGGCAGAAATTCTCCATATTTTGAAGCAAAATTGCAGAAATTCTCATAATTTTCAGGCAAAAAGGCAGAAATTCTCCTTATTATGGGGCAAAAAGACAGAAAATCTCCTTTTATTCGGGAGCAAAATCAGAAATTTCCCTTATTTTGGGGCAAAATTGCAGAAATTTCCTTTACATTTGGGCAAAATTGCAGAAATTTCCCTTATTTTGGGGCAAAATTGCAGAAATTTCACTTATTTCAGAAAAAAATGCAGAAATTTTCTTATTTTGGGGCAAAAAGGCAGAAATTTTTTTTATTTTGGTACAAAATTGCAGAAATTTTTCTTATTTTGGGGCAAAAAGGCAGAAATTCTCCATATTTTGAGGTAAAAAGGCTGAAATTCCCCTTATTTTCGGGCAAAAAGTCAGAAATTCCCCTTATGTTGGGGCAAAAAGACAGAAATTTCGTTTATTTTTGGAGAAAAGGCAGAAATTGCACTTATTTTGAGTCAAAAAGTCGGAAAATCTCCTTATTTTGGGGCAAAAATGAAGAAATTTTCCTTTTTTATGGCAAAAAGGTATACATTCCCATTATTTTCGGGCAAAAAGGCAGAAATTTCCCGTATTTTGGAGCAATATTTCAGAAATTCCTCTAATTTTGGGGCAAAAAGGCCAAAATTCCCCTTATTTTGGGGTAAAACTGCAGATATTTCACTTATTTCGCGGCAAAATGACAGAATTTCCCCTTATTCTCGGCGAAAAAGGCAGAAAATCCTAATATTTTGGAGCAAAATTGCAGAAATTCACCAAATTTTGGGGTAAAAAATACAGTAATTTTCTTTATTTTGGGACAAAAATGCAGAAATTCTCCTTATTTTGGGGCAAAAGGCAGAAATTCCCCTTATTTTAGGGCAAAATTGCAAAAATTTCCCTTATTTGGGGGCAAAAAACAGAAATTCCCCTTATTTTGGGGCAAAATTGCAGAAATTTCCCTTATTATCAGAAAAAATTGCATTAATTTCCCTTATTTTAGTGCAAAATTGCAGAAATTTCACTTATTTTAGAGAAAAAAAGCAAAAATTTTTATTCTTTTTGGGCAAAAAGAAAGAAATTCCCACTATTTTGGGGCAAAAAGGCAGAAATTCATCTTATTTTGAGGTAAAATTGCAGAAATTTCACATATTTCAGGGCAAAAAGGCAGAAATTTCTCTTATTTTGGGGCAAAATTGCAGAAATTTCACTTATTTCAGGGTAATAAGTAGAAATTTTCCTTATTTTGGGGCAAAAAAGACAGAAATTCCCTTTGTTTTGGAGGAAAAATACAGAAATTCCACTCATTTAGAGGCAAAAAGGCAGAAATTCCCCTTATTTTGGAGCAAAAATGAAGAAATTTCCATTTTTTATGGCAAAAAGGTATGCATTCCCCTTATTTTCCGGCAAAAAGGCAGAAATTCCCCGTATTTTGGAGCAAAATTGCAGAAATTCCCCTAATTGTGGGGCATAAAGGCAGAAATTCTCTATATTTGGAGCAAAAAGACAGAAATTCTCCTTATTTTGGGGCAAAACTCAGAAATTCCACTTCTTTTGGGGCAAAATTCCAGAATTTTCCCTTATTTTGGGGCAAAATTGCAGAAATTTCTCTTATTTTGGTGCAAAATTGCAGAAATTCCCCTAATTTTGAGGCAAAAATGCTGAAATTTCCCTTATTTGAGGGCAGAAAGGCAGAAATTACCCTTATTTTGAGGCAAAATTGCAAAAATTTCACTTATTTCAGGGTAATAAGTCAGAAATTCCCCTTATTTTGGGGCAAAAAAGACAGAAATTCCCTTTGTTTTGGGGGAAAAAATACAGAAATTCCACTTATTTAGAGGCCAAAAGGCAGAAATTCCCTGTATTTTGGAGCAAAACTGAAGAAATTTCCCTTTTTTATGGCAAAAAAATATGCATTCCCCTTATTTTCAGGCAAAAAAGGCAGAAATTCTCCGTATTTTGGAGCAAAATTTAGAAATTCCCCTAATTTTGGGGCAAAAGGCAGAAATTCCCTTTATTTTGGTGCAAAAATCAGAAATTTCCCTTACTTTGAGGCAAAATTCAAGAAATTTCCTTTATTTTGGGGCAAAATTGCAGGAATTTCCCTTATTTGGGGCAAAATTGCAGAATTTTCACTTATTTTCAGGTATAAAGGCCTAAATTTCCTTTATTTTGGGGCAAAAAGTGAGAAATTCCTTTTATTTTGGGGCAAGATAGCAGAAGTTTTCCTTATTTTGGGGCAAAAAGGCAGAAATTCCTTATATTTTGTGGCAAAAAGGCAGAAATTTCCCTTATTTTGAGATAATAAGGCTGAAATTCCCCTTTATTTTGGAACAAAAAGGCAGAAATTCCCCTTATTTTGGGGTAAAATTGCAGAAATTTCAAATATTTCATGGCAAAATGGCAGAAATTCCCCTTAATTTGGGGCAAAAAGATGAAATCCCTAATTTTTGGCTAAAATTGAAGAAATTTCACTTATTTCGGGACAAAAAGGCAGAAATTCCACTTAATTTCTGGCAAAAAAGGCAGAAATGACCCGTATTTTGGAGCAAAATTGCAGAAATTCCCCTAATATTTGTGCAAAAATGCAGAAATTCCCTTTATTTTGGGGCAAAAAGGCAGAAATTCTCCATATTTTGGTGCAAAAAGGCTGATATTCCCCTTATTTTGAGGTAAAATGATGAAATTCTCCATATTTTGGGGCAAAAGGCAGAAATTCCTCTTATTTTGGGGCAAAAAGGCACAAATTTCCCTTATTTTCAGGAAAAATTGCAGAAATTTTATTTATTTCAGGGCAAAAAGTCAGAAATTCCTCTTATTTTTGGGCAAAATTGCAGAAATTTCCTTCACATTAGGGCAAAATTGCAGAAATTTCCCTTATTTTGGGGCAAAATTGCAGAAATTTCACTTATTTCAGGGAAAAAAAGCAGAAATTTTCTTATTTTGGGGCAAAAAGGCAGAAATTTCTTTTATTTTGGTACAAAATTGCAAAAATTTTTCTTATTTCGCAGCCAAATGGCAGAAATTCTACTTATTTTCGGCGAAAAAGGCAGAAAATCACCGTATTTTGGAGCAAAATTGCAGAAATTTCCCTAATTGTGGGGCAAAAATGCAGAAATTCCCTATATGTTGGGGCAAAAACACAGAAATTCTCCTTATATTGGGGCAAAACTCAGAAATTTCACTTATTTTGGGTCAAAATTCCAGAAATTTTTCTTATTTTGGGGCAAAATTGCAGAAATTTCACTTATTTTGGGACAAAATTGCAGAAATTTCACTTATTTCAGGGAAAAAAGGCAGAATTTTTCTGCATTTTAAGCACAATGTCAGAAATTCTTAATATTTTGTGGCAAAAAATGCAGAAATTCCCCTTATTTTGAGGTAAAAAGCCTGAAATTCCCCCTTATTTGGGGGCAAAAAGGCTGAAATTTCCCTTATTTTTGGGCAAAAAGACAGAAATTCCCCTTAATTTGTGGAAAAAAGGCAGAAATTTCTTTTATTTTGGGGCAAAATTGCAGAAATTTCACTTATTTCAGGGCATAATTAAAAAATTCCTTTTATTTTGGAGCAAAAAGCCAGAAATTCCGTTTATTTTTGGTAAAAAGTCAGAAATTTCACTTATTTTGAGGTAAAAAGGCAGAAATTCCCCATATTTTGGGGCAAAAATGAAGAAATTTCCTTTCTTTGTGCCAAAAGGTATACATTCCCTTTATTTTCGGGAAAAAAGCAGAAATTCTCCCTATTTTGGAGCAAAATTGCAGAAATTCCCCTAGTTGTGGGGCAAAAATGCAGAAATTCCCTCTTTATTGGGGCAAAAAGACAGAAATTCTCCTTTTTTTGGGGCAAAACTCAGAAATTCCACTTATTTTAGGGCAAAATTCCAAAAATTTCTCTTATTTTGGGGCTAAATTGCAGAAATTTCACTTATTTTAAGGCAAAATTGCAGAAATTTCAATTATTTCAGAGAAAAATTGCAGAAATTTTCCATATTTTGGAGCACAATGGCAGAAATTCTTAATATTTTGTGGCAAAAATGCAAAATTCCCCTTATTTTGAGGTAAATAGGCTGAAATTCCCTTTATTTGGGGGCAAAAATGAAGAAATTTCCCTTTATTATTGGACAAAATGACAGAAATTCCCCTTATTTTGTGGCAAAAAGGCAGAATTTTTTTTTTATTTTCGGGCAAAATTGCAGAAATTTCACATATTTCAAGACATAATTCAAAAATTCCTTTTATTTTGGGACAAAAAGACAGAAATTCCGTTTATTTTGGGGTAAAAAGGCAGAAATTTCACTTATTTTGAGGTAAAGAGGCAGAAATAACTCTTATTTTGGGGCAAAAATGAAGAAATTTACCTTTTTTGTGGCAAAAGGTATACATTCCCCTTATTTTTAGGCAAAAAAGCAGAAATTCCCCTTATTTTGGAGCAAAATTGCAGAAATTCCCCTAATTGTGGGTCAAAAAGGCAGAAATTCCCTATATGTTAGGGCAAAAAGACAGAAATTCTTCTTATTTTGGGGCAAAACTATGAAATTCCACTTATTTTTGGGAAAAATTCCAGAAATTTCCTATTTTTTGGGGCAAAATTGCAGAAATTTCACTTATTTTCTGGCAAAATTGCAGAAATTTCACTTATTTCAGGGTAATAAGTCAGAAATTTTCCTTCTTTTGGGGAAAAAAACAGAAATTCCCTTTGTTTTGGGGAAAAAAGACAGAGAAATTCCACTTATTTAGAGTCAAAAATGAGGAAATTCCCCTTATTTTGGAGCAAAAATGAAGAAATTTCCTTTTTTTATGGCAAAAAGTTATGCATTCCTCTTATTTTCGGGCAAAAAGGCAGAAATTCCCCGTATTTTGGAGCAAAATTGCAGAAATTCCCCTAATTGTGGGGCATAAAGGCAGAAATTCTCTATATGTTGGAGCAAAAAGACAGAAATTCTCCTTATTTTGGGGCAAAACTCGAAAATTCCACTTCTTTTGGGGCAAAAATCCAGAAATTTCTTTTATTTTGGGGCAAAATTGCAGAAATTTCACTTATTTTGAGGCAAAATTGCAGAAATTTCACTTATTTCAGGGAAAAAAGGCAGAAATTTTCCTTATTTTGGGACAAAAAGGCAGAAATTCCTAATATTTTGTGGCAAAAATGCAGAAATTCCCCTAATTTTGAGGTAAAAATGCTGAAATTTCCCTTATTTGGGGGCAGAAAGGCAGAAATTACAATTATTTTTAGTCAAAATTGCAGAAATTTCACTTATTTCAGGGTAATAAGTCAGAAATTCCCCTTATTTTGGGGCAAAAAAGACAGAAATTCCCATTGTTTTGGGGAAAAAAACAGAAATTCCACTTATTCAGAGGCAAAAATGCAGAAATTCCCCTTATTTTGGAGCAAAAATGAAGAAATTTCCCTTTTTTATGGCAAAAAGTTATGCATTCCCCTTATTTTCGGGCAAAAAGGCAGAAATTCTCCGTATTTTGGAGCAAAATTCAGAAATTCCCCTAATTTTGGGGCAAAAGGCAGAAATTCCCTTTTATTTTGGGGCAAAAATCAGAAATTCCCCTTTCTTTGAGGCTAAATTCCAGAAATTTCCTTTATTTTGGGGCAAAATTGCAGAAATTTACATTATTTTGGGGCAAAATTGCAGAAATTTGCCTTATTTGGGGCAAAATTGCAGAATTTTCACTTATTTTAAGGTAAAAAGACTGAAATTTCCTTTATTTTGGGGCAAAAAGGGAGAAATTCCTTTTATTTTGGGGCAAAAAGGCAGAAATTTCCCTTATTTTGAGGTGATAAGGCTGAAATTTCCCTTTATTTTGGAACAAAAAGGCAGAAATTCCCCTTATTTTGGGGTAAAATTGCAGAAATTTCAAATATTTCAAGGCAAAATGGCAGAAATTCCCCTTATTTTGGGGCAAAAAAATGAAATCCCTAATTTTTGGCTAAATTTGAAGAAATTTCACTTATTTCGGGACAAAAAAGCAGAAATTCAACTTAATTTCGGGCAAAAAGGCAGAAATGACCCGTATTTTGGAGCAAAATTGCAGAAATTCCCCTAATATTGGTGCAAAAATGCAGAAATTCCCTTTATTTAAAGGCAAAAAAGCAGAAATTCTCCATATTTTGGTGCAAAAAGGCTTAAATTCCCTTTATTTTGAGGTAAAATGCTGAAATTTTCCATATTTTGGGGCAAAAGGCAGAAATTCCCCTTATTTTGGGGCAAAAAGGCACAAATTTCCCTTATTTTCGGGCAAAATTGCAGAAATTTCATTTATTTCAGGGCAAAAAGTCAGAAATTTTTCTTATTTTGGGGCAAAAAGCAGAAATTTCTTTTATTATGGTACAAAATTGAAGAAATTTTTCTTATTTTGGAATAAAAAGGCAGAAATTCCCCATATTTTGGGGCAAAAGGAAGAAATTCTTCTTATTTTAGGTAAAATGCAGAAATTCCCCTTATTTAGAGGTAAAATGCAGAAATTCCCCAAATATTGGGGGAAAATGCAAAAATTCCCTTTATTTTGGGGCTAAAAGGCAGAAATTCCCCGTATTTTGAAGCAAAATTGCAGAAATTCTCATAATTGTCGGGCAAAAAGGCAGAAATTCTCCTTATTTTGGGGCAAAAAGACAAAAAATCTCTTTTTTTCAGGAGTAAAAAGTCAGAAATTCCCCTTATTTTGGGGCAAAATTGCAGAAATTTCCTTTACATTTGGGCAAAATTGCAGAAATTTCCCTTATTTTGGGGCAAAATTGCAGAAATTTCACTTTTTTCAGAAAAAAGGCAGAAATTTTCTTATTTTGGGGCAAAAAGGCAGAAATTTCTTTTATTTTGGTACAAAATTGCAGAAATTTTTCTTATTTTGGGGCAAAAAGGCAGAAATTTCCCATATTTTAGGGCAAAAAGGCAGAAATTCCTCTTATTTTGAGGTAAAAAGGCTGAAATTCCCCTTATTTTCAGTCAAAAAGTCAGAAATTCCCTTTATTTTGGGGAATCAACGTCAGAAATTTCATTTATTTTGGGGGAAAAAGCAGAAATTGCACTTATTTTGAGTCTAAAAAGCAGAAAATCCCCTTATTTTGGGGCAAAAATGAAGAAATTTTCTTTTTTTATGGCAAAAAGGTATACATTCCCTTTATTTTCAGGCAAAAATGCAGAAATTCCCCGTATTTTGGAGCAAAATTGCAGAAATTCCCCTAATTTTGGTGCAAAAGGCAGATATTCCCCTAATTTTGGCCTTAAACTGCAGAAATTTCACTTATTTCGTGGCAAAATGGCAGAAATTTTCATTATTTTCAGGGAAAAGGGCAGAAAATCCCCATATTTTGGAGCAAAATTGCAGAAATTCAAATAATTTTGGGGTAAAAAATAGAGTAATTTTCTTTATTTTGGGCAAAAATGCAGAAATTCTCCATATTTTGGGGCTAAAGGCAGAAATTCCCCTTATTTTAGGGCAATATTGCAGAAATTTCCCTTATTTGGGGGCAAAAAACAGAAATAGCCCTTATTATTGAGAAAAATTGCAGAAATTTCCCTTATTATGAGGAAAAATTGCAGAAATTTCCCTTATTTTAGGGCAAAATTGCAGAAATTTCACTTATTTCAGGGTAATAAGTCAGAAATTTTCCTTATTTTGGGGAAAAAAGACAAAAATTCCCTTTGTTTTGGGGGAAAAATACAGAAATTCCACTTATTTAGAGGCAAAAATGCAGAAATTCCCCTTTTTTTGGAGCAAAAATGAAGAAATTTCCCTTTTTTATGGCAAAAAGTTATGCATTCCCCTTATTTTCGGGCAAAAAGGCAGAAATTCCCCGTATTTTGGAGCAAAATTGCAGAAATTCCCCTAATTGTGGGGCATAAAGGCAGAAATTCTCTATATGTTGGAACAAAAAGACAGAAATTCTCCTTATTTTGGGGCAAAACTCAGAAATTCCACTTTTTTTGGGGCAAAATTCCAGAATTTTTTCTTATTTTGGGGCAAAATTGCAGAAATTTCTCTTATTTTGTGGCAAAATTGCAGAAATTCCCCTAATTTTGAGGTAAAAATGCTGAAATTTCCCTTATTTGGGGTCAGAAAGGCAGAAATTACCCTTATTTTGAGGCAAAATTGCAAAAATTTCACTTATTTCAGGGTAATAAGTCAGAAATTCCCCTTATTTTGAGGCAAAAAAGACAGAAATTCCCTTTGTTTTGGGGGAAAAATAACAGAAATTCCACTTATTTAGAGGCAAAAAGGCAGAAATTCCCCGTATTTTGGAGCAAAACTGAAGAAATTTCCCTTTTTTATGGCAAAAAAATATGCATTCCCCTTATTTTCAGGCAAAAAGGCAGAAATTCTCCGTATTTTGGAGCAAAATTCAGAAATTTCCCTAATTTTGGGGCAAAAGGCAGAAATTCCCTTTATTTTGGGGCAAAAATCAGAAATTTCCCTTACTTTGAGCAAAATTCCAGAAATTTCCTTTATTTTGGGGCAAAATTGCAGGAATTTACCTTATTTTGAGGCAAAATTGCAGAAATTTCCCTTATTTGGGGCAAAATTGGAGAATTTTCACTTATTTTCAGGTAAAAAGGCTGAAATTTTCTTTATTTTGGGGCAAAAAGGGAGAAATCCCTTTTATTTTGGGGAAAATAGCAGAAGTTTTCCTTATTTTGGGGCAAAAAGGCAGAAATTCCTTATATTTTGTGGCAAAAAGGCAGAAATTTCCCTTATTTTGAGGTGATAAGGCTGAAAGTCCCCTTTATTTTGGAACAAAAAGGCAGAAATTCCCCTTATTTTGGGGTAAAATTGCAGAAATTTCAAATATTTCATGGCAAAATGGCAGAAATTCCCCTTATTTTGGGGCAAAAAAATGAAATCCCTAATTTTTGGCTAAAATTGAAGAAATTTCACTTATTTCGGGACAAAAAGGCAGAAATTCCACTTAATTTCTGGCAAAAAAGGCAGAAATGACCCGTATTTTGGAGCAAAATTGCAAAAATTCCCTTAATATTTGTGCAAAAATGCAGAAATTCCTTTTATTTTGGGGCAAAAAGGCAGAAATTCTCCATATTTTGGTGCAAAAAGGCTGAAATTCCTCTTATTTCGAGGTAAAATGATGAAATTCCCCATATTTTGGGGCAAAAGGCAGAAATTCCTCTTATTTTGGGGCAAAAAGCCACAAATTTCCCTTATTTTCAGGAAAAATTGCAGAAATTTCATTTATTTCAGGGCAAAAAGTCAGAAATTCCTCTTATTTTGGGGCACAATTGCAGAAATTTCCTTTACATTGGGGCAAAATTGCAGAAATTTCCCTTCCTTTCGGGCAAAATTGCAGAAATTTCACTTATTTAAGGGAAAAAAAGCAGAAATTTTCTGATTTTGAGGGAAAAAGGCAGAAATTTCTTTTATTTTGGTAAAAAATTGCAGAAATTTTTCTTATTTCGCGGCCAAATGGCAGAAATTCTCCTTATTTTCGATGAAATAGGCAGAAAATCACCGTATTTTGGAGCAAAATTGCAGAAATTCCCCTAATTGTGGGGCAAAAATGCAGAAATTCCCTATATATTGGGGCAAAAAGACAGAAATTCTCCTTATATTGGGGCAAAACTCAGAAATTCCACTTATTTTAGGGCAAAATTGCAGAAATTTCATTTATTTTGGGGAAAAATTGCAGAAATTTCACTTATTTCAGGGAAAAAAGGCAGAATTTTTCTGTATTTGGAAGCACAATGTCAGAAATTCTTAATATTTTGTGGCAAAAATGCAGAAATTCCCCTTATTTTGAGGTAAAAAGCATGAAATTCCCTCTTTATGGGGGCAAAAAGGCAGAAATTTCCCTTATTTTGGGCCAAAAAGACAGAATTTCCTCTTATTTTGTGGCAAAAAGAAGAAATTTCTTTTATTTTGGGGCAAAATTGCAGAAATTTCACTTATTTCAGGGCATAATTCAAAAATTCCTTTTATTTTAAGCAAAAAGACAGAAATTCCGTTTATTTTTGGGTAAAAAGTCAGAAATTTCACTTATTTTGAGGTAAAAAGGCAGAAATTCCTCTTATTTTGGGCCAAAAATGAAGAAATTTCCCTATTTTGTGGCAAAAGGTATACATTCCCCTTATTTTTGGGCAAAAAAGAAGAAATTCCCCATAATTTGGAGCAAAATTGCAGAAATTCCCCTAACTGTGGTGCAAAAATAAAGAAATTCCTTATATGTTGGGGCAAAAAGACAGAAATTCTCCTTATTTTGGCGCAAAACTCAGAAATTCCACTTATTTTGGAACAAAATTTCAGAAATTTCCCTTATATTGGGGCAAAATTGCAGATATTTCACTTTTTTTGGGGCAAAATTGTAGAAATTTCACTTATTTCAAAGAAAAACGGCAGAAATTTTCCATATTTTGGAGCACAATGGCAGAAATTCTTAACATTTTGTGGCAAAAATGCAGAAATTCCCTTTATTTTGAGGTAAAAAGCCGGAAATTCTCTCTTATTTGGGGGCAAAAAGGCTGAAATTTCCCTTATTTTGGGGCAAAAAGACAGAAATTCCCCTTATTTTGTGGCAAAAAGGCAGAAATTTTTTATTCTGGGGCAAAATTGCAGAAATTTCACTTATTTCAGAGCATAATTCAAAAATTCCTTTTATTTTGGAGCAAAAAGAGAGAAATTCCATTTATTTTTGGTAAAAAGGCAGAAATTTCACTTATTTTGAGGTAAAAAGGCAGAAATTCCCCATATTTTGGGGCAAAAATGAAGAAATTTACTTTCTTTGTGGCAAAAGGAATACATTCCCTTTATTTTCAGGAAAAAAGCAGAAATTCCCCGTATTTTGGAGCAAAATTGCAGAAATTCCCCTAGTTGTGGGACAAAAATGCAGAAATTCCCAAATTGTTGGGGCAAAAAGACAGAAATTCTCCTTATTTTGGGGCAAAACTCAGAAATTCCACTTCTTTGGGGCAAAATTCCAGAAATTTCCCTTATTTTGGGGCAAAATTGCAGAAATTTCACTTATTTTGGGGCAAAATTGCAGAAATTTCACTTATTTCAGAAAAAAAAGGCCGAAATTTTCCTTATTTTGGGAGAAAAAGGCAAAAATTCCTAATATTTTGTGGCAAAAATGCAGAAATTCTCCTAATTTTGAGGTACAAATGCTGAAATTTCCCGTATTTGGGGGCAGAAAGGCAGAAATTACCCTAATTTTGAGGCAAAATTGCAGAAATTTTACCTATTTCAGGGTAATAAGTCAGAAATTCCCCTTATTTTGGGGCAAAAAAGACAGAAATTCCCATTGTTTTGGGGGAAAAAAACAGAAATTCCACTTATTTAGAGGCAAAAAGGCAGAAATTCCCCGTATTTTTGAGCAAAAATGAAGAAATTTCCCTTTTTTATGGCAAAAAAGATATGCATTCCCCTTATTTTCAGGCAAAAAGTCAGAAATTCTCCGTATTTTGGAGCAAAATTCAGAAATTCTCCTAATTTTGGGGCAAAAGGCAGAAATTCCCTTTTATTTTGGGGCAAAAATCAGAAATTCCCCTTACTTTGCGGCAAAATTCCAGAAATTTCCTTTATTTTGGGGCAAAATTACAGGAATTTACCTTATTTTGGGGCAAAATTGCAGAAATTTGCCTTATTTGGGGCAAAATTGCAGAATTTTCACTTATTTTCAAGTAAAAAGGCTGAAATTTCCTTTATTTTGGGGCAAAAAGGGAGAAATTCCTCTTATTTTGGGGCAAAATTGCAGAAATTTTCCTTATTTTGGGGCAAAAAGGCAGAAATTCCTTATATTTTGTGGCAAAAAGGCAGAAATTTCCCTTATTTTGAGGTAATAAGGCTGAAATTCCCCTTTATTTTGGAACAAAAAGGCAGAAATTCCCCCTATTTTTGGGTAAAATTGCAGAAATTTCAAATATTTCAGGGCATAATGGCAGAAATTCCCCTTATTTTGGGGCAAAAAGATGAAATCCCTAATTTTTGGCTAAAATTGAAGAAATTTCACATATTTCAGGACAAAAAGGCAGAAATTCCACTTAATTTCTGGCAAAAAAGACAGAAATGACCAGTATTTTGGAGCAAAATTGCAGAAATTCCCCTAATATTTGTGCAAAAATGCAGAAATTCCCTTTATTTTGGAGCAAAAAGGCAGAAATTCTCCATATTTTGGTGCAAAAAGGCTAAAATTCCTCTTATTTTGAGGTAAAATGATGAAATTCCCCATATTTTGGGGCAATAGGCAGAAATTCCTCTTATTTTGGGGCAAAAAGGCACAAATTTCCCTTATTTTCAGGAAAAATTGCAGAAATTTCATTTATTTCAGGGCAAAAAGTCAGAAATTCCTCTTATTTTGGGGCACAATTGCAGAAATTTCCTTTACATTGGGGCAAAATTGCAGAAATTTCCCTTCCTTTGGGGCAAAATTGCAGAAATTTCACTTATTTAAGGGAAAAAAGCAGAAATTTTCTGATTTTGAGGCAAAAAGGCAGAAATTTCTTTTATTTTGGTACAAAATTGCAGAAATTTTTCTTATTTCGCGGCCAAATGGCAGAAATTCTCCTTATTTTCGGTGAAAAAGGCAGAAAATCACCGCATTTTGGAGCAAAATTGCAGAAATTCCCCTAATTGTGGGGCAAAAAGGCAGAAATTCCCTATATGTTATGGTAAAAAGACAGAAATTCTCCTTATTTTTTGGTAAAACTCAGAAATTCCACTTATTTTGGGGCAAAATTCCAAAAATTTCCTTTATTTTGGGGCAAAATTGAAGAAACTTCACTTATTTTGGGGCAAAATTGCAGAAATTTCACTTATTTCAGGGGAAAAGGCAGAAATTTTTTTTGTTTTGGGGCAAAAAGGCAGAAATTTCACTTATCTCATTAAAAAAGCAGAAGTTTTCTTATTTTGGGGCAAAAAGGCAGAAATTTCTTTTATTTTGGTACAAAATTGCCGAAATTTTTCTTATTTTGGGGCAAAAAGGCAGAATTTTTTTTATTTTGTGGCAAAACTCAAAAATTCCACTTATTTTGGGGCAAAATTGCAGAAATTTCACTTATTTCAAAAAAAAAGCAGAAATTTTTTTATTTTGGGGCAAAAAGGCAGAAATTTCTTTTATTTTGGTACAAAATTGCAGAATTTTTTCTTATTTTGGGGCAAAAAGGCAGAAATTTCTCATATTTTGGGGCAAAAATGCAAAAATTTCCTATATTTTGAGGTAAAACGGCTAAAATTCCAATTATTTGGGGGCAAAAAAGCAGAAATTTCGTTTATTTTGGGGCAAAATTGCAGAAATTTCACTTACTTAAGGGTAATAAGTCAGAAATTTTCCTTATTTTGGGGCAAAAAGACAGAAATTCCCTTTATTTTGGGGGAAAAAGACAGAAATTCCACTTATTTAGAGGCAAAAAAGCAGAAATTCCTCTTATTTTGGAGAAAAAATGAAGAAATTTCCATTTTTTATGGCAAAAAGGTATGCATTCTTATTATTTTTGGGCAAAAAGGCAGAAATTCCTTGTATTTTGAAGCAAAGTTGCAGAAATTTCTATAATTGCTGGGCAAAAAGGCAGAAATCCCCTATATGTTGGGGCAAAAGGACAGAAATTCTCCTTATTTTGGGGCAAAACTCAGAAATTCCACTTATTTTGGGGCAAAATTCCAGAAATTTCACTTATTTCAGAAAAAAAGCGGAAATTTTCTTATTTTGGGGGAAAAAGGTAGAAATTTTTTTTTATTTTGTTACAAAATATCAAAAATTTTTCTTATTTTGGGACAAAAAGGCAGAAATTTCCCATATTTTGGGGCAAAATGCAGAATTTCCCCTTATTTTGAGGTTAAAGGCTGAAATTCTCCTTATTTGGGGGCAAAAAGGCAGAAATTTCTCTTATTTTTGGGCAAAATTGCAGAAATTTCACTTTTTTCAGGGTAAGAAGTCAGAAATTTTCCTTATTTTGGGGCAAAAAAGACAGAAATTTCTTTAGTTTTGGGGGAAAAAGACAGAAATTCCACTTATTTCGAGGTAAAAAAGCAGAAATTCCCCTTATTTTGGAGCAAAAATGAAGAAATTTCCCTTTTTTATAGCAAAAAGGTATGCATTCTTTTTATTTTCGGGCAAAAATGCAGAAATTCCCCGTATTTTGGAGCAAAATTGCAGAAATTCCCCTAATTGTGGAGCAAAAATGCAGAAATTCCCTATATGTTGGAGCAAAAAGACAGAAATTTTCCTTATTTTGGGGCAAAACTCAGAAATTCCACTTATTTTGGGGCAAAATTTCAGAAATTTGACTTATTCTGGGGCCAAATTGCAGAAATTTCACTTATTTCAGAAAAAAGCAGAAATTCTCTTATTTTGGGGAAAAAAGACAGAAATTTCTTTTATTTTGGTACAAAATTACAGAAATTTTTCTTATTTTGGGACAAAAAGGCAGAAATTTCCCATATTATGGGGCAAAAATGCAGAAATTCCCCTTATTTTGAGGTATAAAGGCTGAAATTCCTCTTTTTTGGGTGCAAAAAGGCAGAAATTTCTCTTATTTTTGGGCAAAATTGCAGAAATTTCACTTATTTCAGGGTAAGAAGTCAGAAATTTTCCTTATTTTGGGGCAAAAAAGACAGAAATTTCTTTAGTTTTGGGGGAAAAAGACAGAAATTCCACTTATTTCGAGGTAAAAAAGCAGAAATTCCCCTTATTTTGGAGCAAAAATGAAGAAATTTCCCTTTTTTATAGCAAAAAGGTATGCATTCTTTTTATTTTCGGGCAAAAAAGCAGAAATTCCCCGTATTTTGGAGCAAAATTGCAGAAATTCCCCTAATTGTGGAGCAAAAATGCAGAAATTCCCTATATGTTGGAGCAAAAAGACAGAAATTTTCCTTATTTTGGGGCAAAACTCAGAAATTCCACTTATTTTGGGGCAAAATTGCAGAAATTTGACTTATTCTGGGGCAAAATTGCAGAAATTTCACTTATTTCAGAAAAAAAGCAGAAATTCTCTTATTTTGGGGAAAAAAGACAGAAATTTCTTTTATCTTGGTACAAAATTACAGAAATTTTTCTTATTTTGGGACAAAAAGGCAGAAATTTCCCATATTATGGGGCAAAAATGCAGAAATTCCCCTTATTTTGAGGTATAAAGGCTGAAATTCCTCTTTTTTGGGTGCAAAAAGGCAGAAATTTCCATTATTTTAGGGCAAAATTGCAGAAATTTCACTTATTTCAAAGTAAGAAGTCAGAAATTTTCCTTATTTTTGGGGCAAAAAAGTCATAAATTCCCTTTGTTTTGGGGGAAAAAGACAGAAATTCCACTTATTTAGAGGCAAAAAAGCAGAAATTCCCCTTATTTTGGATCAAAAATAAAGAAATTTCCCTTTTTTATGGCAAAAAGGTATGCATTCTTTTTATTTTCGGGCAAAAAAGCAGAAATTCCCTGTATTTTGGAGCAAAATTGCAGAAATTCCCGTAATTGTGGGGCAAAAAGGCAGAAATTCCCTATATGTTGGGGCAAAAAGACATAAATTCTCCTTATTTTGGGTCAAAACTCAGAAATTCCACTTATTTTGGGGCAAAATTGCAGAAATTTTACTTATTTCAGAAAAAAAGCAGAAATTCTCTTATTTTCGGCCAAAAAGGCAGAAATTTCTTTTATTTTGGTACAAAATTGCAGAAATTTTTCTTATTTTGGGGCAAAATTGCAGAAATTTCACTTATTTCAAAGTAAGAAGTCAGAAATTTTCCTTATTTTTGGGGCAAAAAAGTCATAAATTCCCTTTGTTTTGGGGGAAAAAGACAGAAATTCCACTTATTTAGAGGCAAAAAAGCAGAAATTCCCCTTATTTTGGATCAAAAATAAAGAAATTTCCCTTTTTTATGGCAAAAAGGTATGCATTCTTTTTATTTTCGGGCAAAAAAGCAGAAATTCCCTGTATTTTGGAGCAAAATTGCAGAAATTCCCGTAATTGTGGGGCAAAAAGGCAGAAATTCCCTATATGTTGGGGCAAAAAGACATAAATTCTCCTTATTTTGGGTCAAAACTCAGAAATTCCACTTATTTTGGGGCAAAATTGCAGAAATTTTACTTATTTCAGAAAAAAAGCAGAAATTCTCTTATTTTCGGCCAAAAAGGCAGAAATTTCTTTTATTTTGGTACAAAATTGCAGAAATTTTTCTTATTTTGGGCAAAAAGGCAGAAATTTCCCATATTTTGGGGCAAAAGGCAGAAATTCCCCTTATTTTGAGGTAAAAAGGCTGAAATTCCCCTTATTTTGGGGCAAAAAGTCAAACATTCTTCTTATTTTGGGGCAAAAAGCAGACATTTCTTTTATTTTGGGGAAAAATTTTAGAAATTTAACTTATTTCAGGGCAAAAAGTCAGAAATTCCCCTTATTTTGGGGGAAAAATACAGAAATTCCATTTATTTTTGGGGAAATGTCAGAAATTGCACTTATTTGGAGTCAAAAAGGCAGAAAATCCTTTTATTTTCGGGTAAAAATGAAGAAATTTCCCTTTTTTATGGCAAAAAGGTATACATTCCCTTTATTTTCGGGCAAAAATGCAGAAATTTCCTGTATTTTGGAGCAAAATTGTAAAAAATTCCCCTAATTTTGGGGCAAAAATGCAGAACTTCCCCTTATTTTTGGGTAAAACTGCAGAAATTTCACTTATTTCGCGGCAAAATGGCAGAAATTCCCTTTATTTTCAGCGAAAATGGCAGAAAATCCTCGTATTTTGAAGCAAAATTGCAGAAATTCACCTAATTTTGGGGTAAAACATGCAGTAATTTTCTTTATTTTGGGGCAAAAAGGCAGAAATTCCCATTATTTTCGGGCAAAAGGCAGAAATTCCTTTTATTATATGGCAATATTGCAGAAATTTCTCTTATTTGGGGACAAAAAACAGAAATTCCCTTTATTTGGGGGCAAAATTGCAAAAAATTCCTTTATTATGGGGAAAAATTGCAGAAATTTCTTTTATTTTGGGGCAAAATTGCAGAAATTTCACTTATTTCAGGGCATAATTCAAAAATTCCTTTTATTTTGGGGCAAAAAGACAGAAATTTTGTTTATTTTTAGGTAAATAGGCAGAAATTTCACTTATTTTGAGGAAAAAAGGCAGAAATTTCTCTTATTTTGGGGCAAAAATGAAGAAATTTCCCTTTTTTGTGGCAAAAGGTATACATTCTCCTTATTTTCGGGCAAAAAAGCAGGAATTCCCAGTATTTTGGAGCAAAATTGCAGAAAATCCCCTAATTGTGGGGCAAAGTTGCAGAAATTTTACTTATTTCAGGGAAAAAGGGAGAAATTTTCAGTATTTTAGTTCAAAAATGCAGAAATTCTTTATATTTTGTGGCAAAAATGCAGAAATTCCCTTTATTTTGAGGTAAAAAGGCTGAAATTCCCCTTATTTGGGGGCAAAAAGCAGGAATACCACTTATTTTGGGGCAAAATTGCAGAAATTTCACTTATTTCAGAAAAAAAGCAGAAATTTTCTTATTTTAGGGCAAAAAGGCAGAAATTTCTTTTATTTTAGTACAAAATTGCTGAAATTTTTCTTATTTTGGGCAAAAAGGCAGAAATTTCCCATATTTTGGGGCAAAAATGCAGAAATTTCCCTTATTTGAGGTAAAAATGCTGAAATTCCCATTATTTGGGGGCAAAAAGTCAAACATTCTTCATATTTTAAGGCAAAAAGAAGACATTTCCCTTATTTTGGGGAAAAATTTAGAAATTTAACATATTTCAGGGCAAAAAGTCCGAAATTCCCCTTATTTTGGAGAAAAAGACAAAAATTTCATTTATTTTTGTGGAAAAGTCAGAAATTGCACTTATTTTGAGTCAAAAAGGCGGAAAATCCCCTTATTTTGGGGTAAAAATGAAGAAATTTCCCTTTTTATGGCAAAAAGGTATACATTTCCTTTATTTTCAGGCAAAAAGGCAGAAATTCCCCGTATTTTGGAGCAAAATTGCAAAAATTCCCCTAATTTTCGGGCAAAAACACAGAACTTCCCCTTATTTTGGGGTTAAACTGCAGAAATTTCACTTATTTCGCAGCAAAATGGCAGAAATTCCCTTTATTTTCGGGGAAAAAGGCAGAAATTCCTATTATTTTTGGGCAAAAGGCAGAAATACCTCTTATTATATGGCAATATTACAGATATTTCTCCTATTTGGGGACAAAAAACAGAAATTCCCTTTATTTTGGGGCAAAATTGCAGAAAATTCCTTTATTATGGAAAAAAATTGCAGAAATTTCTTTTATTTTGGGGCAAAATTGCATAAATTTCACTTATTTCAGGGCATAATTCAAAAATTCATTTTATTTTGGGGCAAAAAGACAGAAACTTTGTTTATTTTTAGGTAAATAGGCAGAAGTTTCACTTATTTTGAGGAAAAAAGGCGGAAATTCCTCTTATTTTGGGGCAAAAATGAAGAAATTTCGCTATTTTGTGGCAAAAGGTATACATTCTCCTTATTTTCGGGCAAAAAAGCAGGAATTCCCAGTATTTTGGAGCAAAATTGCAGAAATTCCCCTAATTGTGGGGCAAAAAGGCAGAAATTCCCTATATGTTAGGGCAAAAAAACAGAAATTCTCCTTATTTTGTGGTAAAACTAAGAAATTCCACTTATTTTGGGGCAAAATTGTAAAAATTTCCCATATTTTGGGGCAAAATTGCAAAAACTTCACTTATTTTGGGGCAAAATTGCAGAAATTTCACTTATTTCAGGGAAAAAAGGCAGAAGTTTTCCTTATTTTGGGGCAAAAAGGCAGAAATTCCTAGTATTTTGTGCCAAAATGCAGAAATTCCCCTTATTTTGAGGTAAAAAGGCTGAAATTCCCCTTATTTAGGAGCAAAAATGCAGAAATTACTCTTATTTTGGGGCAAAATTGCAGAAATTTCACTTATTTAAGGGTAATAAGTCAGAAATTTTCCTTATTTTGGGGCAAAAAGACTGAAATTTCTTTTGTTTCTGGGGAAAAAGACAGAAAATCCACTTATTTAGAGGCAAAAAAGCAGAAATTCCCCTTATTTTGGTGCAAAAAATAAAGAAATTTCCCTTTTTTTATGGCAAAAATGTATGCATTCTTCTTATTTTCGGTAAAAAGAGCAGAAATTCCCCGTATTTTGGAGGAAAATTGCAGAAATTCCCCTAATTTTCGGGCAAGAATGCAGAAATTCCCTATATGTTGGGGCAAAAAGACAGAAATTCTCCTTATTTTGGGGCAAAACTCAGAAATTTCACTTATTTTGGGGCAAAATTGCAGAAATTTCACTTATTTCAGAAAAAAAGCAGAAATTTTATTATTTTGGGGCAAAAAGGCAGAAATTTCTCTTATTTTGGTACAAAATTACAGAAATTTCTCTTATTTTGGGGCAATAAGGCAGAAATTTCCCATATTTTGGGGCAAAAATGCAGAAATTCCCCTTATTTGGAGGTAAAAAGCTGATATTCCCCTTATTTGGGGGCAAAAAGGCAGAAATTTCCCTTAATTTGGGGCAAAATTGAAGAAATTTTACTTATTTCAGGGTAATAAGTCAGAAATTTTCCTTATTTTGGGGCAAAAAATACAGAAATTCCGTTTGTTTTGGGGGAAAAAAACAGAAATTCCACTTATTTAGAGGCAAAAAAGCAGAAATTCCCCTTATTTTGGAGCAAAAATGAAGAAATTTCCCTTTTTTTATGGAAAAAAGGTATGCATTCTTCTTATTTTCGGGCAAAAAGCCACAAATTCCCTGTATTTTGGAGCAAAATTGCAGAAATACCCCTAATTGTGTGGCAAAAAGGCAGAAATTCCCTATATGTTGGGGCAAAAAGACAGAAATTCTCCTTATTCTGGGGCAAAAATCAGAAATTCCACTTATTTTGGTGCAAAATTGCAGAAGTTTGACTTATTTTGGGGCAAAATTGCAGAAATTTCACTTCTTTCAGAAAAAAGCAGAAATTCTCTTATTTTGGGTCAAAAAGGCAGAAATTTATTTTGGGACAAAATTGCAGAAATTTTTCTTATTTTGGGGCAAAAAGGCAGAAATTTCCCATATTATGGGGCAAAAATGAAGAAATTCCCCTAACTTTGATGTAAAAAGGCTGAAATTCCCCTTTTTGGGGTGCAAAAAGGCAGAAATTTCCATTATTTTGGTTCAAAATTGCAGAAATTTCACTTATTTCAGGGTAATATGTCAGAAATTTTCATTATTTTGGAGCAAAAAATATAGAAATTCCCTTTGTTTTAGGGGAAAAAGATCGAAATTCCACATATTTAGAGGAAAAAAAGCAGAAAATCCTCTTATTTTGAAGCAAAAATGAAGAAATTTCTTTTTTTTATGGCAAAAAGGTATGCATTCTTCTTATTTTCGGGCAAAAATGCAGAAATTCCCCATATTTTGGAGCAAAATTGTAGAAATTCCCCTAATTGTGGGGCAAAAGGCAGAAATTCTCTTTATTTTGGTGCAAAACTCAGAAATTCCACTTATTTTGGGGCAAAATTTCAGAAATTTCACTTATTTCAGAAAAAAAGCAGAAATTTTCTTATTTCAGGGCAAAAAGGCAGAAATTTCTTTTATTTTGGTACAAAATTGCAGAAATTTTTCTTATTTTGGGGCAAAAAGCAGAAATTTCTCATATTTTGGGGCAAAATTCAGAAATTCCTCTTATTTTTAGGTAAATATGCTGAAATTTTCTTATTTGGGGGCAAAAAGACAGAAATTTCCCTTATTTGGGGGCAAAATTGCAGAAATTTCACTTATTTCATGGAAGTAAGTCAGAAATTTTCCTTAATTTGAGGCAAAAAAGAAAGAAATTCCCTTTGTTTTGGGGGAAAAAGACAGAAATTCCAGTTATTTAGAGGCAAAAAAGCAGAAATTCCCCTTATATTGGAGCAAAAATGAAGAAATTTCCCTTTTTTGTGGCAAAAGGTATACATTTTCCTTATTTTGGGGCTAAAAAGCAGAAATTCCCTGTATTTTGGATCAAAATTGCAGAAATTCCCTAATTGTGGGTCAAAAAGGCAGAAATTCCCTATATGTTAGTGCAAAAAACAGAAATTCTCCTTATTTTGGGGTAAAACTCAGAAATTCCACTTATTTTGGGGAAAAATTCCAAAAATTTCCCTTATTTTGGGGCATAATTGCAGAAACTTCACTTATTTTGGGGCATAATTGCAGAAATTTCACTTATTTCAGGGAAAAAAGGAGAAATTTTTCTTATTTTGGGGCAAAAAGGCAGAAATTCTTTATATTTTGGAGCAAAATTGCAGAAATTCCCCTAATTGTGGGGCAAAAAGGCAGAAATTCCCTATATGTTGGCGCCAAAAGACAGAAATTCTCCTTATTTTGGGGCCAAACTCAGAAATTCCACTTATTTTGGGGCAAAATTGCAGAAATTTCACTTATTTAGGGAAAAATTGCAGAAATTTCACTTATTTCAAAGAAAAAAAGCAAAACTTTTTTTATTTTAGGGCAAAAAGGCAGAAATTTCTTTTATTTTGATACAAAATTGCAGAAATTTTTCTTATTTTGGGCAAAAAGGCAGAAATTTCCGATATTTTGGGGCAAAAATGCAGAAATTCCCCTTATTTTGAGGTAAAAAGGATGAAATTCCCCTTATTTTGGGGCAAAAAATTAAACATTCTTCTTATTTTGGTGCAAAAAGGAGACATTTCCCTTATTTTGGGGAAAAATTTTAGAAATTTAACTTATTTCAGGGCAAAAAGTCAGAAATTTCCCTTATTTTGGGTCAAAAATACAGAAATTCCGTTTATTTTTGTGAAAAGTCAGAAATTGCACTTATTTTGAGTCTAAAAGGAGGAAAACCCCCTTATTTTGGGGTAAAAATGAAGAAATTTCCCTTTTTTATGGCAAAAAGGTATACATTCCCTTTATTTTCGGGCAAAAAGGCCGAAATTCCCCGTATTTTGCAGCAAAATTGCAGAAATTACCCTAATTTTGGGGTAAAAACGCAGAACTTCCCCTTATTTTGGGGTAAAACTGCAGAAATTTCACTTATTTCGCAGCAAAATGGCAGAAATTCCCTTTATTTTCGGTGAAAAAGGCAGAAAATTCCCGTATTTTAAAGCAAAATTGCAGAAATTCACCTAATTTTGGGGTAAAACATGCAGTAATTTTCTTTATTTAGGGGCAAAAAGGCAGAAATTCCCCTTATTTTGGGGCAAAAGGCAGAAATTCCTTTTATTATATGGCAATATTTCAGAAATTTCTCTTATTTGGAAACAAAAAACAGAAATTCCCTTTATTTTGGGGCAAAATTGCAGAAAATTCCTTTATTATGGGGAAAAATTGCAGAAATTTCTTTTATTTTGGGGCAAAATTGCAAAAATTTCACTTATTTCAGGGCATAATTCAAAAATTCCTTTTATTTTGAGGCAAAAAGACAGAAATTTTGTTTATTTTTGGGTAAAAAGGCAGAAATTTTACATATTTTGAGGAAAAAAGGCAGAAATTCCTCTTATTTTGGGGCAAAAATGAAGAAATTTCCCTTTTTTGTGGCAAAAGCTATACATTCTCCTTATTTTCGGGCAAAAAAGCAGGAATTCCCAGTATCTTGGAGCAAAATTGCAGTAATTCCCCTAATTGTGGGGCAAAAAGGCAGAAATTCCCTATATGTTAGGGCAAAAAAAAGAAATTTTCCTTATTTTAAGAAAAAACTCAGAAATTCCACTTACTTTTGGGCAAAATTCCAGAAATTTCCCTTATTTTGGGGCAAAATTGCAGAGATTTCACTTATTTTGGGGTCAAAATTGTAGAAATTTCACTTATTTCAGGGAAAAAAGGCAGAAATTTCTCTTATTTTGGGGCAAAAAGGCAGAAATTCCTAATATATTGTGGCAAAAATGCAGAAATTTTCCTTATTTTGAGGTAAAAAGGGTGAAATCCCCTTATTTGGGGGCAAAAAGCCAGAAATTTCCCTTATTTTGGGGCAAAATTGCAGAAATTTCACTTATTTCAGGGTAATAAGTCATAAATTTTCCTTATTTTTGGGCTAAAAAGACAGAAATTCCCTTTGTTTTGGGGGAAAAAGACAGAAATTCCACATATTTAGAGGAAAAAAAGCAGAAATTCCCCTTATTTTGTAGCAAAAATGAAGAAATTTCCCTTCTCTGTGCCAAAAGGTAAACATTCCCTTTATTTTCGGGCTGAAAAGCAGAAATTCCTTGTATTTTGGAGCAAAATTGCAGAAATTCCCCAAATTGTGGGGCAAAAAGGCAGAAATTCGCTATATGTTAGGGCAAAAAGACAGAAATTCTCCTTATGTTGGGGCAAAACTCAGAAATTCCACTTATTTTGGGGCAAAATTCCAGAAATTTCACTTATTTTGAGGCAAAATTGCAGAAATATCACTTATTTCAGGGAAAAAAGGCAGAAATTTTCCTTATTTTGGGGCAAAAAGGCAGAAATTCCTAATATTTTGTGTCAAAAATGCAGAAAGTCCTCTTATTTTGAGGTAAAAACGCTGAAATTCCCCTATTTGGGTGCAAAAAGGCAGAAATTTCCCTTATTTTAGGGCAAAATTGCAGTAATTTCACTTATTTCAGGGTAATAAGTCAGAAAGTTTTCCTATTTTGGGGCAAAGAAGACAGAAATTCCCTTTGTTTTGGGGGAAAAGACAGAAATTCCACTTATTTAGAGGCAATAAAGCAGAAATTTCACTTATTTTGGAGCAAAAATGAAGAAATTTCCCTTTTTTATGGCAAAAAGGTATGCATTCTTCTTATTTTCGGGCAAAAAGGCAGAAATTCCACGTATTTTGGAGCAAAATTGCAGAAATTCCCCAAATTGTGGGGCAAAAAGGCAGAAATTCCCTATATGTTGGGGCAAAAAGACAGAAATTCTCCTTATTTTGGGGCAAAACTCAATAATTCCACTTATTTTGGGGCAAAATTCCAGAAATTTCCCTTATTTTGGGGCACAATTGCAGAAATTTCACTTATTTTGGGGCAAAATTGCAGAAATTTCACTTATTTCAGGGAAAAAAGGCAGAAATTTTTCTTATTTTGAAGCAAAAAGGCAGAAATTCCCCTTATTTTGAGGTAAAAACGCTGAAATTCCGTCTATTTTGGGGCAAAATGCAGAAATTCCCCTTATTTTAGGGCAAAAAGCTGACATTCCCCTTATTTTGGGGAAAATTTTAGAAATTTAACTTATTTCAGGGCAAAAAGTCAGAAATTCCCCTTATTTTGGGGCATAAATAGAGAAATTCCATTTATTTTGGGGGAAAATTCAGAAATTGGACTTATTTGGAGTCAAAAAGGCGGAAAATCCCCTTATTTTGGGGTAAAAATGAAGAAATTTCTCTTTTTTATGGCAAAAAGGTATACATTCCCTTTATTTTCAGGCAAAACGGCAGAAATTCCCCGTATTATGGAGCAAAATTGCAGAAATTCCCCTAATTTTGGGGCAAAAACGCAGAACTTCTCCTTATTTTGGAGTAAAACTGCAGAAATTTCACTTATTTCACGGCATAATGGCAGAAATTCCCTTTATTTTCGGAGAAAAAGGCAGAAAATCCCCGTATTTTGGAGCAAAATTGCAGAAATTCACCTAATTTTGGGGTAAAAAATGCAGTAATTTTCTTTATTTTGGGGCAAAAAGGTAGAAATTCCCCTTATTTTGGGGCAAAAGGTAGAAATTCTTCTTATTTTAGGGTAAAATTGCAGAAATTTCCCTTATTGGAGGAAAATAAACAGAAATTCCCTTTATTTTGGGTCAAAATTGCAGAAAATTCCTTTATTATGTGGAAAAATTGCAGAAATTTCTTTTATTTTAAGGCAAAATTGCAGAAATTTCACTTATTTCAGAGAAAAAAAAGCAAAAATTTTTCTTATTTTAGGGCAAAAAGGCAGAAATTCACCTTATTTTGAAGCAAAAAGGTAGAAATTCACCTTATTTTGGGTTAAAATTGCAGACATTTCACACATTTCAGGGCAAAAAGGCAGAAATTCCCTTTATTTTGGGATAAAATTGCAGAAATTTCCTTGTTTGGGGGCAAAAGGGAAGAAAATCTCCTTAATTTCGGGCAAAAAGTCAGAAATTCCCCGTATTTTTGAGCAAAATTGCAGAAATTCCCCTAATATTGGGGCCAAAATGCCGAAATTCCATTTTTTGGGGGCAAATCGGCAGAAGTTCCCCTTATTTTCGGGAAAAGAGGCAGAAATTCCCTGTATTTTGAAGCAAAATTGCAGAAACTCCCCTAATTTTGGTGCAAAAAGGCAGAAATTCCCTTTATTTTGGGGCAAAAATACAGAAATTCTCCTTATTTCGGGGCAAAAAGAAGAAATTTCCCTTATTTTGAGGCAAAGTTTTAGAAATTTCTTTTATTTTGGTACCGAATTGCAGAAATTTTTCTTATTTTGTGGCAAAAAAACAGAAAATTTCCATATGTTGGTGCAAAAAGTCTGAAATTTCCCTTATTTTGAGGTAAAATGCTGAAATTCCCCATATTTTTGGGCAGAAAGGCAGAAATTCCCTTCATTTTGGGGCAAAAAGGCACAAATTTTCCTTATTTTTGGGCAAAATTGCAGAAATTTCATTTATTTCATGGCATAAAGTTAGAAATTACTTTTATTTTGGGGCAAAAAGCAGAAATTTCTTTTATTTTGGTACAAAATTGAAGAAATTTTACTTATTTTGAAACAAAAAGTCAGAAACTCCTCATATTTTGTGCAAAAGGCAGAAATTCCCCTTATTTTGAGGTAAAAAGGCTGAAATTTCCATTATTTTGGGGCAAAAAGGCAGAAATTCCCTTTACTTTGTGGCAAAAATGCAGAAATTCCCGTTAATATGGGCAGAAAAGCAAAAATTTTCCTTATTTGGAGGCAATAAGGCAGAAATTCCCCATATTTTGTGGCAAAAAGGCAGAAATTTTTCTTATTTGGATGTAAAATGCTGAAATTTTCCTTATTTTGGAAAAAAGGCAGAAATTCCCCTTATTTTGGGGCAAAATTGCAAAAATTTCACTTATTTCAGGGCAAAAAGTCAGAAATTTGCCTTATTTTGGGGCAAAAAGCAGAAATTCCTCTTATTTTGGGGAAAAATTGTGGAAATTTCAAATATTTCAGTGCAAAAAGTCAGAAATTCCCCTTATTTTGGGGCAAAATTTAAGAAATTTCCTTTATTTGGAAGCAAAATTGCAGAAATCTCCCCTATTTTGAGGCAAAATTATAAAAATTTAACTTATTTAAGGGAAAAAACGCAGAAATTTCTTTTATTTTGGAGCAAAAAGGCAGAAATAACTTTTATTTTGGTACAAAATTGCAGAAATTTTCTTTATTTTGGGGCAAAAATACAGAAATTCCCCATATTTTAGGGCAAAAATGCAGAGATTTCCCTTATTATTAGATAAAAAGGATGAAATTCCCTTTATTTTGGAGTAAAAAGACAGAAATTCCCCTTATTTTGTGGCAAAAAGGCAGAAATTTCCCTTATTTTGGGGCAAAATTGCAGAAATTTCACTTATTTCAAGGCAAAATTCAAAAATTTCTTTTATTTTGGGGCAAAAAGACAGAAATTCCGTTTATTTTTGTGTAAAAAGGCAGAAATTTCACTTATTTTGAGGTAAAAAGGCAGAAATTCCTCTTATTTTTGGGCAAAAATGAAGAAATTTCCCTTTTTATTGGGAAAAGGTATACATTCCCCTTATTTTCGGACTAAAAAGTAGAAATTCCACGTATTTTGGAGCAAAATTGCAGAAATTCCCCAAATTGTGAGGCAAAAAGGCAGAAATTCCCTATATGTTTTGGCAAAAAGACAGAAATTCTTCTTATTTTGGGGTAAAACTCAGAAATTCCACTTATTTTAGGGAAAAATTCCAGAAATTTCCCTTAATTTGGGGCAAAATTTCAGAAATTTGAATTATTTTGGGGCAAAATTGCAGAAATGTTACTTATTTCAGGGAAAAAAGGCAAAAATTTTCCTTATTTGGGGGCAAAAAGGCAGAAATTTTTTATATTTTGTGGCAAAAATGCAGAAATTCCCCTTATTTGAGGTAAAAAGGCTGAAATTCCCCTTATTTGGGGGCCAAAAGGCAGAAATTTCCCTTATTTTGGGGCAAAATTGCAGAAATTTCACTTATTTCAGGGAAAAAAGTCAGAAATTTTCCATATTTTGGAACACAATGGCAGAAATTCTTAATATTTTGTGGCAAAAATGCATAAATTCCTTTTATTTTGATGTAAAAAGGCTGAAATTCCCCTTATTTGGAAGCAAAAAGGCAGAAATTTCCCTTATTTTGGGGTAAAAGGACAGAAATTCCCCTTATTTTGTGGCAAAAGCAGAAATTTCTTTTATTTTGGGGCAAAATTGCAGAAATTTCACTTATTTCAGGTCATAATTCAAAAATTCCTTTTATTTTGAGGCAAAAAAACAGAAATTCCGTTTATTTTTGGGTAAAAAGGCACAAATTTCACTTATTTTCAGGTAAAAAGGCAGAAATTCCTCTTATTTTGGGGCAAAAATGAAGAAATTTCCCTTTTTTTGTGGCAAAAGGTATAAATTCCCCTTATTTTCGGGCTTAAAAGCAGAAATTCCCCGAATTTTGCAGCAAAATTGCAGAAATTCTTATAATTGTGGGGCAAAAAGGCAGAAATTCCCTATATGTTAGGGCAAAAAAACAAAAATTCTCCTTATTTTGGGGCAAAATTCAGAAATTCCACTTACTTTGGGGCAAAATTCCAGAAATTTCCCTTATTTTGGGGCAAAATTGCAGAAATTTCACTTATTTTGGGGTCAAAATTCCAGAAATTTAACTTATTTCAGAGAAAAAAAGGCAGAAATTTTTTTTATTTTGGGGCAAAAAGGCAGAAATTCCTAATATTTTGTGGCAAAAATGCAGAAATATCCCTTATTTTGAGGTAAAAAACTGAAATCCCCTTATTTTGAGGCAAAAAGGCAGAAATTCCAAATATTTTGTGGCATAAATGCAGAAATTTCTTTTATTTTGAGATAAAAAGGCTGAAATCCCCTTATTTGGGTGCAAAAATGCAGAAATTTCCCTTATTTTGGGGCAAAATTGCAGAAATATCACTTATTTCAGGGTAATAAGTCAGAAATTTTCCTTATTTTGGGGCAAAAAAGACAGAAATTCCCTTTGTTTTGGGGAAAAAAGACAGAAATTCCACATATTTAGAGGATAAAAAGCAGAAATTCCCATTATTTTGGAGCAAAAATGAAGAAATTTCCCTTTTTTGTGGCAAAAAACATTCCATTATTTTCGGGTTGAAAAGTAGAAATTCCCCGTATTTTGGAGCAAAATTGCAGAAATTCCCCTAATTGTGGGGCAAAAAGGCAGAAATTCCCTATATGTTAGGGCAAAAAGACAGAAATTCTCCCTATTTTGGGTCAAAACACTGAAATTCCACTTATTTTGGGGCAAAATTCCAGAAAGTTTCCTAATTTTGGGGCAAAATTGCAGAAATTTCACTTATTTTGAGGCAAAATTTTAGAAATATCACTTATTTCAGGGGAATAAGGCAGAAATTTTCCTTATTTTGTGGCAAAAAGGCAGAAATTCCTAATATTTTGTGGCAAAAATGCAGAAAATCCTCTATTTTGAGGTAAAAAAGCTGAAATTCCCCTATTTGGGGGAAAAAGGCAGAAATTTCCCTTATTTTGGGGCTAAATTGTAGTAATTTCACTTATTTCAGGGTAAGAAGTCAAAAATTTTCCTTATTTTGGGGCAAAAAAGACAGAAATTCCCTTTGTTTTGGGGGAAAAGACAGAAATTCCACTTATTTAAAGGCAATAAAGCAGAAATTCCTCTGATTTTGGAGCAAAAATGAAGAAATTTCCCATTTTTATGGCAAAAAAGTATGCATTCTTCTTATTTTCGGGCAAAAAGGCAGAAATTCCCTGTATTTTGGAGCAAAATTGCAGAAATTCCCCTAATTCTGGGGCAAAAAGGCAGAAATTCCCTATATTTTTGGGCAAAAAGACCGAAATTCTTCTTATTTTGGGGCAAAACTCAGAAATTCCAATTATTTTGGAACAAAATTCCAGAAATTTCCCTTATTTTGGGGCAAAATTGCAGAAATTTCACTTATTTTGGGGCAAAATTGCAGAAATTTCACTTATTTCAGGGAAAAATGCAGAAATTTTCTTATTTTTGGGCAAAATGGCAGAAATTTCTTTTATTTTGATCCATAATTGCAGAAATTTTTCTTATTTTGGGCAAAAAGGCAGAAATTATCCATATTTTGGGGCAAAAATGCAGAAATTCCACTTATTTTGAGGTAAAAAGGCTGAAATTCCCCCTATTTTGGGGCAAAAAGGCAGAAATTCCCCTTATTTTGGGGCAAAAAGCAGACATTTCCCTTATTTTGGGGAAAATTTTAGAAATTTAACTTATTTCAGGGCAAAAAGTAAGAAATTCCCCTTATTTTGGGGCAAAAAAGACAGAAATTTTGTTTATTTTTGGGGAAAAGTCAGAAATTGCACTTATTTGGAGTCAAAAAGGTGGAAAATCCCCTTATTTTGGGGTAAAAATGAAGAAATATCCCTTTTTTATGGCAAAAAGTTATACATTCCCTTTATTTTCGGGCAAAAAGGCAGAAATTCCCCGTATTTTGGAGCAAAATTGCAGAAATTCCCCTAATTTTGGGGCAAAAAGGCAGAACTTCCCCTTATTTTGGGGTAAAACTGCAGAAATTTCACTTATTTTGCGGCAAAATGGCAGAAATTCTCTTTATTTTTGGCGAAAAAGGCAGAAAATCCCCGTATTTTGGAGCAAAATTGCAGAAATTCACCTAATTTTGGGGTAAAACATGCAGTAATTTTCTTTATTTTGGGGCAAAAAGGCAGAAATTCCCCTTATTTTAGGGCAAAATTGCAGAAATTTCCCTTATTTGGGGACAAAAAACAGAAATTCCCTTTATTTTGGGTCAAAATTTCAGAAAATTCCTTTATTATGGGGAAAAATTGCAGATATTTCTTTTATTTTAAGGCAAAATTGCAGAAATTTCACTTATTTCAGAGAAAAAAAGCAAAAATTTTTCTTATTTTAGGGCAAAAGCAGAAATTCACCTTATTTTGGGGCAAAAAGGCAGAAATTCACCTTATTTTGGGGTAAAATTGCAGACATTTCACATATTTCAGGGCAAAAAGGCAGAAATTCCCCTTATTTTGGGATAAAATTGCAGAAATTTCCCTTTTTTGGGGGCAAAAAGGCAGAAAATCCCATTAATATTGGGCAAAAAGGCAGAAATTCCCCGTATTTTGGAGCAAAATTGCAGAAATTCCCCTAATATTGGGGCAAAAATGCAGAAATTCCCTTTATTTGGGGCAAATCGGCAGAAGTTCCCCTTATTTTCGGGAAAAGCGGCAGAAACTTCCTGTATTTTGAACCAAAATTGCAGAAACTCTCCTAATTTTGGTGCAAAAAGGCAGAAATTCCCTTTATTTTGGGGCAAAAATTCAGAAATTCTAATTATTTCAGGGCAAAAATCAGAAATTTCCCTTATTTTGGGGCAAAATTTTAGAAATTTCTTTTATTTTGGTACAGAATTGCAGAAATTTTTCTTATTTTGTGGCAAAAGTGCAGAAATTTTCTATATTTTGGTGCAAAAAGGTTGAAATTCCTCTTATTTTGAGGTAAAATGCTGAAATTCCCCATATTTTGGGGCAAAAAGGCAGAAATTCCCCTCATTTTGGGGCAAAAAGGCACAAATTTCCCTTATTTTCGGGCAAAATTGCAGAAATTTCATTTATTTCAGGGCAAAAAGTCAGAAATTACTTTTATTTTGGGGCAAAAACAGAAATTTCTTTTATTTTGTTACAAAATTGAAGAAATTTTTTTTTATATGGAACAAAACGTCAGAAATTCCTCATATTTTGAGCAAAAGGCAGAAATTCCCCTTATTTTGAGGTAAAAAGGCTGAAATTCCCGTTATTTTGGGGCAAAAAGGCAGAAATTCCCTTTACTTTGTGGCAAAAAGGCAGAAATTCCCGTTAATTGGGGCAGAAAAGCAAAAATTATCCTTATTTGGGGGCAATAAGGCAGAAATTCCCCATATTTTGTGGCAAAAAGGCAGAAATTTTCCTTATTTGGAGGTAAAATGCTGAAATTCCCCTTATTTTGGCAAAAGGCAGAAATTCCCCTTATTTTGGGGCAAAATTGCAGAAATTTCACTTATTTCAAGGCAAAAAGTCAGAAATTTGCCTTATTTTGGATCAAAAAGCAGAAATTCTTCTAATTTTGGGGCCAAAAACAGAAATTCCTCTTAAATTGGGGTAAAATTGTGGAAATTTCAAATATTTCAGTGCAAAAAGGCAGAAATTCCACTGTATTTCGGGCAATAAGAAATAAATTCCTTGTGTTTTGGAGTAAAATTTCAGAAATTCCCCTTATATTGTTGCAAAAATGCAGAAATTCCCTTTATTTTGGTTCAATAAGGTAAAAATTCCCCGTATTTTGAAGCAAAATTGCACATATTCTCCTAATTTTGAGGGAAAAAGCAGAAATTCACATTATTTTGTTACAAAATAACAGAAATTCTCCTTATTTCAGGGCAAAAAGTCAGAAATTCCCCTTATTTTGGGGCAAAATTTCAGAAATTTCCTCAATTTTGGGGCAAAATTGCAGAAATCTCCCTTATTTTGGGGCAAAATTATAGAAATTTAACTTATTTAAGGGAAAAAACGCAGAAATTTCTTTTATTTTGGAGAAAAAAGGCAGAAATAACTTTTATTTTTGTACAAAATTGCAGAAATTTTCTTTATTTTGGGGCAAAAATACAGAAATTCCCCATATTTTAGGGCAAAAAGGCAGAGATTTCCCTTATTATGAGGTAAAAAGGCTGAAATTCCCTTTATTTTGGGGTAAAAAGACAAAAATTCCCCTTATTTTGAGGCAAAAAGGCAGAAATTTCCCTTATTTTGAGGCAAAATTGCAGAAATTTCACTTATTTCAAGGCAAAATTCAAAAATTCTTTTTAGTTTGGGGCAAAAAGACAGAAATACCGTTTATTTTTGGGTAAAAAGGCAGAAATTTCACTTATTTTGAAGGAAAAAGGCAGAAATTCCTCTTATTTTTGGGCAAAAATGAAGAAATTTCCATTTTGTGGCAAAAGGTATACATTCCCCTTATTTTCGGACTAAAAAGTAGAAATTCCACGTATTTTGGAGCAAAATTGCAGAAATTCCCCTAATTGTGGGGCAAAAAAGGCATAAATTCCCTATATGTTGGGGCAAAAATACAGAAATTTTCCTTATTTCGGGGCAAAACTCAGAAATTCCACTTACTTTGGGGCAAAATTTCAGAAATTTCCTCAATTTTGGGGCAAAATTGCAGAAATCTCCCTTATTTTGGGGCAAAATTATAGAAATTTAACTTATTTAAGGGAAAAAACGCAGAAATTTCTTTTATTTTGGAGAAAAAAGGCAGAAATAACTTTTATTTTGGTACAAAATTGCAGAAATTTTCTTTATTTTGGGGCAAAAATACAGAAATTCCCCATATTTTAGGGCAAAAAGGCAGAGATTTCCCTTATTATGAGGTAAAAAGGCTGAAATTCCCTTTATTTTGGGGTAAAAAGACAAAAATTCCCCTTATTTTGAGGCAAAAAGGCAGAAATTTCCCTTATTTTGAGGCAAAATTGCAGAAATTTCACTTATTTCAAGGCAAAATTCAAAAATTCTTTTTAGTTTGGGGCAAAAAGACAGAAATACCGTTTATTTTTGGGTAAAAAGGCAGAAATTTCACTTATTTTGAAGGAAAAAGGCAGAAATTCCTCTTATTTTTGGGCAAAAATGAAGAAATTTCCATTTTGTGGCAAAAGGTATACATTCCCCTTATTTTCGGACTAAAAAGTAGAAATTCCACGTATTTTGGAGCAAAATTGCAGAAATTCCCCTAATTGTGGGGCAAAAAAGGCATAAATTCCCTATATGTTGGGGCAAAAATACAGAAATTTTCCTTATTTCGGGGCAAAACTCAGAAATTCCACTTACTTTGGGGCAAAATTCCAGAAATTTCCCTTATTTTGGGGCAAAATTGCAGAAATTTCCATTATTTTGGGGCAAAATTGCAGAAATTTCACTTATTTCAGGGTAATAAGTAAGAAATTTTCCTTATTTTGGGGCAAAAAAGACAGAAATTCCATTTGTTTTGGGGGAAAAAGACAGAAATTCCACATATTTAGAGGAAAAAAAGCAGAAATTCCCATTATTTTGGAGCAAAAATGAAGAAATTTCCCTTTTTTGTGGCAAAAGGTAAACATTCCCCTTATTTTCGGGCTGAAAAGTAGAAATTCAACGTATTTTGGAGCAAAATTGCAGAAATTCCCCTAATTGTGGGGCAAAAAGGCAGAAATTCCCTATATGTTAGGGCAAAAAGACAGAAATTCTCCTTATTTTGGGGCAAAACTCAGAAATTCCACTTATTTTGGGGAAAAATTCCAGAAATTTCCCTTATTTTGGGGCAAAATTGCAGAAATTTCACTTATTTTGAGGCAAAATTTCAGAAATATCACTTATTTCATGGTAAAAAGGCAGAAATTTTCCTTATTTTGGGGCAAAAAGGCAGAAATTCCTAATATTTTGTGGCAAAAATGCAGAAAGTCCTCTTGTTTTGAGGTAAAAAAGCTGAAATTCCCCTATTTGGGTGCAAAAAGGCAGAAATTTCTTTTATTTTGGGGCAAAATTGCAGTAATTTCACTTATTTCAGGGTAAGAAGTCAGAAATTTTTTTTTATTTTGGGGCAAAAAAGACAGAAATTCCCTTTGTTTTGGGGGAAAAGACAGAAATTCCACTGGTTTAGAGGCAATAAAGCAGAAATTCCTCTTATTTTGGAGCAAAAATGAAGAAATTTCCCATTTATATGGCAAAAAGGTATGCATTCTTCTTATTTTCGGGCAAAAAGGCAGAAATTCCCCGTATTTTGGAGCAAAATTGCAGAAATTCCCCTAATTGTGGGGCAAAAAGACAGAAATTCCCTATATGTTGGGGCAAAAAGACCGAAATTCTTCTTATTTTGGGGCAAAACTCAAAAATTCCAATTATTTTGGGGCAAAATTCCAATTTCACTTATTTTGGGGCAAAATTGCAGAAATTTCACTTATTTTGGGGCAAAATTGCAGAAATTTCACTTATTTCAGGGAAAAAAAGCAGAAATTTACTTATTTTGGGGCAAAATGGCAGAAATTTCTTTTATTTTGATACATAATTGCAGAAATTTTTCTTATTTTGGGCAAAAAGGCAGAAATTTCCCATATTTTGGGGCAAAAATGCAGAAATTCCCCTTATTTTGAGATAAAAAGGCTGAAATTCCCCCAACTTTGGGGCAAATATGCAGAAATTCCTCTTATTTTGGGGCAAAAAGCAGACGTTTCCCTTATTTTGGGGAAAATTTTAGAAATTTAACTTATTTCAGGGCAAAAAGCCAGAAATTCCCCTTATTTTAGGGCAAAAAGACAGAAATTTTGTTTATTTTGGGGGAAAAGTCAGAAATTGCACTTATTTGGAGTCAAAAAGGTAAAAAATCCCCTTATTTTGGGGTAAAAATGAAGAAATATCTCTTTTTTATGGCAAAAAGGTATACATTCCCTTTATTTTCGGGCAAAAAGGCAGAAATTCCCCGTATTTTGGAGCAAAATTGCAGAAATTCCCCTTATTTTGGGGCAAAAAGACAGAAATTCTCCTTATTTTGGGGCAAAACTCAGAAATTCCACTTACTTTGGGGCAAAATTCCAGAAATTTCCCTTATTTTGGGGCAAAATTGCAGAAATTTCCATTATTTTGGGGAAAATTGCAGAAATTTCACTTATTTCAGGGTAATAAGTCAGAAATTTTCCTTATTTTGGGTCAAAATTGCAGAAAATTCCATTATTTTGGGACAAAATTGCAGAAATTTCACTTATTTCAGGGTAATAAGTCAGAAATTTTCCTTATTTTGGGGCAAAAAAGACAGAAATTCCATTTGTTTTGGGGGAAAAAGACAGAAATTCCACATATTTAGAGGAAAAAAAGCAGAAATTCCCATTATTTTGGAGCAAAAATGAAGAAATTTCCCTTTTTTGTGGCAAAAGGTAAACATTCCCCTTATTTTCGGGCTGAAAAGTAGAAATTCAACGTATTTTGGAGCAAAATTGCAGAAATTCCCCTACTTGTGGGGCAAAAAGGCAGAAATTCCCTATATGTTAGGCCAAAAAGAAAGAAATTCTCCTTATTTTAGGGCAAAACTCAGAAATTCCACTTATTTTGGGGCAAAATTCCAGAAATTTCCCTTATTTGGGGGGAAAATTGCAGAAATTTCACTTATTTTGAGGCAAAATTTCAGAAATATCACTTATTTCAGGCAAAAAAGGCAGAAATTTTCCTTATTTTGGGGCAAAAAGGCAGAAATTCCTAATATTTTGTGGCAGAAATGCAGAAAGTCTTTTTGTTTTGAGGTAAAAATGCTGAAATTCCCCTATTTGGGGGCAAAAAAGCAGAAATTTCCCTTATTTTGGGGCAAAATTGCAGTAATTTCACTTATTTCAGGGTAAGAAGTCAGAAATTTTCTTTATTTTGGGGCAAAAAAGACAGAAATTCCCTTTGTTTTTGGGGAAAAGACAGAAATTCCACTGGTTTAGAGGCAATAAAGCAGAAATTCCTATTATTTTGGAGCAAAAATGAAGAAATTTCCCATTTATATGGAAAAAAGTTATGCATTCTTCTTATTTTCGGGCAAAAAGGCAGAAATTCCCTGTATTTTGGAGCAAAATTGCAGAAATTCCCCTAATTGTGGGGCAAAAAGACAGAAATTCCCTATATGTTGGGGCAAAAAGACCGAAATTCTTCTTATTTTGGGGCAAAACTCAAAAATTCCACTTATTTTGGGGCAAAATTCCAATTTCCCTTATTTTGGGGCAAAATTGCAGAAATTTCACTTATTTTGGGACAAAATTGCAGAAATTTCACTTATTTCAGGGATAAAAAGCAGAAATTTACTTATTTTGGGGCAAAATGGCAGAAATTTCTTTTATTTTGATACATAATTGCAGAAATTTTTCTTATTTTGGGCAAAAAGGCAGAAATTTCCCATATTTTGGGGCAAAAATGCAGAAATTCCCCTTATTTTGAGGTAAATGCTGAAATTCCCTCTATTTTGGGGCAAAAATTCAGAAATTTTTCTTATTTTGGGGCAAAAAGCAGACATTTCCCTTATTTTGGGGAAAATTTTAGAAATTTAACTTATTTCAGAGCAAAAAGTCAGAAATTCCCCTTATTTTGGGGCAAAAAATACAGAAATTTTGTTTATTTTTGTGGTAAATTCAGAAATTGCACTTATTTGGAGTCAAAAATGTGGAAAATCCCCTTATTTTGGGGTGAAAAAATTAAGAAATATCTCTTTTTTATGGCAAAAAGTTATACATTCCCTTTATTTTCAGGCAAAAAGGCAGAAATTCCCCGTATTTTGGAGCAAAATTGCAGAAATTCCCCTAATTGTGGTGCAAAAAGACAGAAATTCCCTATATGTTGGGGCAAAAAGACCGAAATTCTTCTTATTTTAGGGCAAAACTCAAAAATTCCAATTATTTTGGGGGAAAATTCCAATTTCCCTTATTTTGGGGCAAAATTGCAGAAATTTCACTTATTTTGGGGCAAAATTGCAGAAATTTCCTCAATTTTGGGGCAAAATTGCAGAAATCTCCCTTATTTTGGGGCAAAATTATAGAAATTTAAATTATTTCAGGGAAAAAACGCAGAAATTTCTTTTATTTTGGAGAAAAAAGGCAGAAATAACTTTTATTTTGGTACAAAATTGCAGAAATTTTCTTTATTTTGGGGCAAAAATACAGAAATTCCCCATATTTTAGGGCAAAAAGGCAGAGATTTTACTTATTATGAGGTAAAAAGGCTGAAATTCCCTTTATTTTGGGGTAAAAAGACAAAAATTCCACTTATTTTGAGGCAAAAAGGCAGAAATTTCCCTTATTTTGAGGCAAAATTGCAGAAATTTCACTTATTTCAAGTCAAAATTCAAAAATTCTTTTTAGTTTGGGGCAAAAAGACAGAAATACCGTTTATTTTTGGGTAAAAAGGCAGAAATTTCACTTATTACGAGGGAAAAAGGCAGAAATTCCTCTTATTTTTGGGCAAAAATGAAGAAATTTCCATTTTGTGGCAAAAGGTATACATTCCCCTTATTTTCGGACTAAAAAGTAGAAATTCCACGTATTTTGGAGCAAAATTGCAGAAATTCCCCTAATTGTGGGGCAAAAAAGGCATAAATTCCCTATATGTTGGGGCAAAAATACAGAAATTTTCCTTATTTCGGGGCAAAACTCAGAAATTCCACTTACTTTGGGGCAAAATTCCAGAAATTTCCCTTATTTTGGGGCAAAATTGCAGAAATTTCCATTATTTTGGGGCAAAATTGCAGAAATTTCACTTATTTCAGGGTAATAAGTAAGAAATTTTCCTTATTTTGGGGCAAAAAAGACAGAAATTCCATTTGTTTTGGGGGAAAAAGACAGAAATTCCACATATTTAGAGGAAAAAAAGCAGAAATTCCCATTATTTTGGAGCAAAAATGAAGAAATTTCCCTTTTTTGTGGCAAAAGGTAAACATTCCCCTTATTTTCGGGCTGAAAAGTAGAAATTCAACGTATTTTGGAGCAAAATTGCAGAAATTCCCCTAATTGTGGGGCAAAAAGGCAGAAATTCCCTATATGTTGGGGCAAAAAGACAGAAATTCTCCTTATTTTGGGGTAAAACTCAGAAATTCCACTTATTTTGGGGCAAAATTCCAGAAATTTCCCTTATTTTGGGGCAAAATTGCAGATATTTCACTTATTTTGAGGCAAAATTTCAGAAATATCACTTATTTCAGGGTAAAAAGGCAGAAATTTTCCTTATTTTCGGGCAAAAAGGCAGAAATTCCTAATATTTTGTGGCAAAAATGCAGAAAGTCCTCTTGTTTTGAGGTAAAAAAGCTGAAATTCCCCTATTTGGGTGCAAAAAGGCAGAAATTTCCCTTATTTTGGGGCAAAATTGCAGTAATTTCACTTATTTCAGGGTAAGAAGTCAGAAATTTTTTTTATTTTGGGGCAAAAAAGACAGAAATTCCCTTTGTTTTTGGGGAAAAGACAGAAATTCCACTTATTTAGAGGCAATAAAGCAGAAATTCCTATTATTTTGGAGCAAAAATGAAGAAATTTCCCATTTATATGGCAAAAAGGTATGCATTCTTCTTATTTTCGGGCAAAAAGGCAGAAATTCCCCGTATTTTGGAGCAAAATTGCAGAAATTCCCCTAATTGTGGGGCAAAAAGACAGAAATTCCCTATATGTTGGGGCAAAAAGACCGAAATTATTCTTATTTTGGGGCAAAACTCAAACATTCCAATTATTTTGGGGCAAAATTCCAATTTCACTTATTTTGGGGCAAAATTGCAGAAATTTCACTTATTTTGGGGCAAAATTGCAGAAATTTCACTTATTTCAGGGAAAAAAAGCAGAAATTTACTTATTTTGGGGCAAAATGGCAGAAATTTCTTTTATTTTGATACATAATTGCAGAAATTTTTCTTATTTTGGGCAAAAAGGCAGAAATTTCCCATATTTTGGGGCAAAAATGCAGAAATTCCCCTTATTTTGAGATAAAAAGGCTGAAATTCCCCCAACTTTGGGGCAAATAGGCAGAAATTCCTTTTATTTTGGGGCAAAAAGCAGACGTTTCCCTTATTTTGGGGAAAATTTTAGAAATTTAACTTATTTCAGGGCAAAAAGCCAGAAATTCCCCTTATTTTAGGGCAAAAAGACAGAAATTTTGTTTATTTTAGGGGAAAAGTCAGAAATTGCACATATTTGGAGTCAAAAAGGTGGAAAATCCCCTTATTTTGGGGTAAAAATGAAGAAATATCTCTTTTTTATGGCAAAAAGTTATACATTCCTTTTATTTTCGGGCAAAAAGGCAGAAATTCCCCGTATTTTGGAGCAAAATTGCAGAAATTCCCCTAATTTTGGGGCAAAAAGACAGAAATTCTCCTTATTTTGGGGCAAAACTCAGAAATTCCACTTCCTTTGGGGCAAAATTCCAGAAATTTACCTTATTTTGGGGCAAAATTGCAGAAATTTCCATTATTTTGGGGAAAATTGCAGAAATTTCACTTATTTCAGGGTAATAAGTCAGAAATTTTCCTTATTTTGTGTCAAAATTGCAGAAATTTCCATTATTTTGGGACAAAATTGCAGAAATTTCACTTATTTCAGGGTAATAAGTAAGAAATTTTCCTTATTTTCGGGCAAAAAAGACAGAAATTCCATTTGTTTTGGGGGAAAAAGACAGAAATTCCACATATTTAGAGGCAAAAAAGCAGAAATTCCCCTTATTTTGGAGCAAAAATGAAGAAATTTCCCTTTTTAGTGGCAAAAGGTAAACATTCCCCGTATTTTCGGGCTGAAAAGTAGAAATTCAACGTATATTGGAGCAAAATTGCAGAAATTCCCCTACTTGTGGGGCAAAAAGGCAGAAATTCCCTATATGTTAGGGCAAAAAGAAAGAAATTCTCCTTATTTTAGGGCAAAACTCAGAAATTCCACTTATTTTGGGGCAAAATTCCAGAAATTTCCCTTATTTGGGGGGAAAATTGCAGAAATTTCACATATTTTGAGGCAAAATTTCAGAAATATCACTTATTTCAGGGAAAAAAGGCAGAAATTTTCCTTATTTTGGGGCAAAAAGGCAGAAATTCCTAATATTTTGTGGCAGTAATGCAGAAAGTCTTTTTGTTTTGAGGTAAAAAAGCTGAAATTCCCCTATTTGGGGGCAAAAAGGCAGAAATTTCCCTTATTTTGGGGCAAAATTGCAGTAATTTCACTTATTTCAGGGTAAGAAGTCAAAAATTTTCTTTATTTTGGGGCAAAAAAGACAGAAATTCCCTTTGTTTTTGGGGAAAAGACAGAAATTCCACTTATTTAGAGGCAATAAAGCAGAAATTCCTATTATTTTGGAGCAAAAATGAAGAAATTTCCCATTTATATGGAAAAAAGTTATGCATTCTTCTTATTTTCGGGCAAAAAGGCATAAATTCCCCGTATTTTGGAGCAAAATTGCAGAAATTTTCCTAATTGTGGGGCAAAAAGACAGAAATTCCCTATATGTTGGGGCAAAAAGACCGAAATTCTTCTTATTTTGGGGCAAAACTCAAAAATTCCACTTATTTTGGGGCAAAATTCCAATTTCCTTTATTTTGGGGCAAAATTGCAGAAATTTCACTTATTTTGGGGCAAAATTGCAGAAATTTCCTCAATTTTGGGGCAAAATTGCAGAAATCTCACTTATTTTGGGGCAAAATTATAGAAATTTAACTTATTTCAGGGAAAAAACGCAGAAATTTCTTTTATTTTGGAGAAAAAAGGCAGAAATAACTTTTATTTTGGTACAAAATTGCAGAAATTTTCTTTATTTTGGGGCAAAAATACAGAAATTCCCCATATTTTAGGGCAAAAAGGCAGAGATTTCCCTTATTATGAGGTAAAAAGGCTGAAATTCCCTTTATTTTGGGGTAAAAAGACAAAAATTCCCATTATTTTGAGGCAAAAAGGCAGAAATTTCCCTTATTTTGAGGCAAAATTGCAGAAATTTCACTTATTTCAAGGCAAAATTCAAAAATTCTTTTTAGTTTGGGGCAAAAAGACAGAAATACCGTTTATTTTTGGGTAAAAAGGCAGAAGTTTCACTTATTTTGTTGTAAAAAGGCAGAAATTCCTCTTATTTTTGGCCAAAAATGAAGAAATTTCCATTTTGTGGCAAAAGGTATACATTCCCCTTATTTTCGGACTAAAAAGTAGAAATTCCACGTATTTTGGAGCAAAATTGCAGAAATTCCCCTAATTGTGGGGCAAAAAAGGCAGAAATTCCCTATATGTTGGGGCAAAAAGACAGAAATTCTCCTTATTTGGGGGCAAAACTCAGAAATTCCACTTACTTTGGGGCAAAATTCCAGAAATTTCCCTTATTTTGGGGCAAAATTGCAGAAATTTCCATTATTTTGGGGCAAAATTGCAGAAATTTCACTTATTTCAGGGTAATAAGTCAGAAATTTTCCTTATTTTGGGGCAAAAAAGACAGAAATTCCATTTGTGTTGGGGGAAAAAGACAGAGATTCCACATATTTAGAGGAAAAAAAGCAGAAATTCCCATTATTTTGGAGCAAAAATGAAGAAATTTCCCTTTTTTGTGGCAAAAGGTAAACATTCCCCTTATTTTCGGGCTGAAAAGTAGAAATTCAACGTATTTTGGAGCAAAATTGCAGAAATTCCCCTAATTGTGGGGCAAAAAGGCAGAAATTCCCTATATGTTAGGGCAAAAAGACAGAAATTCTCCTTATTTTGGGGTAAAACTCAAAATTCCACTTATTTTGGGGCAAAATTCCAGAAATTTCCCTTATTTTGGGGCAAAATTGCAGAAATTTCACTTATTTTGAGGCAAAATTTCAGAAATATCACTTATTTCAGGGTAAAAAGGCAGAAATTTTCCTTATTTTGGGGCAAAAAGGCAGAAATTCCTACTATTTTGTGGCAAAAATGCAGAAAGTCCTCTTGTTTTGAGGTAAAAAAGCTGAAATTCCTCTATTTGGGGGAAAAAAAGGCAGAAATTTCCCTTATTTTGGGGCAAAATTGCAGTAATTTCACTTATTTCAGGGTAAGAAGTCAGAAATTTTTTTTATTTTGGGGCAAAAAAGACAGAAATTCCTTTTGTTTTGGGGGAAAAGACAGAAATTCCACTGGTTTAGAGGCAATAAAGCAGAAATTCCTCTTATTTTGGAGCAAAAATGAAGAAATTTCCCATTTATATGGCAAAAAGGTATGCATTCTTCTTATTTTCGGGCAAAAAGGCAGAAATTCCCCGTATTTGGAGCAAAATTGCAGAAATTCCCCTAATTTTGGGGCAAAAAGACAGAAATTCTCCTAATTTTGGGGCAAAACTCAGAAATTCCACTTACTTTGGGGCAAAATTTCAGAAATTTCCCTTATTTTGGGGCAAAATTGCAGAAATTTCCATTATTTTGGGGAAAATTGCAGAAATTTCACTTATTTCAGGGTAATAAGTCAGAAATTTTCCTTATTTTGGGGCAAAATTGCAGAAATTTCCATTATTTTGGGACAAAATTGCAGAAATTTCACTTATTTTATGGTAATAAGTCAGAAATTTTCCTTATTTTGGGGCAAAAAAGACAGAAATTCCATTTGTTTTGGGGGAAAAAGACAGAAATTCCACATATTTAGAGGAAAAAAAGAAGAAATTCCCATTATTTTGGAGCAAAAATGAAGAAATTTCCCTTTTTTGTGGCAAAAGGTAAACATTCCCCTTTTTTTCGGGCTGAAAAGTAGAAATTCAACGTATTTTGGAGCAAAATTGCAGAAATTCCCCTACTTGTGGGGCAAAAAGGCAGAAATTCCCTATATGATAGGGCAAAAAGAAAGAAATTCTCCTTATTTTAGGGCAAAACTCAGAAATTCCACTTATTTTGGGGCAAAATTCCAGAAATTTCCCTTATTTGGGGGGAAAATTGCAGAATTTCACTTATTTTGAGGCAAAATTTCAGAAATATCACTTATTTCAGGGAAAAAAGGCAGAAATTTTCCTTATTTTGGGGCAAAAAGGCAGAAATTCCTAATATTTTGTGGCAGAAATGCAGAAAGTCTTTTTGTTTTGAGGTAAAAAAGCTGAAATTCCCCTATTTGGGGGCAAAAAGGCAGAAATTTCCCTTATTTTGTGGCAAAATTGCAGTAATTTCACTTATTTCAGGGTAAGAAGTCAAAAATTTTCTTTATTTTGGGGCAAAAAAGACAGAAATTCCCTTTGTTTTTGGGGAAAAGACAGAAATTCCACTTATTTAGAGGCAATAAAGCAGAAATTCCTATTATTTTGGAGCAAAAATGAAGAAATTTCCCATTTATATGGAAAAAAGTTATGCATTCTTCTTATTTTCGGGCAAAAAGGCAGAAATTCCCCGTATTTTGTAGCAAAATTGCAGAAATTCCCCTAATTGTGGGGCAAAAAGACAGAAATTCCCTATATGTTGGTGCAAAAAGACCGAAATTCTTCTTATTTTGGGGCAAAACTCAAAAATTCCAATTATTTTGGGGCAAAATTCCAATTTCCCTTATTTTGGGGCAAAATTGCAGAAATTTGACTTATTTTGGGGCAAAATTGCAGAAATTTCACTTATTTCAGGGAAAAAAAGCAGAAATTTACTTATTTTGGGGCAAAATGTCAGAAATTTCTTTTATTTTGATACATAATTGCAGAAATTGTTCTTATTTTGGGCAAAAAGGCAGAAATTTCCCATATTTTGGGGCAAAAATGCAGAAATTCCCCTTAATTTAAGTTAAAAATCTGAAATTCCCCCTATTATGGGGCAAAAATTCAGAAATTTTTCTTATTTTGGGGGAAAAAGCAGACATTTCCCTTATTTTGGGGAAAATTTTAGAAATTTAACTTATTTCAGAGCAAAAAGTCAGAAATTCCCCTTATTTTGGGGCAAAAAATACAGAAATTTTGTTTATTTTTGTGGAAAAGTCAGAAATTGCACTTATTTGGAGTCAAAAAGGTGGAAAATCCCCTTATTTTGGGGTAAAAATGAAGAAATATCACTTTTTTATGGCAAAAAGGTATACATTCCCTTTATTTTCGGGCAAAAAGGCAGAAATTCCCCGTATTTTGGAGCAAAATTGCAGAAATTCCCCTAATTGTGGGGCAAAAAGACAGAAATTCCCTATATGTTGGGGCAAAAAGACCGAAATTCTTCTTATTTTAAGGCAAAATTCCAATTTCCCTTATTTTGGGGCAAAATTGCAGAAATTTCACTTATTTTGGGGCAAAATTGCAGAAATTTCCTCAATTTTGGGGCAAAATTGCAGAAATCTCCCTTATTTTGGGGCAAAATTATAGAAATTTAACTTATTTAAGGGAAAAAAGTCAGAAATTTCTTTTATTTTGGAGAAAACAGGCAGAAATAACTTTTATTTTGGTACAAAATTGCAGAAATTTTCTTTATTTTGGGGCAAAAATACAGAAATTCCCCATATTTTAGGGCAAAAAGGCAGAGATTTCCCTTATTATGAGGTAAAAAGGCTGAAATTCCCTTTATTTTGGGGTAAAAAGACAAAAATTCCCCTTATTTTGAGGCAAAAAGGCAGAAATTTCCCTTATTTTGAGGCAAAATTGCAGAAATTTCACTTATTTCAAGGCAAAATTCAAAAATTCTTTTTAGTTTAGGGCAAAAAGACAGAAATACCGTTTATTTTGGGGTAAAAAGGCAGAAATTTCACTTATTTTGTTGTAAAAAGGCAGAAATTCCTCTTATTTTTGGGCAAAAATGAAGAAATTTCCATTTTGTGGCAAAAGGTATACATTCCCCTTATTTTCGGACTAAAAAGTATAAATTCCACGTATTTTGGAGCAAAATTGCAGAAATTCCCCTAATTGTGGGGCAAAAAAGGCAGAAATTCCCTATATGTTGGGGCAAAAAGACAGAAATTCTCCTTATTTTGGGGCAAAACTCAGAAATTCCACTTACTTTGGGGCAAAATTCCAGAAATTTCCCTTATTTTGGGGCAAAATTGCAGAAATTTCCATTATTTTGGGGCAAAATTGCAGAAATTTCACTTATTTCAGGGTAATAAGTAAGAAATTTTCCTTATTTTGGGGCAAAAAAGACAGAAATTCCATTTGTTTTGGGGGAAAAAGACAGAAATTCCACATATTTAGAGAAAAAAAAGCAGAAATTCCCATTATTTTGGAGCAAAAATGAAGAAATTTCCCTTTTTTGTGGCAAAAGGTAAACATTCCCCTTATTTTCGGGCTGAAAAGTAGAAATTCAACGTATTTTGGAGCAAAATTGCAGAAATTCCCCTAATTGTGGGGCAAAAAGGCAGAAATTCCCTATATGTTAGGGCAAAAAGACAGAATTTCTCCTTATTTTGGGGTAAAACTCAGAAATTCCACTTATTTTGGGACAAAATTCCAGAAATTTCCCTTATTTTGGGGCAAAATTGCAGAAATTTCACTTATTTTGAGGCAAAATTTCAGAAATATCACTTATTTCAGGGTAAAAAGGTAGAAATTTTCCTTATTTTGGGGCAAAAAGGCAGAAATTCCTACTATTTTGTGGCAAAAATGCAGAAAGTCCTCTTGTTTTGAGGTAAAAAAGCTGAAATTCCTCTATTTGAGGGCAAAAAGGCAGAAATTTCCCTTATTTTGGGGCAAAATTGCAGTAATTTCACTTATTTCAGGGTAAAAAGTCAGAAATTTTTTTTATTTTGGGGCAAAAAAGACAGAAATTCCCTTTGTTTTGGGGAAAAAGACAGAAATTCCACTGGTTTAGAGGAAATAAAGCAGAAATTCCTCTTATTTTGGAGCAAAAATGAAGAAATTTCCCATTTATATGGCAAAAAGTTATGCATTCTTCTTATTTTCGGGCAAAAAGGCAGAAATTCCCCGTATTTTGGAGCAAAATTGCAGAAATTCCCCTAATTGTGGGGCAAAAAGACAGAAATTCCCTATATGTTGGGGCAAAAAGACCGAAATTCTTCTTATTTTGGGGCAAAACTCAAAAATTCCAATTATTTTGGGGCAAAATTCCAATTTCCCTTATTGTGGGGCAAAATTGCAGAAATTTCACTTATTTTGGGGCAAAATTGCAGAAATTTAACTTATTTCAGGAAAAAAAAGCAGAAATTTACTTATTTTGGGGCAAAATGGCAGAAATTTCTTTTATTTTGATACATAATTGCAGAAATTTTTCTTATTTTGGGCAAAAAGGCAGAAATTTCCCATATTTTGGGGCAAAAATGCAGAAATTCCCCTTATTTTGAGATAAAAAGGCTGAAATTCCCCCAACTTTGGGGCAAATAGGCAGAAATTCCTCTTATTTTGGGGCAAAAAGCAGACGTTTCACTTATTTTGGGGAAAATTTTAGAAATTTAACTTATTTCAGGGCAAAAAGTCAGAAATTCCCATTATTTTAGGGCAAAAAGACAGAAATTTTGTTTATTTTTGGGGAAAAGTCAGAAATTGCACTTATTTGGAGTCAAAAAAGTGGAAAATCCCCTTATTTTGGGGTAAAAATGAAGAAATATCTCTTTTTTATGGCAAAAAGTTATACATTCCCTTTTTTTTCGGGCAAAAAGGCAGAAATTCCCCGTATTTTGGAGCAAAATTGCAGAAATTCCCCTTATTTTGGGGCAAAAAGACAGAAATTCTCCTTATTTTGGGGCAAAACTCAGAAATTCCACTTACTTTGGGGCAAAATTCCAGAAATTTCCCTTATTTTGGGGCAAAATTGCAGAAATTTCCATTATTTTGGGGAAAATTGCAGAAATTTCACTTATTTCAGGGTAATAAGTCAGAAATTTTCTTTATTTTGGGGCAAAAAAGACAGAAATTCCATTTGTTTTGGGGGAAAAAGACAGAAATTCCACATATTTAGAGGAAAAAATGCAGAAATTCCCATTATTTTGGAGCAAAAATGAAAAAATTTCTTTTTTTTGTGGCAAAAGGTAAACATTCCCCATATTTTCGGGCTGAAAAGTAGAAATTCAACATATTTTGGAGCAAAATTGCAGAAATTCCACTACTTGTGGGGCAAAAAGGCAGAAATTCCCTATATGTTATGGCAAAAAGACAGAAATTCTCCTTATTTTAGGGCAAAACTCAGAAATTCCACTTATTTTGGGGCAAAATTCCAGAAATTTCCCTTATTTGGGGGAAAATTGCAGAAATTTCACTTATTTTGAGGCAAAATTTCAGAAATATCACTTATTTCAGGGTAAAAAGGCAGAAATTTTCCTTATTTTGGGGCAAAAAGGCAGAAATTCCTAATATTTTGTGGCAGAAATGCAGAAAGTCCTTTTGTTTTGAGGTAAAAAAGCTGAAATTCCCCTATTTGGGGGCAAAAAGGCAGAAATTTCCCTTATTTGGGGGCAAAATTGCAGTAATTTCAATTATTTCAGGGTAAGAAGTCAAAAATTTTCTTTATTTTGGGGCAAAAAAGACAGAAATTCCCTTTGTTTTTGGGGAAAAGACAGAAATTCCACTTATTTAGAGGCAATAAAGCAGAAATTCCTATTATTTTGGAGCAAAAATGAAGAAATTTCCCATTTATATCACAAAAAGGTATGCATTCTTCTTATTTTCGGGCAAAAAGGCAGAAATTCCCCGTATTTTGGAGCAAAATTGCAGAAATTCCCCTAATTGTGGGGCAAAAAGGCAGAAATTCCCTATATGTTAGGGCAAAAAGACAGAAATTCTCCTTATTTTGGGGCAAAACTCAGAAATTCCACTTATTTTGGGGCAAAATTCCAGAAATTTCCCTTATTTTGGGGCAAAATTGCAGAAATTTCACTTATTTTGAGGCAAAATTTCAGAAATATCACTTATTTCAGGGTAAAAAGGCAGAAATTTTCCTTATTTTGGGGCAAAAAGGCAGAAATTCCTAATATTTTGTGGCAAAAATGCAGAAATTCCTCTTGTTTTGAGGTAAAAAAGCTGAAATTCCTCTATTTGGGGGCAAAAAGGCAGAAATTTCCCTTATTTTGGGGCAAAATTGCAGTAATTTCACTTATTTCAGGGTAAGAAGTCAGAAATTTTCTTTATTTTGGGGCAAAAAAGACAGAAATTCTCTTTGTTTTGGGGGAAAAGACAGAAATTCCACTGGTTTAGAGGCAATAAAGCAGAAATTCCTCTTATTTTGGAGCAAAAATGAAGAAATTTCCCATTTATATGGCAAAAAGGTATGCATTCTTCTTATTTTTGGGCAAAAAGGCAGAAATTCCCCGTATTTTGGAGCAAAATTGCAGAAATTCCCCTAATTGTGGGGCAAAAAGACAGAAATTCCCTATATGTTGGGGCAAAAAGACCGAAATTCTTCTTATTTTGGGGCAAAACTCAAAAATTCCAATTATTTTGGGGCAAAATTCCAATTTCCCTTATTTTGGGGCAAAATTGCAGAAATTTCACTTATTTTGGGGCAAAATTGCAGAAATTTCACTTATTTCAGGGAAAAAAAGCAGAAATTTACTTATTTTGGGGCAAAATGGCAGAAATTTCTTTTATTTTGATACATAATTGCAGAAATTTTTCTTATTTTGGGCAAAAAGGCAGAAATTTCCCATATTTTGGGGCAAAAATGCAGAAATTCCCCTTATTTTGAGATAAAAAGGCTGAAATTCCCCCAACTTTGGGGCAAATAGGCAGAAATTCCTCTTATTTTGGGGCAAAAAGCAGACGTTTCACTTATTTTGGGGAAAATTTTAGAAATTTAACTTATTTCAGGGCAAAAAGTCAGAAATTCCCCTTATTTTAGGGCAAAAAGACAGAAATTTTGTTTATTTTTGGGGAAAAGTCAGAAATTGCACTTATTTGGAGTCAAAAAGGTGGAAAATTCCCTTATTTTGGGGTAAAAATGAAGAAATATCTCTTTTTTATGGCAAAAAGTTATACATTCCCTTTATTTTCGGGCAAAAAGGCAGAAATTCCTCGTATTTTGGAGCAAAATTGCAGAAATTCCCCTAATTTTGGGGCAAAAAGACAGAAATTCTCCTTATTTTGGGGCAAAACTCAGAAATTCCACTTACTTTGGGGCAAAATTCCAGAAATTTCCCTTATTTTGGGGCAAAATTGCAGAAATTTCCATTATTTTGGGACAAAATTGCAGAAATTTCACTTATTTCAGGGTAATAAGTCAGAAATTTTCCTTATTTTGGGGCAAAAAAGACAGAAATTCCATTTGTTTTGGGGGAAAAAGACAGAAATTCCACATATTTAGAGGAAAAAATGCAGAAATTCCCATTATTTTGGAGCAAAAATGAAAAAATTTCTTTTTTTTGTGGCAAAAGGTAAACATTCCCCATATTTTCGGGCTGAAAAGTAGAAATTCAACATATTTTGGAGCAAAATTGCAGAAATTCCACTACTTGTGGGGCAAAAAGGCAGAAATTCCCTATATGTTATGGCAAAAAGACAGAAATTCTCCTTATTTTAGGGCAAAACTCAGAAATTCCACTTATTTTGGGGCAAAATTCCAGAAATTTCCCTTATTTGGGGGAAAATTGCAGAAATTTCACTTATTTTGAGGCAAAATTTCAGAAATATCACTTATTTCAGGGAAAAAAGGCAGAAATTTTCCTTATTTTGGGGCAAAAAGGCAGAAATTCCTAATATTTTGTGGCAGAAATGCAGAAAGTCCTTTTGTTTTGAGGTAAAAAAGCTGAAATTCCCCTATTTGGGGGCAAAAAGGCAGAAATTTCCCTTATTTGGGGGCAAAATTGCAGTAATTTCAATTATTTCAGGGTAAGAAGTCAAAAATTTTCTTTATTTTGGGGCAAAAAAGACAGAAATTCCCTTTGTTTTTGGGGAAAAGACAGAAATTCCACTTATTTAGAGGCAATAAAGCAGAAATTCCTATTATTTTGGAGCAAAAATGAAGAAATTTCCCATTTATATCACAAAAAGGTATGCATTCTTCTTATTTTCGGGCAAAAAGGCAGAAATTCCCCGTATTTTGGAGCAAAATTGCAGAAATTCCCCTAATTGTGGGGCAAAAAGGCAGAAATTCCCTATATGTTAGGGCAAAAAGACAGAAATTCTCCTTATTTTGGGGCAAAACTCAGAAATTCCACTTATTTTGGGGCAAAATTCCAGAAATTTCCCTTATTTTGGGGCAAAATTGCAGAAATTTCACTTATTTTGAGGCAAAATTTCAGAAATATCACTTATTTCAGGGTAAAAAGGCAGAAATTTTCCTTATTTTGGGGCAAAAAGGCAGAAATTCCTAATATTTTGTGGCAAAAATGCAGAAATTCCTCTTGTTTTGAGGTAAAAAAGCTGAAATTCCTCTATTTGGGGGCAAAAAGGCAGAAATTTCCCTTATTTTGGGGCAAAATTGCAGTAATTTCACTTATTTCAGGGTAAGAAGTCAGAAATTTTCTTTATTTTGGGGCAAAAAAGACAGAAATTCTCTTTGTTTTGGGGGAAAAGACAGAAATTCCACTGGTTTAGAGGCAATAAAGCAGAAATTCCTCTTATTTTGGAGCAAAAATGAAGAAATTTCCCATTTATATGGCAAAAAGGTATGCATTCTTCTTATTTTTGGGCAAAAAGGCAGAAATTCCCCGTATTTTGGAGCAAAATTGCAGAAATTCCCCTAATTGTGGGGCAAAAAGACAGAAATTCCCTATATGTTGGGGCAAAAAGACCGAAATTCTTCTTATTTTGGGGCAAAACTCAAAAATTCCAATTATTTTGGGGCAAAATTCCAATTTCCCTTATTTTGGGGCAAAATTGCAGAAATTTCACTTATTTTGGGGCAAAATTGCAGAAATTTCACTTATTTCAGGGAAAAAAAGCAGAAATTTACTTATTTTGGGGCAAAATGGCAGAAATTTCTTTTATTTTGATACATAATTGCAGAAATTTTTCTTATTTTGGGCAAAAAGGCAGAAATTTCCCATATTTTGGGGCAAAAATGCAGAAATTCCCCTTATTTTGAGATAAAAAGGCTGAAATTCCCCCAACTTTGGGGCAAATAGGCAGAAATTCCTCTTATTTTGGGGCAAAAAGCAGACGTTTCACTTATTTTGGGGAAAATTTTAGAAATTTAACATATTTCAGGGCAAAAAGTCAGAAATTCCCCTTATTTTAGGGCAAAAAGACAGAAATTTTGTTTATTTTTGGGGAAAAGTCAGAAATTGCACTTATTTGGAGTCAAAAAGGTGGAAAATTCCCTTATTTTGGGGTAAAAATGAAGAAATATCTCTTTTTTATGGCAAAAAGTTATACATTCCCTTTATTTTCGGGCAAAAAGGCAGAAATTCCTCGTATTTTGGAGCAAAATTGCAGAAATTCCCCTAATTTTGGGGCAAAAAGACAGAAATTCTCCTTATTTTGGGGCAAAACTCAGAAATTCCACTTACTTTGGGGCAAAATTCCAGAAATTTCCCTTATTTTGGGGCAAAATTGCAGAAATTTCCATTATTTTGGGACAAAATTGCAGAAATTTCACTTATTTCAGGGTAATAAGTCAGAAATTTTCCTTATTTTGGGGCAAAAAAGACAGAAATTCCATTTGTTTTGGGGGAAAAAGACAGAAATTCCACATATTTAGAGGAAAAAAAGCAGAAATTCCCATTATTTTGGAGTAAAAATGAAGAAATTTCCCTTTTTTGTGGCAAAAGGTAAACATTCCCCATATTTTCGGGTTGAAAAGTAGAAATTCAACATATTTTGGAGCAAAATTGCAGAAATTCCCCTACTTGTAGGGCAAAAAGGCAGAAATTCCCTATATGTTAGGGCAAAAAGACAGAAATTCTCCTTATTTTAGGGCAAAACTCAGAAAATCCACTTATTTTGGGGCAAAATTCCAGAAATTTCCCTTATTTTGGGGCAAAATTGCAGAAATTTCACTTATTTTGAGGCAAAATTTCAGAAATATCACTTATTTCAGGGAAAAAAGGCAGAAATTTTCCTTATTTTGGGGCAAAAAGGCAGAAATTCCTAATATTTTGTGGCAGAAATGCAGAAAGTCCTTTTGTTTTGAGGTAAAAAAGCTGAAATTCCCCTATTTGGGGGCAAAAAGGCAGAAATTTCCCTTATTTTGGGGGAAAATTGCAGTAATTTCACTTATTTCAGGGTAAGAAGTCAAAAATTTTCTTTATTTTGGGGCAAAAAAGACAGAAATTCCCTTTGTTTTTGGGGAAAAGAGAGAAATTCCACTTATTTAGAGGCAATAAAGCAGAAATTCCTATTATTTTGGAGCAAAAATGAAGAAATTTCCCATTTATATGGCAAAAAGTTATGCATCCTTTTTATTTTCGGGCAAAAAGGCAGAAATTCCCCGTATTTTGGAGCAAAATTGCAGAAATTCCCCTAATTGTGGGGCAAAAAGACAGAAATTCCCTATATGTTGGGGCAAAAAGACCGAAATTCTTCTTATTTTGGGGCAAAACTCAAAAATTCCAATTATTTTGGGGCAAAATTCCAATTTCCCTTATTTTGGGGCAAAATTGCAGAAATTTCACTTATTTTGGGGCAAAATTGCAGAAATTTCACTTATTTCAGGGAAAAAAAGCAGAAATTTACTTATTTTGGGGCAAAATGGCAGAAATTTCTTTTATTTTGATACATAATAGCAGAAATTTTTCTTATTTTGGGCAAAAAGGCAGAAATTTCCCATATTTTGGGGCAAAAATGCAGAAATTCCCCTTATTTTGAGATAAAAAGGCTGAAATTCCCCCAACTTTGGGGCAAATAGGCAGAAATTCCTCTTATTTTGGGGCAAAAAGCAGACGTTTCACTTATTTTGGGGAAAATTTTAGAGATTTAACTTATTTCAGGGCAAAAAGTCAGAAATTCCCCTTATTTTAGGGCAAAAAGACAGAAATTTTGTTTATTTTTGGGGAAAAGTCAGAAATTGCACTTATTTGGAGTCAAAAAGGTGGAAAATTCCCTTATTTTGGGTAAAAATGAAGAAATATCTCTTTTTTATGGCAAAAAGTTATACATTCCCTTTATTTTCGGGCAAAAAGGCAGAAATTCCTCGTATTTTGGAGCAAAATTGCAGAAATTCCCCTAATTTTGGGGCAAAAAGACAGAAATTCTCCTTATTTTGGGGCAAAACTCAGAAATTCCACTTACTTTGGGGCAAAATTCCAGAAATTTCCCTTATTTTGGGGCAAAATTGCAGAAATTTCCATTATTTTGGGACAAAATTGCAGAAATTTCACTTATTTCAGTGTAATAAGTCAGAAATTTTCCTTATTTTGGGGCAAAAAAGACAGAAATTCCATTTGTTTTGGGGGAAAAAGACAGAAATTCCACATATTTAGAGGAAAAAAAGCAGAAATTCCCATTATTTTGGAGTAAAAATGAAGAAATTTCCCTTTTTTGTGGCAAAAGGTAAACATTCCCCATATTTTCGGGATGAAAAGTAGAAATTCAACATATTTTGAAGCAAAATTGCAGAAATTTCCCTAATTGTGGGGCAAAAAGGCAGAAATTCCCTATATGTTAGGGCAAAAAGACAGAAATTCTCCTTATTTTGGGGCAAAACTCAGAAATTCCACTTATTTTGGGGCAAAATTCCAGAAATTTCCCTTATTTTGGGGCAAAATTGCAGAAATTTCACTTATTTTGAGGCAAAATTTCAGAAATATCACTTATTTCAGGGTAAAAAGGCAGAAATTTTCCTTATTTTGGGGCAAAAAGGCAGAAATTCCTAATATTTTGTGGCAAAAATGCAGAAATTCCCTTTATTTTGTGTCAAAAAGGCAGAAATTTCTTTTATGTTGGGGCAAAATTGCAGAAATTTCCCTTATTTTGGGGCAAAATTGCAGTAATTTCACTTATTTCAGGGTAAGAAGTCAGAAATTTTCTTTATTTTGGGGCAAAAAATACAGAAATTCCCTTTGTTTTTGGGGAAAAGACAGAAATTCCACTTATTTAGAGGCAATAAAGCAGAAATTCCTATTATTTTGGAGCAAAAATGAAGAAATTTCCCATTTATATGGAAAAAAGTTATGCATTCTTTTTATTTTCGGGCAAAAAGGCAGAAATTCCCCGTATTTTGGAGCAAAATTGCAGAAATTCCCCTAATTGTGGGGCAAAAAGAAGGAAATTCCCTATATGTTGGGGCAAAAAGACCGAAATTCTTCTTATTTTGGGGCAAAACTCAAAAATTCCAATTATTTTGGGGCAAAATTCCAATTTCCCTTATTTTGGGGCAAAATTGCAGAAATTTCACTTATTTTGGGGCAAAATTGCAGAAATTTCACTTATTTCAGGGAAAAAAAGCAGAAATTTACTTATTTTGGGGCAAAATGGCAGAAATTTCTTTTATTTTGATACATAATTGCAGAAATTTTTCTCATTTTGGGCAAAAAGGCAGAAATTTCCCATATTTTGGGGCAAAAATGCAGAAATTCCCCTTATTTTGAGGTAAAAAGGCTGAAATTCCCCCAACTTTGGGGAAATAGGCAGAAATTCCTCTTATTTTGGGGCAAAAAGCAGACGTTTCCCTTATTTTGGGGAAAATTTTAGAAATTTAACTTATTTCAGGGCAAAAAGTCAGAAATTCCCCTTATTTTAGGGCAAAAAGACAGAAATTTTGTTTATTTTTGGGGAAAAGTCAGAAATTGCACTTATTTGGAGTCAAAAAGGTGGAAAATCCCCTTATTTTGGGGTAAAAATGAAGAAATATCTCTTTTTTATGGCAAAAAGGTATACATTCCTTATATTTTCTGGCAAAAAGGCAGAAATTCCCCGTATTTTGGAGCAAAATTGCAGAAATTCCCCTAATTTTGGGGCAAAAAGACAGAAATTCTCTATATGTTGGGGCAAAAAGACCGAAATTCTTCTTATTTTGGGGCAAAACTCAAAAATTCCAATTATTTTGGGGCAAAATTCCAATTTCACTTATTTTGGGGCAAAATTGCAGAAATTTCACTTATTTTGGGGCAAAATTGCAGAAATTTCACTTATTTCAGGGAAAAAAAGCAGAAATTTACTTATTTTGGGGCAAAATGGCAGAAATTTCTTTTATTTTGATACATAATTACAGAAATTTTTCTTATTTTGGGCAAAAAGGCAGAAATTTCCCATATTTTGGGGCAAAAATGCAGAAATTTCCCTTATTTTGAGGTAAAAAGGCTGAAATTCCCCCTATTTTGGGGAAAAATTCAGAAATTCCCCTTATTTTGGGGCAAAAAGCAGACATTTCCCTTATTTTGGGGAAAATTTTAGAAATTTAACTTATTTCAGAGCAAAAAGTCAGAAATTCCCCTTATTTTGGGGCAAAAAAGACAGAAATTTTGTTTATTTTTGGGGAAAAGTCAGAAATTGCACTTATTTGGAGTCAAAAAGGTGGAAAATCCCCTTATTTTGGGGTAAAAATGAAGAAATATCACTTTTTTATGGCAAAAAGGTATACATTCCCTTTATTTTTGGGCAAAGAGGCAGAAATTCCCTGTATTTTGGAGCAAAATTGCAGAAATTCCCCTAATTTTGGGGCAAAAAGGCAGAACTTCCCCTTATTTTGGGGTAAAACTGCAGAAATTTCACTTATTTCGCGGCAAAATGGCAGAAATTCTCTTTATTTTTGGCGAAAAAGGCAGAAAATCCCCGTATTTTGGATCAAAATTGCAGAAATTCACCTAATTTTGGGGTAAAACATGCAGTAATTTTCTTTATTTTGGGGCAAAAAGGCAGAAATTCTCGTTATTTTGGGGCAAAAGGCAGAAATTCCCTTTATTTTAGGGCAAAATTGCAGAAATTTTCCTTATTTGGAAACAAAAAACAGAAATTCCCTTTATTTTGGGTCAAAATTGCAGAAAATTCTTTTATTATGGGGAAAAATTGCAGATATTTCTTTTATTTTAAGGCAAAATTGCAGAAATTTCACTTATTTCAGAGAAAACAAGCAAAAATTTTTCTTATTTTAGGGCAAAAAGGCAGAAATTCACCTTATTTTGGGGCAAAAAGGCAGAAATTCACCTTATTTTGGGGTAAAATTGCAGACATTTCACATATTTCAGGGCAAAAAGGCAGAAATTCCCCTTATTTTGGGATAAAATTGCAGAAATTTCCTTTGTTTGGGGGCAAAAAGGCAGAAAATCCCCTTAATTTTGGGCAAAAAGGCAGAAATTCCCCATATTTTGGAGCAAAATTGCAGAAATTCCCCTAAAATTGGGGCAAAAATGCAGAAATTCCCTTTATTTGGGGCAAATCGGCAGAAGTTCCCCTTATTTTCGGGAAAAGCGGCAGAAATTCCCTGTATTTTGAACCAAAATTGCAGAAACTCTCCTAATTTTGGTGCAAAAAGGCAGAAATTCCCTTTATTTTGGGGCAAAAATTCAGAAATTCTACTTATTTCGGGGCAAAAATCAGAAATTTCCCTTATTTTGGGGCAAAATTTGAGAAATTTCTTTTATTTTGGTACAGAATTGCAGAAATTTTTCTTATTTTGTGGCAAAAAGGCAGAAATTTTCTATATTTTGGTGCAAAAAGGCTGAAATTCTTCTTATTTTGAGGTAAAATGCTGAAATTCCCCATATTTTGGGGCAAAAAGGCAGAAATTCCCCTCATTTTAAGGCAAAAAGGCACAAATTTCCCTTATTTTCGGGCAAAATTTCAGAAATTTCATTATTTCAGGGCAAAAAGTCAGAAATTACTTTTATTTTGGGGCAAAAACAGAAATTTCTTTTATTTTGGTACAAAATTGAAGAAATTTTCCTTATTTGGAACAAAAAGTCAGAAATTCCTCATATTTTGAGCAAAAGGCAGAAATTCCCCTTATTTTGAGGTAAAAAGGCTGAAATTCCCGTTATTTTGGGGCAAAAAGGCAGAAATTTTCTGTACTTTGTGGCAAAAAGGCAGAAATTCCCGTTAATTGGGGCAGAAAAGCAAAAATTTTCCTTATTTGGGGGCAATAAGGCAGAAATTCCCCATATTTTGTGGCAAAAAGGCAGAAATTTTCCTTATTTGGAGGTAAAATGCTGAAATTCCCCTTATTTTGGCAAAAGGCAGAAATTCCCCGTATTTTGGGGCAAAATTGCAGAAATTTCACTTATTTCAGGGCAAAAAGTCAGAAATTTGCCTTATTTTGGGGCAAAAAGCAGAAATTCTCCTAATTTTGGGGCCAAAAACAGAAATTCCTCTTATTTTGCGGTAAAATTGTGGAAATTTCAAATATTTCAGTGCAAAAAGGCAGAAATTCCACTGTATTTCGGGCAATAAGACAGAAATTCCTTGTATTTTGGAGTAAAATTTCAGAAATTCCCCTTATATTGTTGCAAAAATGCAGAAATTCCCTTTATTTTGGTTCAATAAGGCAGAAATTCCCCGTATTTTGAAGCAAAATTGCACATATTCTCCTAATTTTGAGGGAAAAAGCAGAAATTCACATTATTTTGTTACAAAATAACAGAAATTCTCCTTATTTCAGGGCAAAAAGTCAGAAATTCCCCTTATTTTGGGGCAAAATTTCAGAAATCTCCTTTATTTTGGGGCAAAATTGCAGAAATCTCCCTTATTTTGGGGCAAAATTATAGAAATTTAACTTATTTTAGGGAAAAAACGCAGAAATTTCTCTTATTTTTGAGCAAAAAGGCAGAAATAACTTTTATTTTGGTACAAAATTGCAGAAATTTTCTTTATTTTGGGGCAAAAATACAGAAATTCCCCATATTTTAGGGCAAAAAGGCAGAGATTCCCCTTATTATGAGGTAAAAAGGCTGAAATTCCCTTTATTTTGGGGTAAAAAGACAGAAATTCCCCTTATTTTGTGGCAAAGGGCAGAAATTTCCCTTATTTTGGGACATAATTGCAGAAATTTCACTTATTTCAAGTCAAAATTCAAAAATTCCTTTTAGTTTGGGGCAAAAAGAGAGAAATTCCGTTTATTTTTGGGTAAAAAGGCATAATTTTCACTTATTTTGAGGTAAAAAGGCAGAAATTCCTCTTATTTTTGGGCAAAAATGAAGAAATTTCCCTTTTTTGTGGCTAAAGGTATACATTCCCCTTATTTTCGGACTAAAAAGTAGAAATTCCACGTATTTTGGAGCAAAATTGCAGAAATTCCCCTAATTGTGGGGCAAAAAGGCAGACATTCCCTATATGTTGGGGCAAAAAGACAAAAATTCCCCTTATTTTGGGGCAAAACTCAGAAATTCCACTTATTTTGGGGCAACATTCTAGAAATTTCCCTTATTTTGGGGCAAAATATCAGAAATTTGACTTATTTTGGGGCAAAATTGCAGAAATTTCATTTATTTGAGGGAAAAAAGGCAGAAATTTTCTTTATTTTGGGGCAAAAAGGCAAAAATTTCTTTTATTTTGGTACAAAATTGCAGAAATTTTTCTTATTTTCGGGCAAAAAGGCAGAAATTTCCAATCTTTTGGGGCAAAAATGCAAAAATTCCCCTTATTTTGAGGTAAAAAGGCTGAAATTCCCCTTATTTGGAGGCAAAAAGGCAGAAATTTCACTTATTTTGGGGCAGAATTGCAGAAATTTCACATATTTCAGGGAAAAAAGGCAGAAATTTTCCTTATTTTTTGGCAAAAAGTCATAAATTCATAATATTTTGTGGCAAAAATGCAGAAATCTCTTTTTTTTGAGGTAAAAAGGCTGAAATTCCCCTTATTTGGGGTCAAAAAGGCAGAAATTTCCCTTATTTTGGGCAAAATTGCAGAAATTTCACTTATTTCAGGGTAATAAGTCAGAAATTTTCCTTATTTTGGAGCAAAAAAGACAGAAATTCAACTCATTTAGAGGCAAAAAAGCAGAAATTCCCTTTATTTTGGAGCAAAAATGAAGAAATTTCCTTTTTTATTGGCAAAAAGGTATGCATTCTTCTTATTTTCACGCAAAAATGCAGAAATTACCCGTATTTTGGAGCAAAATTGCAGAAATTCCCCTAATTGTGGGGCAAAAATGCAGAAATTCCCTATATGTTGGGGCAAAAAGACAGAAATTCTCCTTATTTTGGGGCAAAACTCAGAAATTCCACTTATTTTGGGGCAAAGTTCCAGAAATTTCCCTTATTTTGGGGCAAAATTGCAGAAATTTCACTTATTTCATGGAAAAAAGGCAGAAATTTTCTGTATTTTGGAGGAAAATGGCAGAAATTCTTAATATTTTGTGGAAAAAATGCAGAAATTCCCCTAATTTGTAGATAAAAAGGCTGAAATTCCCCTTATTTGGGGGCAAAAAGGCAGAAATTTCCCTTATTTTGGGGCAAAAAGACAGAAATTCCGCTAATTTTGGGGCAAAAAGGCAGAACTTCCCCTTATTTTGGGGTAAAACTGCAGAAATTTCACTTATTTCGCGGCAAAATGGCAGAAATTCTTTTTATTTTTGGCGAAAAAGGCAGAAAATCCCCGTATTTTGGATCAAAATTGCAGAAATTCACCTAATTTTGGGGTAAAACATGCAGTAATTTTCTTTATATTGGGGCAAAAAGGCAGAAATTCCCGTTATTTTGGGGCAAAAGGCAGAAATTCCCCTTATTTTAGGGCAAAATTGCAGAAATTTCCCTTATTTGGGGACAAAAAACAGAAATTCCCTTTATTTTGGGTCAAAATTGCAGAAAATTCTTTTATTATGGGGAAAAATTGCAGATATTTCTTTTATTTTAAGGCAAAATTGCAGAAATTTCACTTATTTCAGAGAAAAAAAGCAAAAATTTTTCTTATTTTATGGCAAAAAGGCAGAAATTAACCTTATTTTGGGGCAAAAAGGCAGAAATTCACCTTATTTTGGGGTAAAATTGCAGACATTTCACATATTTCAGGGCAAAAAGGCAGAAATTCCGCTTATTTTGGGATAAAATTGCAGAAATTTCCTTTGTTTGGGGGCAAAAAGGCAGAAAATCCCCTTAATTTTGGGCAAAAAGGCAGAAATTCCCCATATTTTGGAGCAAAATTGCAAAAATTCCCCTAATATTGGGGCAAAAATGCAGAAATTCCCTCTATTTGGGGCAAATCGGCCGAAGTTCCCCTTATTTTCGGGAAAAGCGGCAGAAATTCCTTGTATTTTGAACCAAAATTGCAGAAACTCTCCTAATTTTGGTGCAAAAAGGCAGATTCCCTTTATTTTGGGGCAAAAATTCAGAAATTCTACTTATTTCGGGGCAAATATCAGAAATTTCCCTTATTTTGGGGCAAAATTTGAGAAATTTCTTTTATTTTGGTACAGAATTGCAGAAATTTTTCTTATTTTGTGGCAAAAAGCCAGAAATTTTCCATATTTTGGTGCAAAAAGGCTGAAATTCTTCTTATTTTGAGGTAAAATGCTGAAATTCCCCATATTTTGGGGCAAAAAGGCAGAAATTCCCCTCATTTTAAGGCAAAAAGGCACAAATTTCCCTTATTTTCGGGCAAAATTTCAGAAATTTCATTATTTCAGGGCAAAAAGTCAGAAATTACTTTTATTTTGGGGCAAAAACAGAAATTTCTCTTATTTTGGTACAAAATTGAAGAAATTTTCCTTATTTGGAACAAAAAGTCAGAAATTCCTCATATTTTGAGCAAAAGGCAGAAATTCCCCTTATTTTGAGGTAAAAAGGCTGAAATTCCCATTATTTTGGGGCAAAAAGGCAGAAATTCCCTGTACTTTGTGGCAAAAAGGCAGAAATTCCCGTTAATTGGGGCAGAAAAGCAAAAATTTTTCCTTATTTGGGGGCAATAAGGCAGAAATTCCCCATATTTTGTGGCAAAAAGGCAGAAATTTTCCTTATTTGGAGGTAAAATGCTGAAATTCCCCTTATTTTGGCAAAAGGCAGAAATTCCCCGTATTTTGGGGCAAAATTGCAGAAATTTCACTTATTTCAGGGCAAAAAGTCAGAAATTTGCCTTATTTTGGGGCAAAAAGCAGAAATTCTCCTAATTTTGGGGCCAAAAACAGAAATTCCTCTTATTTTGCGGTAAAATTGTGGAAATTTCAAATATTTCAGTGCAAAAAGGCAGAAATTCCACTGTATTTCGGGCAATAAGACAGAAATTCCTTGTATTTTGGAGTAAAATTTCAGAAATTCCCCTTATATTGTTGCAAAAATGCAGAAATTCCCTTTATTTTGGTTCAATAAGGCAGAAATTCCCCGTATTTTGAAGCAAAAATGCACATATTCTCCTAATTTTGAGGGAAAAAGCAGAAATTCACATTATTTTGTTACAAAATAACAGAAATTCTCCTTATTTCAGGGCAAAAAGTCAGAAATTCCCCTTATTTTGGGGCAAAATTTCAGAAATCTCCTTTATTTTGGGGCAAAATTGCAGAAATCTCCCTTATTTTGGGGCAAAATTATAGAAATTTAACTTATTTTAGGGAAAAAACGCAGAAATTTCTCTTATTTTTGAGCAAAAAGGCAGAAATAACTTTTATTTTGGTACAAAATTGCAGAAATTTCCTTTATTTTGGGGCAAAAATACAGAAATTCCCCATATTTTAGGGCAAAAAGGCAGAGATTCCCCTTATTATGAGGTAAAAAGGCTGAAATTCCCTTTATTTTGGGGTAAAAAGACAGAAATTCCCCTTATTTCGTGGCAAAGGGCAGAAATTTCCCTTATTTTGGGACATAATTGCAGAAATTTCACTTATTTCAAGGCAAAATTCAAAAATTCCTGTTAGTTTGGGGCAAAAAGAGAGAAATTCCATTTATTTTTGGGTAAAAAAGGCATAAATTTCACTTATTTTGAGGTAAAAAGGCAGAAATTCCTCTTATTTTTGGGCAAAAATGAAGAAATTTCCCTTTTTTGTGGCTAAAGGTATACATTCCCCTTATTTTCGGACTAAAAAGTAGAAATTCCACGTATTTTGGAGCAAAATTGCAGAAATTCCCCTAATTGTGGGGCAAAAAGGCAGACATTCCCTATATGTTGGGGCAAAAAGACAAAAATTCCCCTTATTTTGGGGCAAAACTCAGAAATTCCACTTATTTTGGGGCAACATTCTAGAAATTTCCCTTATTTTGGGGCAAAATATCAGAAATTTGACTTATTTTGGGGCAAAATTGCAGAAATTTCATTTATTTGAGGGAAAAAAGGCAGAAATTTTCTTTATTTTGGGGCAAAAAGGCAAAAATTTCTTTTATTTTGGTACAAAATTGCAGAAATTTTTCTTATTTTCGGGCAAAAAGGCAGAAATTTCCAATCTTTTGGGGCAAAAATGCAAAAATTCCCCTTATTTTGAGGTAAAAAGGCTGAAATTCCCCTTATTTGGAGGCAAAAAGGCAGAAATTTCACTTATTTTGGGGCAGAATTGCAGAAATTTCACATATTTTAGGGAAAAAAGGCAGAAATTTTCCTTATTTTTTGGCAAAAAGTCATAAATTCATAATACTTTGTGGCAAAAATGCAGAAATTCCTTTTTTTTGAGGTAAAAAGGCTGAAATTCCCCTTATTTGGGGTCAAAGAGGCAGAAATTTCCCTTATTTTGGGCAAAATTGCAGAAATTTCACATATTTCAGGGTAATAAGTCAGAAATTTTCCTTATTTTGGAGCAAAAAAGACAGAAATTCAACTCATTTAGAGGCAAAAAAGCAGAAATTCCCTTTATTTTGGAGCAAAAATGAAGAAATTTCCTTTTTTATTGGCAAAAAGGTATGCATTCTTCTTATTTTCACGCAAAAATGCAGAAATTACCCGTATTTTGGAGCAAAATTGCAGAAATTCCCCTAATTGTGGGGCAAAAATGCAGAAATTCCCTATATGTTGGGGCAAAAAGACAGAAATTCTCCTTATTTTGGGGCAAAACTCAGAAATTCCACTTATTTTGGGGCAAAATTCCAGAAATTTCCCTTATTTTGGGGCAAAATTGCAGAAATTTCACTTATTTGAGGGAAAAAAGGCAGAAATTTTCTGTATTTTGGAGGAAAATGGCAGAAATTCTTAATATTTTGTAGAAAAAATGCAGAAATTCCCCTTATTTGGAGATAAAAAGGCTGAAATTCCCCTTATTTGGGGGCAAAAAGGCAGAAATTTCCCTTATTTTGGAGCAAAATTGCAGAAATTCCCTTTATTTTGTGGCACAAAGGCAGAAATTTCTTTTGTTTTGGGGCAAAATTGCAAGAATTTCACTTATTTAAGGGCATAATTCAAAAATTCCTTTTATTTTGGGGCAAAAAGACAGAAATTCCGTTTATTTTTGGGTAAAAAGGCAGAAATTTCACTTATTTTGAGGTAAAAAGGAAGAAATTCCTCTTATTTTTGGGCAAAAATGAAGAAATTTCCCTTTTTTATGGCAAAAGATATACATTCCCCTTATTTTCGGGCTAAAAAGCAGAAATTCCAGTATTTTGGAGAAAAATGCAGAAATTCCCCTAATTGTGGAGCAAAAAGGCAGAAATTCCCTATATTTTAGGGCAAAAAGACAGAAATTCTCCTTGTTTTGGGGCAAAACTCAGAAATTCCAGTTACTTTGGGGCCAAATTCCAGAAATTTCCCTTATTTTGGGGCAAAATTGCAGAAATTTACTTATTTTAGGGTCAAAATTGCAGAAATTTCACTTATTTCAGGGAAAAAAGGCAGAAATTTTCCTTATTTTGGGGCAAAAAGGCAGAAATTCTTAATATTTTGTGGCAAAAATGCAGAAATTTCCCTTATTTTGAGGTAAAATGGCTGAAATCCCCTTATTTGGGGGCAAAAAGGTAGAAATTTCCTTTATTTTGGGGCAAAATTGCAGAAATTTCACTTATTTCAGGGTAATAATTCAGAAATTTTCCTTATTTTGAGGCAAAAAAGACAGAAATTCCCTTTGTTTTGGGGGAATAAGACAGAAATTCCACATATTGAGAGGAAAAAAAGCAGAAATTCCCATTATTTTGAAGCAAAAATGAAGAAATTTCCCTTTTTTGTGGCAAAAGGTAAACATTCCCCTAATTTTCGGGATGAAAAGTAGAAATTCCCCATATTTTGGGGCAAAATAGCAGAAATTCCCCTAATTGTGGGGCAAAAAGGAAGAAATTCCCTATATGTTAGGGCAAAAAGACAGAAATTCTCCTTATTTTGGGGCAAAATTCCAGAAAATTCCTTTATTTTGGGGCAAAATTGCAGAAATTTCACTTATTTTGAGGCAAAATTTCGGAAATATCACTTATTTCAGGAAAAAAAGGCAGAAATTTTTTTTATTTTGGGGCAAAAAGGCAGAAATTCCTAATATTTTGTGGCAAAAATGCAGAAAGTCCTCTTATTTTGAGGTAAAAGAGCTGAAATTCCCCTATTTGGGGGCAAAAAGGCAGAAATTTCCCTTATTTTGGGGCAAAATTGCAGTAATTTCACTTATTTCAGGGTAAGGAGTCAGAAATTTTCCTTAATTTGGGGCAAAAAGACAGAAATTCCCTTTGTTTTGGAGGAAAAGGCAGAAATTCCACTTATTTAGAGGCAATAATGCAGAAATTCCTCTTATTTTGGAGCAAAAATGAAGAAATTTCCCATTTATATGGCAAAAAGTTATGCATTCTTCTTCTTTTCGGGCAAAATGCAGAAATTCCCCGTATTTTGGAGCAAAATTGCAGAAATTGCCCTAATTGTGGTACAAAAAGGCAGAAATTCCCTATATGTTGGGGCAAAAAGACCGAAATTCTTCTTATTTTGGGGCAAAACTCAAAAATTCCTATTATTTTGGGGCAAAATTTCAGAAATTTCCCTTATTTTGGGGCAAAATTGCAGAAATTTCACTTATTTTGGGGCAAAATTGCAGAAATTTCACTTATTTAAGGGAAAAGAAGCAGAAATTTTCTTATTTTGGGGCAAAATGGCAGAAATTTCTTTTATTTTGATACATAATTGCAGAAATTTTTCTTATTTTGGGCAAAAAGGCAGAAATTTCCATATTTTGTGGCAAAAATGCAGAAATACCCCTTATTTTGAGGTAAAAAGCTTGAAATTCCCACTATTTTGGGGCAAAAAGGCAGAAATTCCCCTTATTTTGGGGCAAAAAGCAGACATTTCCCTTATTTTGGGGAAAATTTTAGAAATTTAACTTATTTCAGGGCAAAAAGTCAGAAATTCCCCTTATTTTGGGGCAAAAAGACAGAAATTCCGTTTATTTTTGGGGAAATATCAGAAATTGCACTTATTTGGAGTCAAAAAGGCAGAAAATCCCCTTATTTTGGGGTAAAAATCAAGAAATATCTATTTTTTATGGCAAAAAGGTATACATTCCCTTTATTTTCGGGCAAGATGGCAGAAATTCCTTGTATTTTGGAGCAAAATTGCAGAAATTCCCCTAATTTTGGAACAAAAAGGCAGAACTTCTTCTTATTTTGGTGTAAAACTGCAGAAATTTCACTTATTTCGCGGCAAAATGGCAGAAATTCCCTTTATTTTTGGCGAAAACGGTAGAAAATCCCCGTATTTTGAAGCAAAATTGCAGAAATTCACCTAATTTTGGGGTAAAACATGCAGTAATTTTCTTTATTTTGGGGCAAAAAGGCAGAAATTCCCCTTATTTTGGGGTAAAAGGCAGAAATTCCCCTTATTTTAGGGCAAAATTGCAGAAATTTCCCTTATTTGGAGACAAAAAACAGAAATTCCCTTTATTTTGGTTCAAAATTGCAGAAAATTTCTTTATTATGGGGAAAAATTGCAGATATTTTTTTTTATTTTAAGGCAAAATTGCAGAAATTTCACTTATTTCAGAGAAAAAAAGCAAAAATTTTTCTTATTTTAGGGCAAAAAGGCAGAAATTCACCTTATTTTTGGGCAAAAAGGCAGAAATTCACATTATTTTGGGGTAAAATTGCAGACATTTCACATATTTCAGGGCAAAAGGCAGAAATTCCCCTTATTTTGGGATAAAATTGCAGAAATTTCCTTTGTTTGGGGGCAAAAAGGCAGAAAATCCCCTTAATTTCAGGCAAAAAGGCAGAAATTTCCCGTATTTTGGAGCAAATTTGCAGAAATTCCCCTAATATTGGGGCAAAAATGCAGAAATTCCCTTTATTTGGGTCAAATCGGCAGAAGTTCCCCTTATTTTCGGAAAAGCGGCAGAAATTCCCTGTACTTTGAACCAAAATTGCAGAAATTCTCCTAATTTTGGTGCAAAAAGGCAGAAATTCCCTTTATTTTGGGGCAAAAATACAGAAATTCTTTTTATTTCGGGGCAAAAATCAGAAATTTCCCTTATTTTGGGGCAAAATTTGAGAAATTTCTTTTATTTTGGTACAGAATTGCAGAAATTTTTCTTATTTTGTGGCAAAAGGCAGAAATTTTCCATATTTTGGTGCAAAAAGGCTGAAATTCCCCTTATTTTTACGTAAAATGCTGAAATTCCCCATATTTTGGGGCAAAAAGGCAGAAATTCCCCTCATTTTGGGGCAAAAAGGCACAAATTTCCCTTATATTCGGGAAAAATTGCAGAAATTTCATTTATTTCAGGGCAAAAAGTCAGAAATTACTTTTATTTTGGGGCAAAAACAGAAATTTCTTTTATTTTGGTACAAAATTGAAGAAATTTTCCTTATTTGGAACAAAAAGTCAGAAATTCCTCATATTTTGAGCAAAAGGCAGAAATTCCCCTTATTTTGAGGTAAAAAGGCTGAAATTCCCGTTATTTTGGGGCAAAAAGGCAGAAATTCCCTTTACTTTTTGGCAAAAAGGCAGAAATTCCCGTTAATTGGGGCAGAAAAGCAAAAATTTTCCTTATTTGGGGGCAATAAGGCAGAAATTCCCCATATTTTGTGGCAAAAAGGCAGAAATTTTCCTTATTTGGAGGTAAAATGCTGAAATTCCCCTTATTTTGGCAAAAAGGCAGAAATTCCCCTTATTTTGGGGCAAAATTTCAGAAATTTCACTTATTTCAGGGCAAAAAGTCAGAAATTTGCCTTATTTTGGGGCAAAAAGCAGAAATTCTCCTAATTTTGGTGCCAAAAACAGAAATTCCTCTTATTTTGGGGTAAAATTGTGGAAATTTCAAATATTTCAGTGCAAAAAGGCACAAATTCCACTGTATTTCGGGCAATAAGAAATAAATTCTTTGTGTTTTGGAGTAAAATTTCAGAAATTCCCCTTATATTGTTGCTAAAATGTAAAAATTCCCTTTATTTTGGTTCAATAAGGCAGAAATTCCCCGTATTTTGAAGCAAAATTGCACATATTCTCCTAATTTTGAGGGAAAATGCAGAAATTCACATTATTTTGTTACAAAATAACAGAAATTCTCCTTATTTCAGGGCAAAAAGTCAGAAATTCCCCTTATTTTGGGGCAAAATTTCAGAAATTTCCTTTATTTTGGGGCAAAATTGCAGAAATCTCCCTTATTTTGGGGCAAAATTATAGAAATTTAACTTATTTCAGGGAAAAAACGCAGAAATTTCTATTATTTTGGAGCAAAAAGCCGAAATAACTTTCATTTTGGTTCAAAATTGCAGAAATTTTCTTTATTTTGAAGCAAAAATACAGAAATTCCCTATATTTTAGGGCAAAAAGGCAGAGATTCCCCTTATTATGAGATAAAAAGGCTGAAATTCCCTTTATTTTGGGGTAAAAAGACAGAAATTCCCCTTATTTTGTGGCAAAAATGCAGAAATTCCCCTTAATTTGGGGCAAAAGGCAGAAATTCCCCTTATTTTAGGGCAAAATTGCAGAAATTTCTCTTATTTGGGGACAAAAAACAGAAATTCCCTTTATTTTGGGTCAAAATTGCAGAAAATTCCTTTATTATGGGGAAAAATTGCAGATATTTTTTTTATTTTAAGGCAAAATTGCAGAAATTTCACTTATTTCAGAGAAAAAAAGCAAAAATTTTTCTTATTTTAGGGCAAAAAGGCAGAAATTCACCTTATTTTGGGGCAAAAAAGCAGAAATTCACCTTATTTTGGGGTAAAATTGCAGACATTTCACATATTTCAGGGCAAAAAGGCAGAAATTCCCCTTATTTTGGGATAAAATTGCAGAAATTTCCCTTGATTGGGGGCAAAAATGCAGAAAATCCCCTTAATTTCAGGCAAAAAGGCAGAAAATCCCCTTAATTTCGGGCAAAAAGGCAGAAATTCCCCGTATTTTGGAGCAAAATAGCAGAAATTCCCCTAATATTGGGGCAAAAATGCAGAAATACCCTTTATTTGGGGCAAATCGGCAGAAGTTCCCCTTATTTTTGGGAAAAGCAGCCGAAATTCCCTGTACTTTGAACCAAAATTGCAGAAACTCTCCTAATTTTGGTGCAAAAAGGCAGAAATTCCCTTTATTTTGGGGCAAAAATACAGAAATTCTCCTTATTTCGGGGCAAAAATCAGAAATATCCCTTATTTTGGGGCAAAATTTTAGAAATTTCTTTTATTTTGGTACAGAATTGCAGAAATTTTTCTTATTTTGTGGCACAAAGGCAGAAATTTTCCATATTTTGGTGCAAAAAGACTGAAATTCCCCTTATTTTTAGGTAAAATGCTGAAATTCCCCATATTTTGGGGCAAAAAGGCTGAAATTCCCCTCATTTTGGGGCAAAAAGGCACAAATTTCCCTTATTTTCAGGAAAAATTGCAGAAATTTCATTTATTTCAGGGCAAAAAGTCAGAAATTACTTTTATTTTGGGCAAAAACAGAAATTTCTTTTATTTTGGTACAAAATTGAAGAAATTTTCCTTATTTGGAACAAAAAGTCAGAAATTCCTCATATTTTGAGCAAAAGGCAGAAATTCCCCTTATTTTGAGGTAAAAAGGCTGAAATTCCCGTTATTTTGGGGCAAAAAGGCAGAAATTCCCTTTACTTTTTGGCAAAAAGGCAGAAATTCCCGTTAATTGGGGCAGAAAAGCAAAAATTTTCCTTATTTGGGGGCAATAAGGCAGAAATTCCCCATATTTTGTGGCAAAAAGGCAGAAATTTTCCTTATTTGGAGGTAAAATGCTGAAATTCCCCTTATTTTGGCAAAAAGGCAGAAATTCCCCTTATTTTGGGGCAAAATTTCAGAAATTTCCCTTATTTCAGGGCAAAAAGTCAGAAATTTGCCTTATTTTGGGGCAAAAAGCAGAAATTCTCCTAATTTTGGTGCCAAAATCAGAAATTCCTCTTATTTTGGGGTAAAATTGTGGAAATTTCAAATATTTCAGTGCAAAAGGCACAAATTCCACTGTATTTTGGGCAATAAGAAATAAATTCCTTGTGTTTTGGAGTAAAATTTCAGCAATTCCCCTTATATTGTTGCTAAAATGTAAAAATTCCCTTTATTTTGGTTCAATAAGGCAGAAATTCCCCGTATTTTGAAGCAAAATTGCACATATTCTCCTAATTTTGAGGGAAAATGCAGAAATTCACATTATTTTGTTACAAAATAACAGAAATTCTCCTTATTTCAGGGCAAAAAGTCAGAAATTCCCCTTATTTTGGGGCAAAATTTCAGAAATTTCCTTTATTTTGGGGCAAAGTTGCAGAAATCTCCCTTATTTTGGGGCAAAATTATAGAAATTTAACTTATTTCAGGGAAAAAACGCAGAAATTTCTCTTATTTTAAAGCAAAAAGCAGAAATAACTTTCATTTTGGTTCAAAATTGCAGAAATTTTCTTTATTTTGAGGCAAAAATACAGAAATTCCCTATATTTTAGGGCAAAAAGGCAGAGATTCCCCTTATTATGAGATAAAAAGGCTGAAATTCCCTTTATTTTGGGGTAAAAAGACAGAAATTCCCCTTATTTTGTGGCAATTATGCAGAAATTCCCCTTATTTTGGGGCAAAAGGCAGAAATTCCCCTTATTTTAGGGCAAAAAGGCAGAAATTTCTCTTATTTGGGGACATAAAACAGAAATTCCCTTTATTTTGGGTCAAAATTGCAGAAAATTCCTTTATTATGGGGAAAAATTGCAGATATTTTTTTTATTTTAAGGCAAAATTGCAGAAATTTCACTTATTTCAGAGAAAAAAAGCAAAAATTTTTCTTATTTTAGGGCAAAAAGGCAGAAATTCACCTTATTTTGGGGCAAAAAGGCAGAAATTCACCTTATTTTGGGGTAAAATTGCAGACATTTCACATATTTCAGGGCAAAAAGGCAGAAATTCCCCTTATTTTGGGATAAAATTGCAGAAATTTCCCTTGTTTGGGGGCAAAAAGGCAGAAAATCCCCTTAATTTCGGGCAAAAAGGCAGAAAATCCCCTTAATTTCGGGCAAAAAGGCAGAAATTCCCCGTATTTTGGAGCAAAATAGCAGAAATTCCCCTAATATTGGGGCAAAAATGCAGAAATTCCCTTTATTTGGGGCAAATCGGCAGAAGTTCCCCTTATTTTCGGGAAAAGCGGCAGAAATTCCCTGTACTTTGAACCAAAATTGCAGAAACTCTCCTAATTTTGTTGCAAAAAGGCAGAAATTCCCTTTATTTTGGGGCAAAAATACAGAAATTCTCCTTATTTCGGGGCAAAAATCAGAAATATCCCTTATTTTGGGGCAAAATTTTAGAAATTTCTTTTATTTTGGTACAGAATTGCAGAAATTTTTCTTATTTTGTGGCAAAAAGGCAGAAATTTTCCATATTTTGGTGCAAAAAGGCTGAAATTCCCCTTATTTTTTGGTAAAATGCTGAAATTCCCCATATTTTGGGGCAAAAAGGCTGAAATTCCTCTCATTTTGGGGCAAAAAAGCACAAATTTCCCTTATTTTCGGGCAAAATTGCAGAAATTTCATTTATTTCAGGGCAAAAAGTCAGAAATTACTTTTATTTTGGGGCAAAAACAGAAATTTCTTTTATTTTGGTAAAAAATTGAAGAAATTTTTCTTATTTGGAACAAAAAGTCAGAAATTCCTCATATTTTGAGCAAAAGGCAGAAATTCCCTTTATTTTGAGGTAAAAAGGCTGAAATTCCCGTTATTTTGGGGCAAAAAGGCAGAAATTCCCTTTACTTTGTGGCAAAAAGGCAGAAATTCCCATTAATTGGGGCAGAAAAGCAAAAATTTTCCTTATTTGGGGGCAATAAGGCAGAAATTCCCCATATTTTGTGGCAAAAAGGCAGAAATTTTCTTTATTTTGAGGTAAAATGCTGAAATTCCCCTTATTTTGGCAAAAGGCTGAAATTCCCCTTATTTTGGGGCAAAATGGCAGAAATTTCACTTATTTCAGGGCAAAAAGTCAGAAATTTGCCTTATTTTGGGGCAAAAAGCAGAAATTCTCCTAATTTTGGGGCCAAAAACAGAAATTCCTCTTATTTTGGGGTAAAATTGTGGAAATTTCAAATATTTCAGTGCAAAAAGGCAGAAATTCCACTGTATTTCGAGCAATAATGCAGAAATTCCTTGTATTTTGGAGTAAAATTTCAGAAATTCCCCTTATATTTTTGCAAAAATGCAGAAATTCCCTATATTTTGGTTCAATAAGGCAAAAATTCCTTGTATTTTGAAGCAAAATTGCAAATATTCTCCTAATTTTGAGGGAAAAAGCAGAAATTCACATTATTTTGTTACAAAATAACAGAAATTCTCCTTATTTCAGGGCAAAAAGTCAGAAATTCTTCTTATTTTGGGGCAAAATTTCAGAAATTTCCTTTATTTTGGGGCAAAATTGCAGAAATCTCCCTTATTTTGGGGCAAAATTATAGAAATTTAACTTATTTCAGGGGAAACACACAGAAATTTCTCTTATTTTGGAGCAAAAAGGCAGAAATAACTTTTATTTTGGTACAAAATTGTAGAAATTTTCTTTATTTTGGGGCAAAAATACAGAAATTCCCCATATTTTAGGGCAAAAAGGCAGAGATTCCCCTTATTATGAGGTAAAAAGGCTGAAATTCCCTTTATTTTGGGGTAAAAATACAGAAATTCCCCTTATTTTGTGGCAAAAGGCAGAAATTTCCCTTATTTTGGGGCAAAATTGCAGAAATTTCACTTATTTCAAGGCAAAATTTAAAAATTCCTTTTAGTTTGGAGCAAAAAGACAGAAATTCCGTTTATTTTTAGGTAAAAAGGCAGAAATTTCACTTATTTTGAGGTAAAAAGGCAGAAATTCCTCTTATTTTTGGGCAAAAATGAAGAAATTTCCCTATTTTGTGGCAAAAGGTATACATTACCCTTATTTTCGGACGAAAAAGTAGAAATTCCACGTATTTTGGAGCAAAATTGCAGAAATTCCCCTAATTGTGGGGCAAAATGCAGAAATTCCCTATATGTTGGGTCAAAAAGGAAGAAATTCTTATTATTTTGGGGCAAAACTCAGAAATTCCACTTATTTTGGGGCAAAATTCCAGAAATTTCCCTTATTTTGAGGCAAAATTGCAGAAATTTGACTTATTTTGTGGCAAAATTGCAGAAATTTCACTTATTTCAGGGAAAAAAGGCAGAAATTTTCCTTATTTTGGGGCAAAAAGGCAGAAATTTCTTTTATTTTGGTACAAAATTGCAGAATTTTTTTTTATTTTGGGGCAAAAAGGCTGAAATTTCCCATATTTTGTAGCAAAAATGCAAAAATTTCTTTTATTTTGAGGTAAAAAGGCTGAAATTCCCCTTATTTGGAGGCAAAGAGGCAGAAATTTCACTTATTTTGGGGCAAAATTGCAGAAATTTCACTTATTTCAGGGAAAAATAGGCAGAAATTTTCTTATTTTGGTGCAAAAAGGAAGAAATTGCTAATATTTTGTGGCAAAAAATGCAGAAATTCCCCTTATTTTGAGGTAAAAAAGGCTGAAATTCCCCTTATTTGGGGGCAAAAAGGCAGAAATTTCCCTAATTTTGGGGCAAAATTGCAGAAATTTCACTTATTTCAGAGTAATAAGTCAGAAATTTTCCTTATTTTGGTGCAAAAAAGACAGGAATTCCCTTTGTTTTGAGGGAAAAAGAAAAAAATTCCACTAATTTAGAGGCAAAAAAGCAGAAATTCCGCTTATTTTGGAGCAAAAATGAAGAAATTTCCCTTTTTTATGGCAAAAAGGTATGCATTCTTCTTATTTTTGGACAAAAATGCAGAAATTCCCCGTATTTTGGAGCAAAATTGCAGAAATTCCCCTAATTGTGGGGCAAAAAGGCAAAATTTCCCTATATGTTAGTGCAAAAAGACAGAAATTCTCCTTATTTTGGGGCAAAACTCAGAAATTCCACTTATTTTGGGGCAAAATTCCAGATTGTAGGGCAAAATTTCGGAAATTTCACTTATTTCAAAAAAAAAAAGGCAGAAATTTTCCTTATTTTGAGGCAAAAGGGCCGAAATTTCCCTTGTTTTGGAGCAAAAATGCAGAAATTCCCCTTATTTTGAGGTAAAAAGGCGGAAATTCCCCTTATTTGGGGGCAAAAGGAAGAAATTTCCCTTACTTTGGGGCAAAATTGCAGAAATTTCACTTACTTCCGGGTAATAAGTCAGAAATTTTCCTTATTTTGGGGCAAAAAAGACAGAAATTCCCTTTGTTTTGGGGTAAAGACAGAAATTCCAGTTATTTAGAGGCAAAAAAGCAGAAATTCCCTTTATTTTGGAGCAAAAATGAAGAAATTTCCCTTTTTTATGGCAAAAAGGTATCCATTCTTCTTATTTTCGGGCAAAAAGGCAGAAATTCCCCATATCTTGGGGCAAAATTGCAGAAATTCCCCTAATTGTGGGGCAAAAACGCAGAAATTCCCTATATGTTGGCGCAAAGAGACAGAAATTCTCCTTATTTTGGGTAAGACTCAGAAATTCCACTTATTTTGGGGCAAAATTTCAGAAATTTCCCTTATTTTGGGGCAAAATTGCAGAAATTTGATATATTTTGGGGCAAAATTGCAGAAATTTCACTTATTTCAGGAAAAAAAGGCAGAAATTTTCCTTATTTTGAAACAAAAAGGCAGAAATTCCTAATATTTTGTGGCAAAAATGCAGAAATTCCCCTTATTTTGAGGTTAAAAGGCTGAAATTCCCATTATTTGGGGGCAAAAAGGCAGAAATTTCCCTAATTTTCGGGCAAAATTGGAGAAATTTCACTTATTTCAGGGTAATAAGTCAGAAATTTTTTTTATTTTGGGGCAAAAAAGACAGGAATTCCCTTTGTTTTGCAGGAAAAAGACAGAAATTCCACTTATTTAGAGGCAAAAAAGCAGAAATTCCCCTTAATTATGAGCAAAAATAAAGAAATTTCCCTTTTTTATGGCAAAAAGGTATGCATTCTTCTTATTTTTGGGCAAAAAGGCAGAAATTCCCTGTATTTTGGAGCAAAATTGCAGAAATTCCCCTAACTGTGGGGCAAAAAGGCAGAAATTTCCTATATGTTAGGGCAAAAAACAGAAATTCTCCTTATTTTGGGGCAAAACTCAGAAATTCCACTTATTTTGGGGCAAAATTCTAGAAATTTCCCTTATTTTGGGGCAAAATTTCAGAAATTTCACTTATTTAAGGGAAAAAAGGCAGAAATTTTCTTATTATGGTGCAAAAAGGCAGAAATTCCTAATATTTTGTGGCAAAAATGCAGAAATTCCCTTTATTTTGAGGTAAAAAGGCTGAAATTACCTTTATTTGGGGGCAAAAATGCAGAAATTCCCCTAATTTTGGGGCAAAATTGCCAAAACTTTACTTATGTCAGAAAAAAAGCAGAAATTTTCTTATTTTGGGGCAAAAGGCAGAAATTTCTTTTATTTTGGTACAAAATTGCAGAAATTTTTCTTATTTTGGGGCAAAAAGGCAGAAATTTCCCATATTTTGGGGCAAAAATGCAGAAATTCCCCTTATTTTGAGGTAAAAAGGCTGAAATTCCCCTTATTTGGGGGCAAAAGGCCGAAATTTCCCTTATTTTGGGGCAAAATTGCAGAAATTTCACTTATTTCAGGGTAATAAGTCAGAAATTTTCCTTATTTTGGGGCAAAAAAGACAGAAATTCCCTTTGTTTTGGGGGAAAAAGACAGAAATTCCACTTATTTAGAGGCAGAAATCCAGAAATTCCCCTTATTTTGAGATAAATAGGCTGAAATTCCCCTTATTTGGGTGCAAAAAGGCAGAAATTTCCCTTATTTTGGTGCAAAAAGACAGAAATTCCCCTTATTTTGTCGCAAAAAGGCAGAAATTTCTTTTGTTTTAAGGCAACATTGCAGAAATTTCACTTATTTCAGGGCACAATTCAAAAATTCCTTTTATTTTGGGGCAAAAAGACAGAAATTCCATTTATTTTTCAGTAAAAAGGCAGAAATTTCACTTATTTTGAGGCAAATAAGCAGAAATTCCCATTATTTTGGAGCAAAATTGAAGAAATTTCCCTTTTTTGTGGCAAAAGGTAAACATTCCCCTGATTTTCGGGCTGAAAAGTAGAAATTCCCCGTATTTTGGAGCAAAATTGCAGAAATTCCCCTAATTGTGGGGCAAAAAGGCAGAAATTCCCTGCATGTTGGGGCAAAAAGACAGAAATTCTAATTATTTTGGGGCAAAATTGCAGAAATTTCACTTATTTTGGGGCAAAATTGCAAAATTTCACTTATTTCAGAGGAAAAAAGCAGAAATTTTCTTATTTTGGGGCAAAAAAACAGAAATTCCTAATATTTTGTGTCAAAAATTCAGATATTCCTTTTATTTTGAGGTAAAAAGGCTAAAATTCTCCTTATTTGGGGGCAAAATGCAGAAATTTCCCTTATTTTGGGGCAAAATTGGAGAAATTTCACTTATATCAGGGTAATAAGTCAGAAATTTTTGTTATTTTGGGGCACAAAAGACAGGAATTCCCTTTGTTTTGGGGGAAAAAGACAGAAATAGCACATATTCAGAGGTAAAAAAGCAGAAATTCCCCTGATTTTGGAGCAAAAATGAAGAAATTTTTTTTATGGCAAAAAGGTATGCATTCTTATTATTTTTGGGCAAAAAGGCAGAAATTTCCCGTATTTTGGAGCAAAATTGCCGAAATTCCCCTAATTGTGGGGCAAAAACGCAGAAATTCCCTATATGTTGGGGCAAAAAGACAGAAATTCTCTTTATTTTGTGGCAAATCTCAGAAATTCCACTTATTTTAGGGCAAAATTCGAGAAATTTCCCTTATTTGGGGCAAAATTGCAGAATTTTCACTTATTTTGAGGCAAAATTGCAGAAATTTCACTTATTTCAGGGAAAAAATGCAGAAATTTTCTTATTTTGGTGCAAAAACGAAGAAATTCCTAATATTCTGTGGCAAAAATGCAGAAATTCCCCTTATTTTGAGGTTAAAAAGGCTGAAATTCCCTTATTTGGGGGCAAAAAGGCAGAAATTTCCATAATTTTGGGGCAAAATTGCAGAAATTTCATTTATTTCAGAGTAATAAGTCAGAAATTTTCCTTATTTTGGTGCAAAAAAGACAGGAATTCCCTTTGTTTTGAGGGAAAAAGACAGAAATTCCACTAATTTAGAGGCAAAAAAGCAGAAATTCCGCTTATTTTGGAGCAAAAATAAAGAAATTTCCCTTTTTTATGGCAAAAACTTATGCATTCTTCTTATTTTCGGGCAAAAAGGCAGAAATTCCCCGTATTTTGGAGCAAAATTGCAGAAATTCCCCTAATTGTGGGGCAAAAAGGCAGAAATTCCCTATATGTTAGGGCAAAAAGACAGAAATTCTTCTTATTTTGGGGCAAAACTTAGAAATTCCACTTATTTTGGGGCAAAATTCCAAAAATTTACCTTATTTTGGGGCAAAATTGCAGAAATTTCACTTATTTCAGGAAAAAAAGGCAGAAATTTTCTTATTTTGGTGCAAAAAGGAAGAAATTCCTAATATTTTGTGGCAAAAATGCAGAAATTCCCCTTATTTTGAGGTAAAAAATGCTTAAATTCCCCTTATTTGGGGGCAAAAATGAAGAAATTTCCCTTATTTTGGAGCAAAATTGCAGAAACTTCACTTACTTCAGGGTAATAAGTCAGAAATTTTCCTTATTTTGGGGCAAAAAAGACAGGAATTCCCTTTGTTTTGGGGGAAAAAGACAGAAATTCCAAGTATTTAGAAGCAAAAAAAGCAGAAATTCCCCTTATTTTGGAGAAAAAATGAAGAAATTTCCCTTTTTTATGGCAAAAAGGGATGCATTCTTCTTATTTTTGGGCAAAAAGGCAGAAATTTCCCGTATTTTGGAGCAAAATTGCAGAAATTCCCCTAATTGTGGGGCAAAAAGGCAGAAATTCCCTATATGTTGGGGCAAAAAAACAGAAATTCTCCTTATTTTGGGGCAAATCTCAGAAATTCCACTTATTTTGGGGCAAAATTTCAGAAATTTCTCTTATTTTGGGGCAAAATTGCAGAAATTTCACTTATTTTGGGGCAAAATTGCAGAAATTTCACATATTTCAGGGATAAAAGGCAGAAATTTTTTTTATTTTGGTGCAAAAAGGCAGAAATTCCTAATATTTTGTGGCAAAAAATGCAGAAATTTCCCTTATTTTGAGGTAAAAAAGCTGAAATAGCTCTTATTTGGGGGCAAGAAGGCAGAAATTTCCCTAATTTTGGGGCAAAATTGCCGAAATTTCACTTATTGCAGAGTAATAAGTCAGAAATTTTCCTTATTTTGGGGCAAAAAAAGACAGGAATTCCCTTTGTTTTGAGGGAAAAATACAGAAATTCCACTAATTTAGAGGCAAAAGCAGAAATTCCCCTTATTTTGGAGCAAAAATAAAGAAATTTCTCTTTTTTTATGGCAAAAAGGTATGCATTCTTCTTATTTTCGGGCAAAAAGGGAGAAATTTCTTTTATTTTGGTACAAAATTGCAGAAATTTTTCTTATTTTGGGGCAAAAAGGCAGAAATTTCCCATATTTTGGGGCAAAAATGCAGAAATTCCCTTTATTTTGAGGTAAAAAGGCTGAAATTCCCCTTATTTGGGGGCAAAAGGCCTAAATTTCCCTTATTTTGGGGCAAAATTGCAGAAATTTCACTTATTTCAGGGTAATAAGTCAGAAATTTTTTTTATTTTGGGGCAAAAAAGACAGGAATTCCCTTTGTTTTGCAGGAAAAAGACAGAAATTCCACTTATTTAGAGGCAAAAAAGCAGAAATTCCCCTTAATTATGAGCAAAAATAAAGAAATTTCCCTTTTTTATGGCAAAAAGGTATGCATTCTTCTTATTTTTGGGCAAAAAGGCAGAAATTCCCTGTATTTTGGAGCAAAATTGCAGAAATTCCCCTAACTGTGGGGCAAAAAGGCAGAAATTTCCTATATGTTAGGGCAAAAAACAGAAATTCTCCTTATTTTGGTGCAAAACTCAGAAATTCCACTTATTTTGGGGCAAAATTCTAGAAATTTCCCTTATTTTGGGGCAAAATTTCAGAAATTTCACTTATTTAAGGGAAAAAAAGCAGAAATTTTCTTATTATGGTGCAAAAAGGCAGAAATTCCTAATATTTTGTGGCAAAAATGCAGAAATTCCCTTTATTTTGAGGTAAAAAGGCTGAAATTACCTTTATTTGGGGGCAAAAATGCAGAAATTCCCCTAATTTTGGGGCAAAATTGCCAAAACTTTACTTATGTCAGAAAAAAAGCAGAAATTTTCTTATTTTGGGGCAAAAGGCAGAAATTTCTTTTATTTTGGTACAAAATTGCAGAAATTTTTCTTATTTTGGGGCAAAAAGGCAGAAATTTCCCATATTTTGGGGCAAAAATGCAGAAATTCCCCTTATTTTGAGGTAAAAAGGCTGAAATTCCCCTTATTTGGGGGCAAAAGGCCGAAATTTCCCTTATTTTGGGGCAAAATTGCAGAAATTTCACTTATTTCAGGGTAATAAGTCAGAAATTTTCCTTATTTTGGGGCAAAAAAGACAGAAATTCCCTTTGTTTTGGGGGAAAAAGACAGAAATTCCACTTATTTAGAGGCAGAAATCCAGAAATTCCCCTTATTTTGAGATAAATAGGCTGAAATTCCCCTTATTTGGGTGCAAAAAGGCAGAAATTTCCCTTATTTTGGTGCAAAAAGACAGAAATTCCCCTTATTTTGTCGCAAAAAGGCAGAAATTTCTTTTGTTTTAAGGCAACATTGCAGAAATTTCACTTATTTCAGGGCACAATTCAAAAATTCCTTTTATTTTGGGGCAAAAAGACAGAAATTCCATTTATTTTTCAGTAAAAAGGCAGAAATTTCACTTATTTTGAGGCAAATAAGCAGAAATTCCCATTATTTTGGAGCAAAAATGAAGAAATTTCCCTTTTTTGTGGCAAAAGGTAAACATTCCCCTGATTTTCGGGCTGAAAAGTAGAAATTCCCCGTATTTTGGAGCAAAATTGCAGAAATTCCCCTAATTGTGGGGCAAAAAGGCAGAAATTCCCTGCATGTTGGGGCAAAAAGACAGAAATTCTAATTATTTTGGGGCAAAATTGCAGAAATTTCACTTATTTTGGGGCAAAATTGCAAAATTTCACTTATTTCAGAGGAAAAAAGCAGAAATTTTCTTATTTGGGGGCAAAAAAACAGAAATTCCTAATATTTTGTGTCAAAAATTCAGATATTCCTTTTATTTTGAGGTAAAAAGGCTAAAATTCTCCTTATTTGGGGGCAAAATGCAGAAATTTCCCTTATTTTGGGGCAAAATTGGAGAAATTTCACTTATATCAGGGTAATAAGTCAGAAATTTTTGTTATTTTGGGGCACAAAAGACAGGAATTCCCTTTGTTTTGGGGGAAAAAGACAGAAATAGCACATATTCAGAGGTAAAAAAGCAGAAATTCCCCTGATTTTGGAGCAAAAATGAAGAAATTTTTTTTTATGGCAAAAAGGTATGCATTCTTATTATTTTTGGGCAAAAAGGCAGAAATTTCCCGTATTTTGGAGCAAAATTGCCGAAATTCCCCTAATTGTGGGGCAAAAACGCAGAAATTCCCTATATGTTGGGGCAAAAAGACAGAAATTCTCTTTATTTTGTGGCAAATCTCAGAAATTCCACTTATTTTAGGGCAAAATTCGAGAAATTTCCCTTATTTGGGGCAAAATTGCAGAATTTTCACTTATTTTGAGGCAAAATTGCAGAAATTTCACTTATTTCAGGGAAAAAATGCAGAAATTTTCTTATTTTGGTGCAAAAACGAAGAAATTCCTAATATTCTGTGGCAAAAATGCAGAAATTCCCCTTATTTTGAGGTTAAAAAGGCTGAAATTCCCTTATTTGGGGGCAAAAAGGCAGAAATTTCCATAATTTTGGGGCAAAATTGCAGAAATTTCATTTATTTCAGAGTAATAAGTCAGAAATTTTCCTTATTTTGGTGCAAAAAAGACAGGAATTCCCTTTGTTTTGAGGGAAAAAGACAGAAATTCCACTAATTTAGAGGCAAAAAAGCAGAAATTCCGCTTATTTTGGAGCAAAAATAAAGAAATTTCCCTTTTTTATGGCAAAAACTTATGCATTCTTCTTATTTTCGGGCAAAAAGGCAGAAATTCCCCGTATTTTGGAGCAAAATTGCAGAAATTCCTCTAATTGTGGGGCAAAAAGGCAGAAATTCGCTATATGTTAGGGCAAAAAGACAGAAATTCTTCTTATTTTGGGGCAAAACTTAGAAATTCCACTTATTTTGGGGCAAAATTCCAAAAATTTACCTTATTTTGGGGCAAAATTGCAGAAATTTCACTTATTTCAGGAAAAAAAGGCAGAAATTTTCTTATTTTGGTGCAAAAAGGAAGAAATTCCTAATATTTTGTGGCAAAAATGCAGAAATTCCCCTTATTTTGAGGTAAAAAATGCTTAAATTCCCCTTATTTGGGGGCAAAAAGGAAGAAATTTCCCTTATTTTGGAGCAAAATTGCAGAAACTTCACTTACTTCAGGGTAATAAGTCAGAAATTTTCCTTATTTTGGGGCAAAAAAGACAGGAATTCCCTTTGTTTTGGGGGAAAAAGACAGAAATTCCAAGTATTTAGAAGCAAAAAAAGCAGAAATTCCCCTTATTTTGGAGAAAAAATGAAGAAATTTCCCTTTTTTATGGCAAAAAGGGATGCATTCTTCTTATTTTTGGGCAAAAAGGCAGAAATTTCCCGTATTTTGGAGCAAAATTGCAGAAATTCCCCTAATTGTGGGGCAAAAAGGCAGAAATTCCCTATATGTTGGGGCAAAAAAACAGAAATTCTCCTTATTTTGGGGCAAATCTCAGAAATTCCACTTATTTTGGGGCAAAATTTCAGAAATTTCTCTTATTTTGGGGCAAAATTGCAGAAATTTCACTTATTTTGGGGCAAAATTGCAGAAATTTCACATATTTCAGGGATAAAAGGCAGAAATTTTTTTTATTTTGGTGCAAAAAGGCAGAAATTCCTAATATTTTGTGGCAAAAAATGCAGAAATTTCCCTTATTTTGAGGTAAAAAAGCTGAAATAGCTCTTATTTGGGGGCAAGAAGGCAGAAATTTCCCTAATTTTGGGGCAAAATTGCCGAAATTTCACTTATTGCAGAGTAATAAGTCAGAAATTTTCCTTATTTTGGGGCAAAAAAAGACAGGAATTCCCTTTGTTTTGAGGGAAAAATACAGAAATTCCACTAATTTAGAGGCAAAAGCAGAAATTCCCCTTATTTTGGAGCAAAAATAAAGAAATTTCTCTTTTTTTATGGCAAAAAGGTATGCATTCTTCTTATTTTCGGGCAAAAAGGGAGAAATTCCTTGTATTTTGGAGCAAAATTGCAGAAATTCCCCGAATTGTGAGGCAAAAAGCCAGAATTTCCCTATATGTTAGGGCAAAAAGACAGAAATTCTCCTTATTTTGGGGCAAAACTCAGAAATTCCACTTATTTTGGGGCAAAAGTCCAGAAATTTCCTTTATTGTAGGGCAAAATTTCGGAAATTTCACTTATTTCAGGGAAAAAAGGCAAAAATTTTCCTTATTTTTAGGCAAAAGGGCCGAAATTTCTCTTATTTTGGGGCAAAAATGCAGAAATTCCCCTTATTTTGAGGTACAAAGGCTGAAATTTTTTTTATTTGGGGGCAAAAAGAAGAAATTTCCCTTACTTTGGGGCAAAATTGCAGAAATTTCACTTACTTCAGGGTAATAAGTCAAAAATTTTCCTTATTTTGGGGCAAAAAAGACAGAAATTTCCTTTGTTTTGGGGGAAAAAGACAGAAATTCCAGTTATTTAGAGGCAAAAAAGCAGAAATTCCCCTTATTTTGGAGCAAAAATGAAGAAATTTCCCTTTTCTATGGCAAAAAGGTATGCATTCTTCTTGTTTTCGGTCAAAAAGGCAGAAATTCCCCATATCTTGGAGCAAAATTGCAGAAATTCCCCTAATTGTGGGGCAAAAATGCAGAAATTCCATATATGTTGGGGCAAAGAGACAGAAATTCTCCTTATTTTGGTGCAAAACTCAGAAATTCCACTTATTTTGGGGCAAAATTCCAGAAATATCCCTTATTTTGGGGCAAAATTGCAAAAATTTGACTTATTTTGGGGCAAAATTGCAGAAATTTCACTTATTTTAGGGAAAAAAGGCAGAAATTTTCCTTATTTTGAAACAAAAAGGCAGAAATTCCTAATATTTTGTGGCAAAAATGCAGAAATTCCCCTTATTTTGAGGTTAAAGGCTGAAATTCCCATTATTTGGGGGCAAAAAGGCAGAAATTTCCCTAATTTTCGGGCAAAATTGGAGAAATTTCACTTATTTCAGGGTAATAAGTCAGAATTTTTTCTTATTTTGGGGCAAAAAAGACAAGAATTCCCTTTGTTTTGTGGTAAAAAGACAGAAATTCTACTTATTTAGAAGCAAAAAAGAAGAAATTTTCCTTATTTTGGAGCAAAAATGAAGAAATTACCCTTTTTTATGGCAAAAAAGTATGCATTCTTCTTATTTTTGGGCAAAAAGGCAGAAATTCCTCGTATTTTGGAGCAAAATTGCAGAAATTCCCCTAATTGTGGGGCAAAAAGGCAGATATTCCCTATATGTTAGGGCAAAAAACAGAAATTCTCCTTATTTTGGTGCAATACTCAGAAATTCCACTTATTTTGGGGCAAAATTCCAGAAATTTCCCTTATTTTGAGGAAAAATTTCAGAAATTTCACTTATTTCAGGGAAAAAAGGAAGAAATTTTTTTATTATGGTGCAAAAAAGCAGAAATTCCTAATATTTTGTGGTAAAAATGCAGAAATTCCCTTTATTTTGAGGTAAAAAGGCTGAAATTTTCTTTATTTGGGGGCAAAAAGGCAGAAATTCCCCTAATTTTGGGGCAAAATTGCAGAAATTTTACTTATTTCAGAAAAAAAGCAGAAATTTTCTTATTTTGGGTCAAAAGGCAGAAATTTCTTTTATTTTGGTACAAACTTGCAGAAATTTTCCTTATTTTGGGGCAAAAAAGCAGAAATTTCCCATATTTTGGGGCAAAAATGCAGAATTTCCCTTATTTTGAGGTATAAAGGCTGAAATTCCCCTTATTTGGGGGCAAAAGGCAGAAATTTCCCTTATTTTGGGGCAAAATTGCCGAAATTTAACTTATTTCAGGTAATAAGTCAGAAATTTTCCTTATTTTGGGGCAAAAAAGACAGAAATTTCCTTTGTTTTGGGGGAAAAAGACAGAAATTCCACTTATTTAGAGGCAAAAATGAAGAAATTCCCGTTATTTTGGAGCAAAAATGAAGAAATTTCCCTTTTTTATGACAAATAGGTATGCATTCTTCTTATTTTCAGGCAAAAAGGCAGAAATTCCCCGTATTTTGGAGCAAAATTGCAGAAATTCCCCTAATTGTGGGGCAAAAAGGCAGAAATTCCCTATATGTTGGGGCAAAAAGATCAAAATTCTTATTTTGGGGCAAAACTCAGAAATTTCCCTTTTTGGGGCAAAATTCCAGAAATTTCCCTTATTTTGGGGCAAAATTGCAGAAATTTGACTTATTTTGGGGCAAAATTGCAGAAATTTCACTTATTTCAGAAAAAAAGCAGAAATTTTCTTATTTTGGAACAAAAAGGCAGAAATTTCTTTTATTTTGATACAAAATTGCAGAAATTTTTCTTATTTTGGGGCAAAAAGGCAGAAATTTTTCATATTTTGGGGCAGAAATCCAGAAATTCCCCACATTTTGAGGTAAAAAGGCTGAAATTCTTCTTATTTGGGGGCAAAAAGGGAGAAATTTCCCTTATTTTCGGGCAAAATTGCAGAAATTTCACTTATTTCAGAGTAATAAGTCAGAAATTTTCCTTATTTTGGGGCAAAAAACTCAGAAATTTCCTTTGTTTTGGGGGGAAAAGACAGAAATTCCACTTATTTAGAGGCAGAAAAGAAGAAATTCCCCTTATTTTGGAGCAAAAATGAAGCAATTTCCTTTTTTTATGGCAAAAAGGTATGCATTCTTCTTATTTTCGGGCAAAAAGGCAGAAATTCCTGGTATTTTGGAGCAAAATTGCAGAAATTCCCCTTATTGTGCCGCCAAAAGGCAGAAATTCCCTATATGTTGGGGCAAAAAGACAGAAATTCTCCTTATTTTGGGGCAAAACTCAGAAATTCCACTTATTTTGGGGCAAAATTCTAGAAATTTTCCTTATTTTGGGGCAAAATTGCAGAAATTTGACTGTTTTGGTGGCAAAATTGCAGAAATTTCACTTATTTCAAAAAAAGCAGATATTTTCTTATTTTGGGGCAAAAAGGCAGAAATTTCTTTTATTTTGGTACAAAATTGCAGAAATTTTTCTTATTTTGGGGCAAAAAGTCAGAAATTTCCCATGTTTTGGGGCAAAAATGCAGAAATTCCCCTTATTTTGAGGTAAAAAGGCTGAAATTCCTCTTATTTGGGGGTAAAAAGGCAGAAATTTCCTTTATTGTGGGTCAAAATTGCAGAAATTTCACTTATTTCATGGTAATAAGTCAGAAATTTTCATATTTTGGGGCAAAAAAGACAGAAATTCCCTTTGTTTTGGGGGAAAATACAGAAATTCCAATTATTTAGAGGCAAAAAAGCAGAAATTCCCCTTATTTTGGAGCAAAAATGAAGAAATTTCCCTTTTTTATGGCAAAACGGTATGCATTCTTCTTATTTTCGGGCAAAAAGGCAGAAATTCCCCATATTTTGGAGCAAAATTGCAGAAATTCCCCTAATGATGGGGCAAAAAGGCAGAAATTCCCTATATGATGGGACAAAAAGACAGAAATTCTCCTTAGTTTGGGGCAAAACTCAGAAATTTTTCTTATTTTGAAGCAAAATTCCAGAAATTTCACTTATTTCAGAAAAAAAAAAGCAGAAATTTTCTTATAATGGGGTAAAAAGGCAGAAATTTCTTTTATTTTGGTACAAAATTGCAGAAATTTTCCTTATTTTGGGGCAAAAAGGGAGAAATTTCCCTTATTTTGGGGAAAAATGCAGAAATTCCACTTAATTTAGGTAAAAAGGCTGAAATTCCCCTTATTTGGTGACAAAAAAGCAGAAATTTCCCTTATTTTGGGGCAAAATTGCAGAAATTTCACTAATTTCAGGGTAATAAGTCAGAAATTTTCCTTATTTTGGGGCAAAAAAAACAGAAATTCTTTTTGTTTTGGGGGAAAAAGACTGAAATTCCACTTATTTAAAGGCAAAAAAGCAGAAATTCCCCTTATTTTGGAGCAAAATTGCAGAAATTCCCCTAATTGTGGGTCAAAAAGGCAGAAATTTTCTATATGTTGGGGCAAAAAGACAGAAATTCTCTTTATTTTTGGGCAAATCTCAGAAATTCCACTTATTTTGGGGCAAAATTCAAGAAATTTCACATATTTTGGGGCAAAATTGCAGAAATTTCACTTGTTTTAGGGCAAAATTGCAGAAATTTCACTTATTTCGGGATAAAAAAGCAGAAATTTTCTTTATTTTGGGGCAAAAAGGCAGAAATTCCTAATATTTTGTGGCAAAAATGCAGAAATTTCTTCTATTTTGAGGTAAAAAGGCTGAAATTCCCATTAATTGGGGATAAAAAGGCAGAAATTTCCCTAATTTTCGGGCAAAATTGCAGAAATTTCACTTACTTCAGGGTAATAAGTCAAGAATTTTTCTTATTTTGGGGAAAATGAGACAGAACTTCCCTTTGTTTTGTGGGAAAAAGACAGAAATTCCACTTATTTAGTGGCAAAAAAGCAGAAATTCCCTTTATTTTGAAGCAAAAATGAAGAAATTTCCATTTTTCTGGCAGAAAGGTATGCATTCTTCTTATTTTCGGGCAAAAATGCAGAAATTACCTGTATTTTGGAGCAAAATTACAGAAATTCCCCTAATTGTGGGGCAAAAAGTCAGAAATTCCCTATATGTTTGGGCAAAAAGACAGAAATTCTCCTTATTTTGGGGCAAAACTCAGAAATTTCACTTATTTTGGGGCAAAATTGCAGAAATTTCACTTATTTCAGAAAAAAAAAGCAGAAATTTTCTTATATTGGGGCAAAAAGCCAGAAATTTCTTTTATTTTGGTACAAAATTACAGAAATTTCTTTATTTTGGGGCAAAAAGGCAGAAATTTCCCTTATTTTGGGAAAAAATGCAGAAATTCCACTTATTTTGAGGTAAAAAGGTTGAAATTCCCCTTATTTGGGGGCAAAAAAGCAGAAATTTTCCTTATTTTGGGGCAAAATTTCAGAAATTTCACTTATTTCAGGGTAATAAGTCAGAAATTTTACTTATTTTGGGGCAAAAAAAATCCCTTTGTTTTGGGGGAAAAAGACAGAAATTCCACTTATTTAGAGGCAAAAAACCAGAAATTCCTCTTATTTTGGGGCAAAATTGCACAATTTCCCCTAATTTTGGGTCAAAAAGGCAGAAATTCCCTATATGTTGGGGCAAAAGACAGAAATTCTCCTTATTTTGGGGCAAATCTCAGAAATTCCACTTATTTTGGGGCAAAATTCCAGAAATTTCACTTATTTTGGCGCAAAATTGCAGAAATTTCACTTATTTTGGCGCAAAATTGCAGAAATTTCACTTATTTCAGGGAAAAAAGGCAGAAATTTTCCTTATTTTGTGGCTAAAAAGCATAAATTCCTAATATTTTGTGGCAAAAATGCAGAAATTCCCCTTATTTTGAGGTAAAAAGGCTGAAATTCCCCTTATTTTAGGGCAAAAAGGCAGAAATTTCCCTTATTTTGGGGCAAAATTGCAGAAATTTCACTTACTTCAGGGTAATAAGTCAGAAATTTTCCTTATTTTGGGGCAAAAAAGACAGAAATTCCCTTTGTTTTGGGGGAAAAAGACAGAAATTCCACTTATTTAGAGGCAAAAAAGCCGAAAATCCCCTTATTTTGGAGCAAAAATGAAGAAATTTCCCTTTGTTATGGCAAAAACGTATGAATTCTTATTATTTTCGGGCAAAAAGGCAAAAATTTCCCGTATTTTTGAGCAAAATTGCAGAAATTCCCCTTATTGTGGGGCAAAAAGGCAGAAATTGAATATATGTTGGTGCAAAAAGGCAGAAATTCTCCTTATTTTGGGGCAAAACTCAGAAATTCCACTTATTTTGGGGCAAAATTCCAGAAATTTCCCTTATTTTGGGGCAAAATTGCAGAAATTTCACTTAATTTGGGGCAAAATTGCAGAAATTTCACTTATTTCAGGGAAAAAAAAAGCAGAAATTTTCTTATTTTGGGGCAAAAAGCCAGAAATTCCTATTATTTTGTGGCAAAAATGCAGAAATTCCCCTTATTTTGAGGGAAAAAGGCTAAAATTCCCCTTATTTGGGGGCAAAAAGGCAAAAATTTACTTTATTTTGGGGCAAAATTGCAGAAATTTCACTTATTTCAGAGTAATAAGTCAAAAATTTTCCTTATTTTGGGGAAAAAAGACAGGAATTCCATTTGTTTTGGGGGAAAAAGACATAAATTCCACTTATTTAGAGGCAAAAAAGCAGAAAATCCCCTTATTTTGGAGCAAAAATAAAGGAATTTCCCTTTTTTATTGCAAAAAGTTATGCATTCTTCTTATTTTCAGGCAAAAAGGCAGAAATTCCCCGTATTTTGGAGCAAAATTGCAGAAATTCCCCTAATTGTGGGGCAAAAAGAGAAATTGCCTATATGTTGGGGCAAAAAGACAAAATTTCTCCTTATTTTGGGGCAAAACTCTGAAATTCCACTTATTTCGGGGCAAAATTCCAGAAATTTCTTTTATTTTGTGGCAAAATTGCAGAAATTTCACTTATTTTGGGGCAAAATTGCAGAAATTTCACTTATTTCAGGGTAATAAGTAAGAATTTTTTCTTATTTTGGGGCAAAAAGGCAGAAATTCCTAATATTTTGTGGCAAAAATGCAGAAATTCTTCTTATTTTGAGGTAAAAAGGCTGAAATTTTCCTTATTTGGAGGCAAAAATGCAGAAATTCCCCTTATTTTGAGGTAAAAATGCTGAAATTCCCCTTATTTGGGGGCAAAAAGGCAGAAATTTCCCTTATTTCGGGGCAAAATTGCAGAAATTTCACTTACTTCAGGGTAATAAGTCAGAATTTTTTTTTATTTTGGGGCAAAAATACAGAAATTCCCTTTGTTTTGAGGGAAAAAGACAGAAATTCCACTTATTTAGAGGCAAAAAAGCAGAAATTCCCCTTATTTTTGAGCAAAAATGAAGAAATTTCCTTTTTATGGCAAAAAGGTATGCATTCTTCTTATTTTGGGGCAAAAAGGTAGAAATTCCCCGTATTTTGGAGCAAAATTTCAGAAATTCCCCTAATTGCGGGGCAAAAAGGCAGAAATTCTCTATATGTTGGGGCAAAAAGACAGAAATTCTCCTTATTTTGGGGCAAAACTCAGAAATTCCACTTATTATGGGGCAAAAATACAGAAATTTCACTTATTTTGGGGCAAAATTGCAGAAATTTCAATTATTTTGTGGCAAAATTGCAGAAATTTCACTTATTTTGGGGCAAAATTGCAGAAATTTCACTTATTTCAGGGAAAAAAGGCAGAAATTTTCTTTATTTTGGGGCAAAAAAGAAGAAATTCCTAATATTTTGTGGCAAAAATGCAGCAATTCCCCTTATTTCGAAGTAAAAAGGCTGAAATTTTCCTTATTTGGGGGCAAAAATGCAGAAATTTTTCTTATTTTGAGGTAAAAATGCTGAAATTCCCCTTATTTGGAGGCAAAAAGGCAGAAATTTCCCTTATTTTGGGGCAAAATTGCAAAACTTTCACTTACTTCAGGGTAATAAGTCAGAATTTTTTTTTTATTTTGGGGCAATAATACAGAAATTCCCTTTGTTTTGGGGGAAAAAGACAGAAATTCCACTTATTTAGAGGCAAAAAAGCAGAAATTCCCCTTATTTTTGAGCAAAAATGAAGAAATTTCCTTTTTATGGCAAAAAGGTATGCATTCTTCTTATTTTCCGGTAAAAAGGAAAAAATTCCCTGTATTTTGGAGCAAAATTTCAGAAATTCCCCCAATTGTGGGGCAAAAAGGCAGAAATTCTCCTTATTTTGGGGCAAAACTCAGAAATTCCACTTATTTTGGGGCAAAAATACAGAAATTTCACATATTTTGGGGCAAAATTGCAGAAATTTCAATTATTTTGTGGCAAAATTGCAGAAATTTCACTTATTTTGGGGCAAAATGCAGAAATTTCACTTATTTCAGGGAAAAAAGGCGAAAATTTTCTTTATTTTGGGGAAAAAAGAATAAATTCCTAATATTTTGTGGCAAAAATGCAGAAATTCCCCTTTTTTCGAGGTAAAAAGGTTTAATTTCCCCTTATTTGGGGGCAAAAAGGCAGAAATTTTTCTTATTTTGGGGCAAAAAGGCAGAAATTCCTAATATTTTGTGGCAAAAATGCAGAAATTCCTCTTATTTCGAGGTAAAAAGGCTGAATTTCCCCTTATTTGGGGGCAAAATGCAGAAATTTTTCTTATTTTGGGACAAAATTGCAGAAATTTTACTTACTTCAGTATAATAAGGCAGAATTATTTCCTTATTTGGGGCAAAAAAGACAGAAATTCTTTTTGTTTTGGGGGGAAAAGACAGAAATTCCACTTATTTAGAGGCAAAAAATCAGAAATTCCCCTTATTTTGGAGCAAAAATGAAAAAATTTCCCTTTTTTATGGCAAAAAGGTATGCATTCTTCGTATTTTCGGGCAAAAAGGCAGAAATTCCCCGTATTTTGGAGCAAAATTGCAGAAATTTTCCTAATTGTAGGGCAAAAAGGAAGAAATTGCCTATATGTTGGGGCAAAAAGGCAGAAATTCTCTTTATTTTGAGGCAAAACTCAGAAATTCCACTTATTTTGGGGCAAAATTCCAGAAATTTTCCTTATTTTGGGGCAAAATTGCAGAAATTTCACTTATTTTGGGGCAAAATTTCAGAAATTTCACTTATTTCAGGGAAAAAAAGCAGAAATTTTCTTATTTTGGGGCAAAAAGGCAGAAATTCCTAATATTTTGTGGCATAAATGCAGAAATTCCCCTTAATTTGAGGTAAAAAGGCTGAAATTCCCCTTATTTGGGGCAAAAAGGCAAAAATTTCCCTTATTTTGTGGCAAAATTGCAGAAATTTCACTTATTTCAGGGTAATAAGTCAGAAATTTTCCTTATTTTGGGGCAAAAAAGACAAGAATTCCCTTTGTTTTGGGGGAAAAAGACAGAAATTCCACTTATTTAGAGGCAAAAAAGCAGAAATTCCCCTTATTTTGGAGCAAAAATGAAGAAATTTTTTTTTATTGAAAAAAGGTATGCTTTCTTCCTATTTTCGGGCAAAAAGGCAGAAATTCTCCGTATTTTGGAGCAAAATTGCAGAAATTCCCCTAATTGTGGGGCAAAAATGCAGGAATTCTCTATATGTTGGGGCAAAAAGACAGAAATTCTCATTATTTTGGGGCAAAACTCAGAAATTCCACTTATTTTGGGGCAAAATTCCAGAAATTTCTCTTATTTTGGGGCAAAATTGCAGAAATTTCACTTATTTTGCTGCAAAATTGCAGAAATTTCACTCATTTCAGAGAAAAAAAGAAGAAATTTTCTTATTTTGGGCAAAAAAGCAGTAATTCCTAATCTTTTGTGACAAAAATGCAGAAATTCCTCTTATTTTGAGGTAAAAAGGCTGAAATTCCCCTTATTTGGGGGCAAAAATGCAGAAATTCCCCTTATTTTGAGGTAAAAAGGCTGAATTTCCTCTTATTTGGGGGCAAAAAGGCAGATATTTTTCTTATTTTGGGGCAAAATTGCAGAAATTTTACTTACTTCAGGGTAATAAGGCAGAATTTTTCCTTATTTGGGGCAAAAAAGACAGAAATTCCCTTTGTTTGGGGGGAAAAGACAGAAATTCCACTTATTTAGAGGCAAAACATCAGAAAATCCTCTTATTTTGGAGCAAAAATGAAAAAATCTCCCTTTTTTTTTGCAAAAAGTTATGCACTCTTCGTATTTTCGGGCAAAAAGGCAGAAATTCCCCGTATTTTGGAGCAAAATTGAAGAAATTCCCCTAATTGTGGGGCAAAAATACAGAAATTGCCTATATGTTGGGGCAAAAAGACAGAAATTCACCTTATTTTGGGGCAAAACTCAGAAATTCCACTTATTTTGGGGCAAAATTCCAGAAATTTCCCTTATTTTGGGGCAAAATTGCAGAAATTTCACTTATTTCAGTGAAAAAAAAGGAGAAATTTTCTTATTTTGGGGCAAAAAGGCAGAAATTCCTAATATTTTGTGGCATAAATGCAGAAATTCCCCTTATTTTGAGGTAAAAAGGCTGACATTCCCCTTATTTGGAAGCAAAAAGGCAAAAATTTCCTTTATTTTGGGGCAAAATTGCAGAAATTTTATTTATTTCAGGGTAATAAGTCAGAAATTTTCCTTATTTTGGGGCAAAATACAGGAATTCCCTTTGTTTTAAGGGAAAAAGACAGAAATTCCACTTATTTAGAGACAAAAAAGCAGAAATTCCTCTTATTTTTCAGCAAAAATGAAGAAATTTTTTTTTTTGAAAAAAGGTATGCATTCTTCTTATTTCCGGGCAAAAAGGCAGAAATTCCCCTTATTTTGGAGCAAAATTGCAGAAATTCCCCTAATTGTGGGGCAAAAATGCAGAAATTCTCTATTGTTGGGGCAAAAAGAGAGAAATTCTCTTATTTTGGGCAAAATTGCAGAAATTTCACTTATTTTGGTGCAAAATTGCAGAAATTTCACTTATTTTGGGGAAAAAAAGAAGAAATTTTCTTATTTTGGGGCAAAAAGGCAGAAATTACTAATATTTTGTGGCAAACATGCAGAAATTCCCTTATTTTGAGGTAAAAAGGCTGAAATTCCCCTTATTTTGGGGCAAAAATGCAGAAATTCCCCTTATTTTGAGGTAAAAATGATGAAATTCCCCTTATTTGGGGGCAAATAGGCAAAAATTTCTCTTATTTTGGGGCAAAATTGTTGAAATTTCACTTACTTCAGAGTAATAAGTCAGAATTTTTCCCTATTTTGGGGCAAAAATACAGAAATTCCCTTTGTTTTGGGAGAAAAAGACAGAAATTCCACTTATTTAGAGGCAAAAAAACAGAAATTCCCCTTATTTTGGAGCAAAAATTAAGAAATTTCCTTTTTATGGCAAAAAGGTATACATTCTTATTTTTGGGCAAAAGGCAGAAATTCCCCGTATTTTGGAGCGAAATTGCAGAAATTCCAATAATTGTTGGGCAAAAAGGCAGAAATTGCCTATATGTTGGGGCAAAAAGACAAAAAATTTTCTAATTTTGGGGCAAAACTCAGAAATTCCACTTATTTTGGGGCAAAATTCCAGAAGATTCCCTTATTTGGGGCAAAATTGCAGAAATTTCACTTATTTTGGGGCAAAATTGCAGATATTTCACTTATTTTGGGGCAAAATTACAGAAATTTCACTTATTTTAGGAAAAAAGGCAGAAATTTTCCTTATTTTGGGGCAAAAAGTCAGAAATTACTAATATTTTGTGGCAAAAATGCAGAAATTCCCATTACGAGGTAAAAAGGCTGAAATTCCCCTTATTTGGGGGCAAAAAGGCAGAAATTTCCCTTATTATGGGGCAAAATTGCAGAATTTTCACTTACTTCAGGGAAATAAGGCAGAATTTTTCCTTATTTTGGGGCAAAAAAGACAGAAATTCCCTTTGTTTTGGGAGAAAAAGACAGAAATTCCACTTATTTAGAGGCAAAAAAGCAAAAATTCTCCTTATTTTGGAGCAAAAATGAAGACATTTCCTATTTATGGCAAAAAGGTATGCATTCTTCTTATTTTTGTGCAAAAAGGCAGAAATTCCCCGTATTTTTGAGCAAAATTGCAGAAATTCCCCTAATTGTGGGGCAAAAATGCAGAAATTGCCTATATGTTGGGGCAAAAAGACAGAAATTCTCCTTATTTTGAGGGAAAACTCAGAAATTCCACTTATTTTGGGGCAAAATTCTAGAAATTTCAGTTATTTCAGTGAAAAAAGGCAGAAATTTTCCTTATTTTGGGGCAAAAAGGCAGAAATTCCTAATATTTTTGGCAAAAATGCAGAAATTCCCATTTCGAGGTAAAAAGGCTGAAATTCCCCTTATTTGGGGGCAAAAAGGCAGAAATTTCCCTTATTTTGGGGCAAAATTGCAGAAATTTCACTTACTTCAGGGTAATAAGGCAGAATTTTTCTTATTTGGGGCAAAAAAGACAGAAATTCCCTTTGTTTTGGGGGAAAAAGACAGAAATTCCACTTATTTAGAGGCAAAAAAGCACAAATTCCCCTTATTTTGGAGCAAAAATGAAGACATTTCCTATTTATGGCAAAAAGGTATGCATTCTTCTTATTTTTGTGCAAAAAGGCAGAAATTCCCCGTATTTTGGAGCAAAATTGCACAAATTCCCCTAATTGTGGGGCAAAAATGCAGAAATTGCCTATATGTTGGGGCAAAAAGACAGAAATTCTCCTTATTTTGAGGCAAAACTCAGAAATTCCACTTATTTTGGGGCAAAATTCGAGAAATTTCCCTTATTTGGGGCAAAATTGCAGAAATTTCACTTATTTTGGGGCAAAATTGCAGAAATTTCACTTATTTTAGGGCAAAATTACAGAAATTTCAGTTATTTCAGTGAAAAAAGGCAGAAATTTTCCGTATTTTGGGGCAAAAAGGCAGAAATTCCTAATATTTTTGGCAAAAATGCAGAAATTCTCATTTCGAGGTAAAAAGGCTGAAATTCCCCTTATTTGGGGGCAAAAAGGCAGAAATTTCCCTCATTTTGGGGCAAAATTGCAGAAATTTCACTTATTTCAGGGTAATAAGGCAGAATTTTTCCTTATTTGGGGCAAAAAAGACAGAAATTCCCTTTGTTTTGGGGGGAAAAGACAGAAATTCCACTTATTTAGAGGCAAAAAATCACAAATTCCCCTTATTTTGGAGCAAAAATGAAAAAATTTCTTTTTTTATGGCAAAAAGGTATGCATTCTTCGTATTTTAGGGCAAAAAGGCAGAAATTCACCGTATTTTGGAGCAAAATTGCAGAAATTCCCCTAATTGTGGGGCAAAAAAGCAGAAATTCTCTATATGTTTGGAAAAAAAGACAGAAATTCTCCTTATTTTGGGGCAAAACTCAGAAATTCCACTTATTTTGGGGCAAAATTCCAGAAATTTCTGTTATTTTGGGGCAAAATTGCAGAAATTTCACTTATTTTGGTCAAAATTGCAGAAATTTCACTTATTTCAGGGAAAAAAAGCAGAAATTTTCTTATTTTGGGGCAAAAAGTCAGAAATTCTTAATATTTTGTGGCATAAATGCAGAAATTCCCCTTTTTTTATGGTAAAAAGGCTGAAATTCCCCTTACTTGGGGGCAAAAAGCAGAAATTTCTTATATTTTGGGGCAAAATTGCAGAAATTTCACTTATTTCAGTGTAATAAGTCAGAAATTTTCTTTATTTTGGGGCAAAAAAGACAGGAATTCCCTTTGTTTTGGGGGAAAAAGACAGAAATTCCACTTATTTAGAATCAAAAAAGCAGAAATTCCTCTTATTTTGGAGCAAAAATGAAGAATTTTTTTTTATTGAAAAGAGGTATGCATTCTTAATATTTTCAGGCTAAAAGGCTGAAATTCCCCGTATTTTGGAGCAAAATTGCAGAAATTCCCCTAACTGTGGGGCAAAAATGCAAAAATTCTCTATATGTTAGGGCAAAAAGACAGAAATTCTCCTTATTTTGGGGCAAAACTCAGAAATTCCACTTATTTTGGGGCAAAATTTTTGAAATTTCTCTTATTTTGAGTCAAAATTGCAGAAATTTCACTTATTTGGCTGCAAAATTGCAGAAATTTCAATCATTTCAGGGAAAAAAAGAAGAAATTTTCTTATTTTGGGGCAAAAAGGCAGAAATTCCTAATATTTTGTGGCAAAAATGCAGAAATTCCTCTTATTTTGAGGTAAAAAGGCTGAAATTCCCCTTATTTGGGGGCAAAAATGCAGAAATTCCCCTTATTTTGAGGTAAAAAGGCTGAAATTCCCCTTATTTGGGGGCAAAAAGGCAGAAATTCCCCTTATTTTGAGGTAAAAAGGCTGAAATTCCCCTTATTTGGAAGCAAAAAGGCAAAAATTTCCTTTATTTTGGGGCAAAATTGCAGAAATTTCATTTATTTCAGGGTAATAAGTCAGAAATTTTCCTTATTTTGGGGCAAAAAAGACAGGAATTCCCTTTGTTTTAAGGGAAAAAGACAGAAATTCCACTTATTTAGAGACAAAAAAGCAGAAATTCCTCTTATTTTTCAGCAAAAATGAAGAAATTTTTTTTTTTGAAAAAAGGTATGCATTCTTCTTATTTCCGGGCAAAAAGGCAGAAATTCCCCTTATTTTGGAGCAAAATTGCAGAAATTCCCCTAATTGTGGGGCAAAAATGCAGAAATTCTCTATTGTTGGGGCAAAAAGAGAGAAATTCTCTTATTTTGGGCAAAATTGCAGAAATTTCACTTATTTTGGTGCAAAATTGCAGAAATTTCACTTATTTTGGGGAAAAAAAGAAGAAATTTTCTTATTTTGGGGCAAAAAGGCAGAAATTACTAATATTTTGTGGCAAACATGCAGAAATTCCCTTATTTTGAGGTAAAAAGGCTGAAATTCCCCTTATTTTGGGGCAAAAATGCAGAAATTCCCCTTATTTTGAGGTAAAAATGATGAAATTCCCCTTATTTGGGGGCAAATAGGCAAAAATTTCTCTTATTTTGGGGCAAAATTGTTGAAATTTCACTTACTTCAGAGTAATAAGTCAGAATTTTTCCCTATTTTGGGGCAAAAATACAGAAATTCCCTTTGTTTTGGGGGAAAAAGACAGAAATTCCACTTATTTAGAGGCAAAAAAGCAGAAATTCCCCTTATTTTGGAGCAAAAATTAAGAAATTTCCTTTTTATGGCAAAAAGGTATACATTCTTATTTTTGGGCAAAAGGCAGAAATTCCCCGTATTTTGGAGCGAAATTGCAGAAATTCCCCTAATTGTTGGGCAAAAAGGCAGAAATTGCCTATATGTTGGGGCAAAAAGACAAAAAATCTCCTAATTTTGGGGCAAAACTCAGAAATTCCACTTATTTTGGGGCAAAATTCCAGAAGATTCCCTTATTTGGGGCAAAATTGCAGAAATTTCACTTATTTTGGGGCAAAATTGCAGATATTTCACTTATTTTGGGGCAAAATTACAGAAATTTCACTTATTTTAGGAAAAAAGGCAGAAATTTTCCTTATTTTGGGGCAAAAAGTCAGAAATTACTAATATTTTGTGGCAAAAATGCAGAAATTCCCATTACGAGGTAAAAAGGCTGAAATTCCCCTTATTTGGGGGCAAAAAGGCAGAAATTTCCCTTATTATGGGGCAAAATTGCAGAATTTTCACTTACTTCAGGGAAATAAGGCAGAATTTTTCCTTATTTTGGGGCAAAAAAGACAGAAATTCCCTTTGTTTTGGGAGAAAAAGACAGAAATTCCACTTATTTAGAGGCAAAAAAGCACAAATTCTCCTTATTTTGGAGCAAAAATGAAGACATTTCCTATTTATGGCAAAAAGGTATGCATTCTTCTTATTTTTGTGCAAAAAGGCAGAAATTCCCCGTATTTTTGAGCAAAATTGCAGAAATTCCCCTAATTGTGGGGCAAAAATGCAGAAATTGCCTATATGTTGGGGCAAAAAGACAGAAATTCTCCTTATTTTGAGGGAAAACTCAGAAATTCCACTTATTTTAGGGCAAAATTACAGAAATTTCAGTTATTTCAGTGAAAAAAGGCAGAAATTTTCCGTATTTTGGGGCAAAAAGGCAGAAATTCCTAATATTTTTGGCAAAAATGCAGAAATTCTCCTTTCGAGGTAAAAAGGCTGAAATTCCCCTTATTTGGGGGCAAAAAGGCAGAAATTTCCCTCATTTTGGGGCAAAATTGCAGAAATTTCACTTATTTCAGGGTAATAAGGCAGAATTTTTCCTTATTTGGGGCAAAAAAGACAGAAATTCCCTTTGTTTTGGGGGGAAAAGACAGAAATTCCACTTATTTAGAGGCAAAAAATCAGAAATTCCCCTTATTTTGGAGCAAAAATGAAAAAATTTCTTTTTTTTATGGCAAAAAGGTATGCATTCTTCGTATTTTAGGGCAAAAAGGCAGAAATTCACCGTATTTTGGAGCAAAATTGCAGAAATTCCCCTAATTGTGGGGCAAAAAAGCAGAAATTCTCTATATGTTTGGAAAAAAAGACAGAAATTCTCCTTATTTTGGGGCAAAACTCAGAAATTCCACTTATTTTAGGGCAAAATTCCAGAAATTTCTCTTATTTTGGGGCAAAATTGCAGAAATTTCACTTATTTTGGTCAAAATTGCAGAAATTTCACTTATTTCAGGGAAAAAAAGCAGAAATTTTCTTATTTTGGGGCAAAAAGTCAGAAATTCTTAATATTTTGTGGCATAAATGCAGAAATTCCCCTTTTTTTATGGTAAAAAGGCTGAAATTCCCCTTATTTGGGGGCAAAAAGCAGACATTTCCCTTATTTTGGGGCAAAATTGCAGAAATTTCACTTATTTCAGTGTAATAAGTCAGAAATTTTCTTTATTTTGGGGCAAAAATACAGAAATTTCCTTTGTTTTTGGGGAAAAAGACAGAAATTCCACTTATTTAGAGGCAAAAAAGCAGAAATTCCCCTTATTTTGGAGCAAAAATGAAGAAATTTCCTTTTTATGGCAAAAAGGTATGCATTCTTCTTATTTTTGGGCAAAAAGGCAGAAGTTCCCCGTCGTTTGGAGCTAAATTGCAGAAATTCCCCTAATTGTTGGGCAAAAAGGCAGAAATTGCCTATATGTTGGGGCAAAAAGACAGAAATTCCTCTAATTTTGGGGCAAAACTCAGAAATTCCACTTATTTTGGGGCAAAATTCCAGAAAATTAACATATTTTGGGGCAAAATTGCAGAAATTTCACTTATTTTGTGGCAAAATTTTCAGAAATTTTACTTATTTTGGGGAAAAATTAAAGAAATTTCACTTATTTCAGGGAAAAAAGCTAGAAATTTTCCTTATTTTGTGGCAAAAAGGCAGAAATTCCTAATATTTTGTGGCAAAAGTGCAGAAATTTTCATTTCGAGGTAAAAAGGCTGAAATTCCCCTTATTTGGGGACAAAAAGGCAGAAATTTCTGTTATTTTGGGGCAAAATTGCAGAAATTTCACTTACTTCAGGGTAATAAGGCAGAATTTTTCCTTATTTTGGGGCCAAATACAGAAATTCCCTTTGTTTTAGGGGAAAAAGACAGAAATTCCACTTATTTAGAGGCAAAAAAGCAGAAATTCCCCTTATTTTGGAGCAAAAATGAAGAAATTTCTTTTTTATGGAAAAAAGGTATGTATTCTTCTTATTTTTTGGCAAAAAGGCAGAAATTTCCCGTATTTTGGAGCAAAATTGCAGAAATTCCTCTAATTGTGGAGCAAAAAGGCAGAAATTCTCTATATGTTGGGGCAAAAAGACAGAAATTCTCCTTATTTTGGGGCAAAACTCAGAAATTCCACTTATTTTGGGGAAAAATTTCAGAAATTTCCCTTATTTTGGGGCAAAATTGCAGAAATTTCACTTATTTTGAGGCAAAATTGCAGAAATTTCAATTATTTCAGAAAAAAAAGAAGAAATTTTCTTATTTTGGGGCAAAAAGGCAGAAATTCCTAATATTTTGTGGCAAAAATGCAGAAATTCCCCTTATTTTGAGGTAAAAAGGCTGAAATTCCTCTTATTTGTGGGCAAAAATGCAGAAATTCCCTTTATTTTGAGGTAAAAAGGCTGAAATTCCCCTTATTTGGGGGCAAAAAGGCAGAAATTTCCCTTATTTTGGGGCATAATTGCAGAAATTTTACTTTTTTGGGGGCAAAATTGCAGAAATTTCACTTATTTTGGGGCAAAATTACAGAAATTTCACTTATTTCAGGTAAAAAAGGCAGAAATTTTTCTTATTTTGGGGCAAAAAGGCAGAAATTCCTAATATTTTGTTGCAAAAATGCAAAAATTTCTTTTATTTCAAGGTAAAAAGGCTGAAATTCCCCTTATTTGGGGGCAAAAGGCAGAAATTTCCCTTATTTTGGGGCAAAATTGCAGAAATTTAACTTACTTCAAATAATAAGGCAGAATTTTTCCTTATTTTGGGGCAAAAAAGACAGAAATTCCCTTTGTTTTGGGGGAAAAAGACAGAAATTTTACTTATTTAGAAGCAAAAAATCAGAAATTCCCCTTATTTTGGAGCAAAAATGAAGAAATTTCCCTTTTTTATGGCAAAAAGTATGCATTCTTCTTATTTTTGGGCAAAAAGGCAGAAATTCCCCGTATTTGGAGCAAAATTGCAGAAATTCCCCTAATTGTGGGGCAAAAAGGCAGAAATTGCCTTTATGTTGCGGCAAAAAAACAGAAATTCTCCTTATTTTGGGGCAAAACTCAGAAATTCTACTTAATTTGGGGCAAAATTCCAGAAATTTCCATTATTTTGGGGCAAAATTGCAGAAATTTCACTTAATTTGCGGCAAAATACAGAAATTTCACTTATTTCAGGGAAAAAAAGCAGAAATTTTCTTATTTTGGGGCAAAAAAGTAGAAATTCCTAATATTTTGTGGCAAAAATGTAGATATTCCCCTTATTTTTAGGTAAAAAGGCTGAAATTCCCCTTATTTGGGGGCAAAAAGGCAAAAATTTCCTTTATTTTGGGGCAAAATTGCAGAAATTTCACTTATTTTTGTGCAAAATTGCAGAAATTTCACTTATTTCAGGGAAAAAAAGAAGAAATTTTCTTATTTTGCGGCAAAAAGGCAGAAATTCCTAATATTTGTGACAAAAATGCAGAAATTCCTTATATTTTGAGTTAAAAAGGCTGAAATTCCCCTTATTTGGGGGCTAAAATGCAGAAATTCCCCTTATTTTGAGGTAAAAAGGCTGAAATTCCCCTTATTTGGGGGCAAAAAGGCAGAATTTTCCCTTATTTTGGGGCAAAATTGCAGAAATTTCACTTACTTCAGGTTAATAAGTCAGAATTTTTCATTATTTTGGGGCAAAAATACAGAAATTTTCTTTGTTTTGTGGTAAAAATACAGAAATTCCACTTATTTAGAGGCAAAAAAGCAGAAATTCCCCTTATTTTGGAGCAAAAATGAAGAAATTTCCTTTTTATGGCAAAAAGGTATGCATTCTTTTTATTTTGGGGAAAAAAGGCAGAAGTTTCCCGTAGTTTGGAGCTAAATTGCAGAAATTCCCCTAATTGTTGGGCAAAAAGGCAGAAATTGCGTATATGTTGGGGCAAAAAGACAGAAATTCTGCTAATTTTGGGGCAAAAACTCGGAAACTCCACTTATTTTGTGGCAAAATTCCAGAAAATTCCCTTATTTTGGGCAAAATTGCAGAAATTTCACTTATTTTGGGGCAAAATTTCAGAAATTTCACTTATTTTTGGGAAAAATTACAGAAATTTCACTTATTTCAGGGAAAAAAGGCAGAAATTTTCCTTATTTTGGGGCAAAAATGCAGAAATTCCTAATATTTTATGGCAAAAATGCAGAAATTTCCATTTCGAGGTAAAAAGGCTGAAATTCCCCTTATTTGGGGGCAAAAAGGCAAAAATTTCCGTTATTTTGGGGCAAAATTGCAGAAATTTCACTTACTTCAGGGTAATAAGGCCGAATTTTTCTTTATTTTGGGGCAAAATACAGAAATTCCCTTTGTTTTGGGGGAAAAAGACCGAAATTCCACTTATTTAGAAGCAAAAAATCAGAAATTCCCCTTATTTTGGAGCAAAAATGAAGAAATTTCCCTTTTCTATGGCAAAAAGGTATGCATTCTTCTTATTTTCCGTCAAAAAGGCAGAAATTCCCCGTATTTTGGAGCAAAATTGCAGAAATTCCCCTAATTGTGGGGCAAAAAGGCAGAAATTGCCTATATGTTGGGGCAAAAAGACAGAAATTCTCCTTATTTTGGGGCAAAACTCAGAAATTCCACTTATTTTGGAACAAAATTCCAGAAATTTCCCTTATTTTGGGGCAAAATTGCAGAAATTTCACTTATTTTGGGGCAAAATTGCAAAAATTTCACTTATTTCAGGGAAAAAGGCAGAAATTTTTCTTATTTTGGGACAAAAAGGCAGAAATTTTTAATATTTTGTGGCAAAAATGCAGAAATTCCCCCTATTTTGAGGTAAAAAGGCTGAAATTCCCCTTATTTGGGGGCAAAAAGGCAGAAATTTCCTATATTTTGGGGCAAAATTGCAGAAATTTCACTTACTTCAGGGTAATAAGTCAGAATTTTTTCTTATTTTGGGGCAAAAAAGACAGAAATTTCCATTGTTTTGGGGGAAAAAGACAGAAAATCCACTTATTTATAGGCAAAAAAGCAGAAATTCCCCTTATTTTGGCGCAAAAATGAAGAAATTTCCCTTTTCTATGGCAAAAAGTTATGCATTCTTTATATTTTCGGGCAAAAAGGCAGAAATTCCCCGTATTTTGGAGCAAAATTGCAGAAATTCCCCTAATTGTGGGGCAAAAAGACAGAAATTCCCTATATGTTGGGGCAAAAAGACAGAAATTTTCCTTATTTTGGGGCAAAACTCAGAAATTTCACTTATTTTGGGGCAAAATTGCAGAAATTTCACTTATTTCAGGGAAAAAAAGCAGAAAATTTTTTATTTTGGAGAAAAAAGGCAGAAATTCTTAATATTTTTTGGCAAAAATGCAGAAATTCCCCTTATTTTGAGGTAAAAAGGCTGAAATTCTTCTTATTTGGGGGCAAAAAGGCAGAAATTTCCCTTATTTTCGTGCAAATTGCAGAAATTCCCCTAATTATGGGGCAAAAAGGCAGTATTTCTTTATATGTTGGGGCAAAAAGTCAGAAATTCTCCTTATTTTGGGGCAAAACTCAGAAATTCCACTTATTTTGGGGCAAAATTCCAGAAATTCCCTTATTTTTGGGCAAAATTGCCGAAATTTCCCTTATTTTGGGGCAAAATTGGAGAAATTTCACTTATTTTGGGGCAAAATTGCAGAAATTTCTCTTATTTGAGAAAAAAAGGCAGAAATTTTCCTTATTTTGGGGCAAAAAAGACAGGAATTTTCTTGTTTTGTGGGAAAAAGAAAGAAATTCCACTTATTTAGAGGCAAAAAAGCAGAAATTCCCCTTATTTTGGAGCAAAAATGAAGAAATTTCCCTTTTTTATGGCAAAAAGGTATGCATTCTCCTTATTTTCGGGCAAAAAGGCAGAAAATGCCCGTATTTTGGAGCAAAATTGCAGAAATTCCCCTAATTGTGGGACAAAAAGGCGGAAATTCTCTATATGTTGGGGCAAAAAGACAGAAATTGTCCATATTTTAGGGAAAAACTCAGATATTCCACTAATTTTGGGGCAAAATTCCAGTAATTTCCTTTATTTTGGGGCAAAATTGCAGAAATTTCACTTATTTTGAGGCAAAATTGCAGAAATTTCACTTATTTCAGGGAAAAAAGGCAGAAATTTTTCTAATTTTAGGGGCAAAAATGCAGAAATTTTTAATATTTTGTGGCAAAAATGCAGAAATTCCCCTTATTTTGAGGTAAAAAGCCTGAAATTCCTCTTATTTGGGGGCAAAAAGGCAGAAATTTCCCTTATTTTGGGGCAAAATTGCAGAATTTTCACTTACATCAGGGTAATAAGTCAGAAATTTTTTTTATTGTGGGGCCAAAAAGACAGAAATTCCCTTTGTTTTGGGGGAAAAAGACAGAAATTCCACTTATTTAGAGGCAAAAAAGCAGAAATTCTTCTTATTTTGGAGCAAAAATGAAGAAATTTCTCTTTATTATGGCAAAAAGGTATGCATTCTTCTTATTTTCGGGCAAAGAGGCAGAAATTCTGCGTATTTTTGAGCAAAATTGAAGAGATTTCCCTAATTGTGGGGAAAAATGCAGAAATTCTCAATATGTTGGGGCAAAAAGACAGAAATTTTCCTTATTTTGGGGCAAAACTCAGAAATTCCACTTATTTTGGGGCAAAATTCCAGAAATTTCCCTTATTTTGGGGCAAAATTGCAGAAATTTCACTTATTTTGGGGCAAAATTGCAGAAATTTCACTTATTTCAGGGAAAAAAGAGCAGAAGTTTTCTTATTTTGAAGCAAAAAGGCAGAAATTCCTAATATTTTGTGGCAAAAATGCAGAAATTCCCCTTATTTTGAGGTAAAAAGGCTGAAATTCCCCGTATTTGTGGGGAAAAAGGCAGAAATTTCCCTTATTTTGGAGCAAAATTGCAGAAATTTCACTTACTTCAGGGTAATAAGTCAGAATTTTTCCTCATTTTGGGGCAAAAAAGACAGGAATTCCCTTTGTATTGGGGGAACAAGACAGAAATTCCACTTATTTAGAGGCAAAAAAGCAGAAATTCCCCTTATTTTGGAGCAAAAATGAAGAAATTTCCGTTTTCTATGGCAAAAAGGTATGCATTCTTCTTATTTTCAGGCAAAAAGGCAGAAATTCCCCGATTTTGGAGCAAAATTGCAGAAATTCCCCTAATTGTGGGGCAAAAAGGCAGAAATTCCCTATATGTTAGGGCAAAAAGACAGAAATTCTCCTTATTTTGGGGCAACACTCAGAAATTCCACTTATTTTGGGGCAAAATTGCAGAAATTTCCTTTATTTTGGGGCAAAATTGAAGAAATTTCCCTTATTTTGGGGCAAAATTGCAGAAATTTCACTTATTTTGTGGCAAAATTGCAGAAATTTCACTTATTTCAGAGAAAAAAGGCAGAAATTTTTCTTATTTTAGTGCAAAAAGCAAAAATTCCTAATATTTTGTGGCAAAAATGCAGAAATTCCCCTTATTTATAGGTAAAAAGCCTGAGATTCTTCTTATTTGGAAGCAAAAAGGATAAAATTTCCCTTAATTTGGGGAAAAATTGCAGAAATTCCCCTAATTGTGAGGCAAAAAGGCAGACATTCTCTATATGTTGGGGCAAAAAGACAGAAATTCTCCTTATTTTGGGGCAAAACTCAGAAATTCCACTAATTTTGGGGCAAAATTCCAGAAATTTCCCTTATTTTGGGGCAAAATTGCAGAAATTTCCCTTATTTTGGGGCAAAATTGAAGAAATTTCACTTATTTTGGGGCAAAATTGCAGAAATTTCACTTATTTCAGGGAAAAAAGGCAGAAATTTTCCTTATTTTGTGGCAAGAAACAGGAATTTTCTATGTTTTGGGGGAAAAAGACAGAAATTCCACTTATTTAGAGGAAAAAAACAGAAATTCCTTTTATTTTGGAGCAAAAATGAAGAAATTTCCCCTTTTTATGGCAAAAAGGTTTGCATTCTTCTTATTTTCGGGCAAAAAGGCAGAAATTCCTCGTATTTTGGAGCAAAATTGCAGAAATTCCCCTAGTTGTGGGGCAAAAAGGCAGAAATTCTCTATATGTTGGTGCAAAAAGACAGAAATTCTCCTTATTTTAGGGCAAAACTCAGAAATTCCACTTATTTTGTGGCAAATTTCCAGAAATTTCCCTTCTTTTAAGGCAAATTTGCAGAAATTTCACTTATTTTGGGGCAAATTGCAGAAATTTCACTTATTTTGGGGCAAAATTGAAGAAATTCCTAATATTTTGTGGCAAAAATGCAGAAATTCCCCTTATTTTGAGGTAAAAAGGCTGAAATTCCCCTTATTTGGGGGCAAAAAGGCAGAAATTTCCCAATTTTAGGGAAAAATTTCAGAAATTTCACTTACTTCAGGGTAATAAGTCAGAATTTTTTCTTATTTTGGGGCAAAAAAGACAGAAATTCCCTTTGTTTTGGGGGAAAAAGACAGAAATTCCACTTAGTTAGAGGCAAAAAAGCAGAAATTCCCATTATTTTGGAGCAAAAATCAAGAAATTTCCTTTTTAATGGCAAAAAGGTATGCATTCTTCTTATTTTCGGGCAAAAAGGCAGAAATTCCACGTATTTTTGAGCAAAAATGCAGAAATTCTCCTAATTGTGGGGCAAAAAGGCAGAAATTGCCTATATGTTATGGCAAAAAGACAGAAATTCTTTTTATTTTTGGGCAAAACTCAGAAATTCCACTTATTTTGGGGCAAATTTCCAGAAATTTACATTCTTTTGGGGCAAAATTGCAGAAATTTCACTTATTTTAAGGCAAATTGCAGAAATTTCACTTATTTTGGGGCAAAATTGCAGAAATTTCACTAATTTCAGGGAAAAAAGGCAGAAATTTTTCTAATTTTTGGGGCAAAAATGCAGAAATTCCTAATATTTTGTGGCAAAAATGCATAAATTCCCCTTATTTTGAGGTGAAGAGGCTGAAATTCCCCTTATTTGGGGGCAAAAAGGCAGAAATTTCCCTTATTTTGGGGCAAAATTGCAGAATTTTCACTTACTTCAGGGTAATAAGTCAGAGATTTTTTTATTTTGGGTCCAAAAAGACAAAAATTCCCTTTGTTTTGGGGGAAAAAGACAGAAATTCCACTTATTTAGTAGCAAAAAAGCAGAAATTCCCCTTATTTTGAAGCAAAAATGAAGAAATTTCCGTTTTCTATGGCAAAAAGGTATGCATTCTTCTTATTTTCAGGCAAAAAGGCAGAAATTCCCCGATTTTGGAGCAAAATTGCAGAAATTCCCCTAATTGTGGGGCAAAAAGGCAGAAATTCCTTATATGTTAAGGTAAAAAGACAGAAATTCTCCTTATTTTGGGGCAAAACTCAGAAATTCCACTTATTTTGGGGCAAAATTGCAGAAATTTCCTTTATTTTGGGGCAAAATTGAAGAAATTTCCATTATTTTGGGGCAAAATTGCAGAAATTTCACTTATTTTGTGGCAAAATTGCAGAAATTTCACTTATTTCAGAGAAAAAAGGCAGAAATTTTTCTTATTTTAGTGCAAAAAGCAAAAATTCCTAATATTTTGTGGCAAAAATGCAGAAATTCCCCTTATTTATAGGTAAAAAGCCTGAGATTCTTCTTATTTGGAAGCAAAAAGGGTGAAATTTCCCTTTATTTGGGGAAAAATTGCAGAAATTCCCCTAATTGTGAGGCAAAAAGGCAGACATTCTCTATATGTTGGGGCAAAAAGACAGAAATTCTCCTTAGTTTGGGGCAAAACTCAGAAATTCCACTTATTTTGGGGCAAAATTCCAGAAATTTCCCTCATTTGGGGGCAAAATTGCAGAAATTTCCCTTATTTTGGGGCAAAATTGAAAAAATTTCACTTATTTTGGGGCAAAATTGCAGAAATTTCACTTATTTCAGGGAAAAAAGGCAGAAATTTTCCTTATTTTGAGGCAAAAAAGACAGGAATTTTCTATGTTTTGGGGGAAAAAAACAAAAATTCCACTTATTTAGAGGCAAAAAAGCAGAAATTCCCCTTATTTTGGAGCAAAAATGAAGAAATTTCCCTTTTTTATGGCAAAAAGTTATGCATTCTTCTTATTTTCGGGCAAAAAGGCCGAAATTCCCCGTATTTTGGAGTAAAATTGCAGAAATTCCTTTAGTTGTGGGGCAAAAAGGGAGAAATTCCCTTTATGTTGGGGCAAAAATTCAGAAATTCTTCTTATTTTGGGGCAAAACTCAAAAATTCCACTTATTTTGGGGCAAAATTCCAGAAATTTTCTTTATTTTGGGGCAAAATTGCAGAAATTTTTCTTATTTTGGGGCAAAATTGGAGAAATTTCACTTTTTATGGGGCAAAATTGCAGAAATTTTACTTATTTCAGGGAAAAATGGCAGAAATTTTCCTTATTTGGGGGCAAAAAAGAAAGGAATTCCTTTTGTTTTGGGGGAAAAGACAGAAATTCCACTTATTTAGAGGCAAAAAAGCAGAAATTCCCCTTATTTTGGAGCAAAAATGAAGAAATTTCCCTTTTTTATGGCAAAAAGGTATGCATATTTCTTATTTTCGGGCAAAAAGGCAGAAATTCCCCGTATTTTGGAGCAAAATTGCAGAAATTCCTTTAAATATGGGGCAAAATGTCGGAAATTCCCTATATGTTAGGGCAAATAGACAGAAATTCTCTTTATTTTGTGGCAAAACTCAGAAATTCCACTTATTTTGGGGCAAATATACAGAAATTTCCTTTATTTTGGGGCAAAATTGCAGAAATTTCACTTATTTTGGGGCAAAATTGCAGAAATTTCACTTATTTCAGGGAAAAATGGCAGAAATTATCCTTATTTTGGGGCAAAAAGCAGAAATTCCTAATATTTGTGGCAAAAATGCAGAAATTCCCCTTATTTTGAGGTAAAAAGGCTGAAATTCCCCTTATTTGGGGGCAAAAAGGGAGAAATTTCCCATATTTTGGGGAAAAATTGCAGAAATTTCACTTACTTTAGGGTAATAAGTCAGAATTATTTCTTATTTTGGGGCAAAAAAAACAGAAATTTTCTTTGTTTTGGGGGAAAAAGACAGAAATTCCACTTAGAGGCAAAAAGCAGAAATTCCCCTTATTTTGGAGCAAAAATCAAGAAATTTCCATTTTTTATGGCAAAAAGGTATGCATTCTTCTTATTTTCGGGCAAAAAGGCAGAAATTCCCCATATTTTGGAGCAAAATTGCAGAAATTTTCCTAATTGTAGGGCAAAAAGGCAGAAATTGCCTATATGTTGAGGCAAAAAGACAGAAATTCTCCTTATTTTGGGGCAAAACTCAGAAATTCCACTTATTTTGGGGCAAAATTCCAGAAATTTCCCTTATTTTGGGGCAAAATTGCAGAAATTTCACTTATTTTGGGGCAAAATTGCAGAAATTTCACTTATTTCAGGGAAAAAAACAGAAGTTTCTTTATTTTGAAGCAAAAAGGCAGAAATTCCTAATATTTTGTGGCAAAAATGCAGAAATTCTTCTTATTTTGAGGTAAAAATGCTGAAATTCCCTTTATTTGGGGGGAAAAAGGCAGAAATTTCCCTTATTTTGGGGCAAAATTGCAGAAATTTCACTTACTTCAGGGTAATAAGTCAGAATTTTTCCTTATTTTGGGGCAAAAAAGACAGGAATTCCCTTTGTGTTGGGGGAAAAAAAAAATTCCACTTATTTAGAGGCAAATAAGCAGAAATTCCCCTTATTTTGGAGCAAAAATGAAGAAATTTCCCTTTTTTATGGCATAAAGGTATGCTTTCTTCTTATTTTCGGGCAAAAAGGCAGAAATTCCCCGTATTTTGGAGCAAAATTGCAGAAATTCCCCTAATTGTGGGGCAAAAGCAGAAATTTTCTATATGTTGGGGCAAAACGACAGAAATTCTCTTTATTTTGAAGCAAAACTCAGAAATTCCACTTATTTTGGGGCAAAAATCCAGAAATTTCCCTTATTTTGGGGCAAAATTGCAGAAATTTCACTTATTTCAGGGTAATAAGTCAGAAATTTTTCTTATTTTGGGGCAAAAAAAACATGAATAACCTTTGTTTTGAGGGAAAAAGACAGATATTCTACTTATTTAGAGGCAAAAAAGCAGAAATTTCCCTTACTTTGGAGCAAAAATGAAGAAATTTCCCTATTTTATGGCAAAAGGTATGCATTCTTCTTATTTTCAGGCAAAAAGGCAGAAATTCCCTGTATTTTGGAGCAAAATTGCAGAAATTTCCCTAATTGTGGGGCAAAAAGGCAGAAATTCTCTATATGTTGGGGCAAAAAGACAGAAAATCTTCTTATTTTGGGGAAAAACTCAGAAATTCCCCTTATTTCGGGGCAAAATTCCAGAAATTTCCCTTATTTTAGGGAAAAATTGCAGAAATTTTCCTTATTTTGGGGCAAAATTGGAGAAATTTCACTTATTTTGGGGCAAAATTGCAGAAATTTCACTTATTTCAGGGAAAAAAGGCAGAAATTTTCCTTATTTTGGGGCAAAAAAGACAGGAATTTTCTATGTTTTGGGGGAAAAAAAACAAAAATTCCATTTATTTAGAGGCAAAAAAGCAGAAATTCCCCTAATTTTGGAGCAAAAATGAAGAAATTTCCCTTTTTTATGGCAAAAAGTTATGCGTTCTTCTTATTTTCGGGCAAAAAGGCCGAAATTCCCCGTATTTTGGAGTAAAATTGCAGAAATTCCCCTAGTTGTGGGGCAAAAAGAGAGAAATTCCCTATATGTTGGGGCAAAAAATCAGAAATTCTTATTATTTTGGGGCAAAACTCAAAAATTCCACTTATTTTGGGGCAAAATTCCAGAAATTTTCTTTATTTTGGGGCAAAATTGCAGAAATTTTCCTTATTTTGGGGCAAAATTGCAGAAATTTTACTTATTTCAGGGAAAAAAGGCAGAAATTTTCCTTATTTGGGGCCAAAAAAGAAAGGAATTCCTTTTGTTTTGGGGGGAAAAAGACAGAAATTCCACTTATTTAGAGGCAAAAAGGCAGAAATTCCTCTTATTTTGGAGCAAAAATGAAGACATTTCCCTTTTTTATGGCAAAAAGGTATGCATTCTCCTTATTTTCGGGCAAAAGGGGAGAAATTTCCCGTATTTTGGAGCAAAATTGCAGAAATTCCCTTAATTGTGGGACAAAAAGTCAGAAATTCCCTATATGTTCAGGCAAAAAGACAGAAATTCTTCTTATTTTGCGGCAAAACTCAGAATTTCCACTTATTTTGGGGCAAATTTCCAGGAATTTCCCTTCTTTTGGGGCAAAATTGCAGAAATTTCACTTATTTGGGGGCAAATTGCAGAAATTTCACTTATTTTGGGGCAAAATTGCAGAAATTTCACTTATTTCAGGGAAAAAAGGCAGAAATTTTTCTAATTTTGGGGGCAAAAAGGCAGAAATTCCTAATATTTTGTGGCAAAAAGGCAGAAATTCTACTTATTTTGAGGTAAAAACGCTGAAATTCCCCTTATTTGGGGGCAAAAAGGCAGAAATTTCCTTTATTTTGGGGCAAAATTGCAGAATTTTAACTTACTTCAGGGAAATAAGTCAGAGATTTTTTTATTTTGGGGCCAAAAAGACAGAAATTCCCTTTGTTTTGGGGGGAAAAGACAGAAATTCCACTTATTTAGAGGCAAAAAAGCAGAAATTCCCCTTATTTTCGAGCAAAAATGAAGAAATTTCCCTTTTTTATGGCAAAAAGGTATGCATATTTCTTATTTTCGGGCAAAAAGGCAGAAATTCCCCGTATTTTGGAGCAAAATTGCAGAAATTCCTTTAATTATGGGGCAAAATGTCAGAAATTCCCTATATGTTAGGGCAAATAGAAAGAAATTCTCTTTATTTTGTGGCAAAACTCAGAAATTCCACTTATTTTGGGGCAAATATACAGAAATTTCCTTTATTTTGGGGCAAAATTGCAGAAATTTCACTTATTTTAGGGCAAAATTGCAGAAATTTCACTTATTTCAGGGAAAAAATCAGAAATTATCCTTATTTTGGGGCAAAAAGCAGAAATTCCTAATATTTGTGGCAAAAATGCAGAAATTCCCCTTATTTTGAGGTAAAAAGGCTGAAATTCCCCTTATTTGGGGGCAAAAAGGGAGAAATTTCCCATATTTTGGGGAAAAATTGCAGAAATTTCACTTACTTTAGGGTAATAATTCAGAATTATTTTATATTTTGGGGCAAAAAAACCAGAAATTTTCTTTGTTTTGGGCGAAAAAGACAGAAATTTCACTTAGAGGCAAAAAGCAGAAATTCCCCTTATTTTGGAGCAAAAATCAAGAAATTTCCATTTTTTATGGCAAAAAGGTATGCATTCTTCTTATTTTGGGGCAAAAAGGCAGAAATTCCCCATATTTTGGAGCAAAATTGCAGAAATTCCCCTAATTGTAGGGCAAAAAGGCAGAAATTGCCTATATGTTGAGGCAAAAAGACAGAAATTCTCCTTATTTTGGGGCAAAACTCAGAAATTCCACTTATTTTGGGGCAAAATTCCAGAAATTTCCCTTATTTTGGGGCAAAATTGCAGAAATTTCACTTATTTTGGGGCAAAATTGCAGAAATTTCACTTATTTCAGGAAAAAAAAGCAGAAGTTTCTTTATTTTGAAGCAAAAAGGCAGAAATTCCTAATATTTTGTGGCAAAAATGCAGAAATTCTTCTTATTGTGAGGTAAAAATGCTGAAATTCCCCTTATTTGGGGGGAAAAGGCAGAAATTTCCCTTATTTTGGGGCAAAATTGCAGAAATTTCACTTACTTCAGGGTAATAAGTCAGAATTTTTCCTTATTTTGGGGCAAAAAAGACAGGAATTCCCTTTGTGTTGGGGGAAAAAGACAGAAATTCCACTTATTTAGAGGCAAAAAAGCAGAAATTCCCCTTATTTTGGAGCAAAAATGAAGAAATTTCCCTTTTTTATGGCAAAAAGGTAGGCTTTCTTCTTATTTTCTGGCAAAAAGGCAGAAATTCTTCGTATTTTGGAGCAAAATTGCAGAAATTCCCCTAATTGTGGGGCAAAAGCAGAAATTCCCTATATGTTGGGGCAAAACGACAGAAATTCTCTTTATTTTGGGGCAAAACTCAGAAATTCCACTTATTTTGGGGCAAAAATCCAGAAATTTCCCTTATTTTGGGCAAAATTGCAGAAATTTCACTTATTTCAGGGTAATAAGTCAGAAATTTTTCTTATTTTGGGGCAAAAAAACATGAATAACCTTTGTTTTGAGGGAAAAAGACAGATATTCCACATATTTAGAGGCAAAAAAGCAGAAATTCCCCTTATTTTTAAGCAAAAATGAAGAAATTTCCCTATTTTATGGCAAAAGGTATGCATTCTTCTTATTTTCAGGCAAAAAGGCAGAAATTCCCTGTATTTTGGAGCAAAATTGCAGAAATTTACCTAATTGTGGGGCAAAAAGGCAGAAATTCTCTATATGTTGGGGCAAAAAGACAGAAAATCTTCTTATTTTTGGGCAAAACTCAGAAATTCCACTTATTTCGGGGCAAAATTCCAGAAATTTCCCTTATTTTAGGGAAAAATTGCAGAAATTTCCCTTATTTTGGGGCAAAATTGGAGAAATTTCACTTATTTTGGGGCAAAATTGCAAAAATTTCACTTATTTCAGGGAAAAAAGGCAGAAATTTTCCTTATTTTGGGGCAAAAAAGACAGGAATTTTCTATGTTTTGGGGGAAAAAAACAAAAATTCCACTAATTTAGAGGCAAAAAAGCAGAAATTCCCCTTATTTTGGAGCAAAAATGAAGAAATTTCCCTTTTTTATGGCAAAAAGTTATGCATTCTTCTTATTTTCGGGCAAAAAGGCCGAAATTCCCCGTATTTTGGAGTAAAATTGCAGAAATTCCCCTAGTTGTGGGGCAAAAAGGGAGAAATTCCCTATATGTTGGGGCAAAAATTCAGAAATTCTTCTTATTTTGGGGCAAAACTCAAAAATTCCACTTATTTTAGGGCAAAATTCCAGAAATTTTCTTTATTTTGGGGCAAAATTGCAGAAATTTTCCTTATTTTGGGGCAAAATTGGAGAAATTTCACTTATTTTGGGGCAAAATTGCAGAAATTTTACTTATTTCAGGGAAAAAAGGCAGAAATTTTCCTTATTTGTGGGCAAAAAAGAAAGGAATTCCTTTTGTTTTGGGGGAAAAAGACAGAAATTCCACTTATTTAGAGGCAAAAAGGCAGAAATTCCTCTTATTTTGGAGCAAAAATGAAGACATTTCCCTTTTTATGGCAAAAAGGTATGCATTCTCCTTATTTTCGGGCAAAAGGGGAGAAATTCCCCGTATTTTGGAGCAAAATTGCAGAAATTCCCTTAATTGTGGGACAAAAAGTCAGAAATTCCCTATATGTTCAGGCAAAAAGACAGAAATTCTTCTTATTTTCGGCAAAACTCAGAAATTCCACTTATTTTGGGGCAAATTTCCAGGAATTTCCCTTCTTTTGGGGCAAAATTGCAGAAATTTCACTTATTTGGGGGCAAATTGCAGAAATTTCACTTATTTTGGGGCAAAATTGCAGAAATTTCACTTATTTCAGGGATAAAAGGCAGAAATTTTTCTAATTTTGGGGGCAAAATGCAGAAATTCCTAATATTTTGTGGCAAAAAGGCAGAAATTCTACTTATTTTGAGGTAAAAACGCTGAAATTCCCCTTATTTGGGGGCAAAAAGGCAGAAATTTCCTTTATTTTGGGGCAAAATTGCAGAATTTTAACTTACTTCAGGGTAATAAGTCAGAGATTTTTTTATTTTGGGGCCAAAAAGACAGAAATTCCCTTTGTTTTGGGGGGAAAAGACAGAAATTCCACTTATTTAGAGGCAAAAAAGCAGAAATTCCCCTTATTTTGGAGCAAAAATGAAGAAATTTCCCTTTTTTATGGCAAAAAGGTATGCATATTTCTTATTTTCGGGCAAAAAGGCAGAAATTCCCCGTATTTTGGAGCAAAATTGCAGAAATTCCTTTAAATATGGGGCAAAATGTCAGAAATTCCCTATATGTTAGGGCAAATAGACAGAAATTCTCTTTATTTTGTGGCAAAGCTCAGAAATTCCACTTATTTTGGGGCAAATATACAGAAATTTCCTTTATGTTGGGGCAAAATTGCAGAAATTTCACTTATTTTGGGGCAAAATTGCAGAAATTTCACTTATTTCAGGGAAAAAAGACAGAAATTATCCTTATTTTGGGGCAAAAAGCAGAAATTCCTAATATTTGTGGCAAAAATGCAGAAATTCCCCTTATTTTGAGGTAAAAAGGCTGAAATTCCCCTTATTTGGGGGCAAAAAGGGAGAAATTTCCCATATTTTGGGGAAAAATTGCAGAAATTTCACTTACTTTAGGGTAATAAGTCAGAATTATTTCTTATTTTGGGGCAAAAAAACCAGAAATTTTCTTTGTTTTGGGGGAAAAAGACAGAAATTCCACTTAGAGGCAAAAAGCAGAAATTCCCCTTATTTTGGAGCAAAAATCAAGAAATTTCCATTTTTTATGGCAAAAAGGTATGCATTCTTCTTATTTTCGGGCAAAAAGGCAGAAATTCCCCATATTTTGGAGCAAAATTGCAGAAATTCCCCTAATTGTAGGGCAAAAAGGCAGAAATTGCCTATATGTTGAGGCAAAAAGACAGAAATTCTCCTTATTTTGGGGCAAAACTCAGAAATTCCACTTATTTTGGGGCAAAATTCCAGAAATTTCCCTTATTTTGGGGCAAAATTGCAGAAATTTCACTTATTTTGGGGCAAAATTGCAGAAAGTTCACTTATTTAAGGAAAAAAAAGCAGAAGTTTCTTTATTTTGAAGCAAAAATGCAGAAATTCCTAATATTTTGTGGCAAAAATGCAGAAATTCTTCTTATTTTGAGGTAAAAATGCTGAAATTCCCCTTATTTGGGGGGAAAAAGGCAGAAATTTCCCTTATTTTGGGGCAAAATTGCAGAAATTTCACTTACTTCAGGGTAATAAGTCAGAATTTTTCCTTATTTTGGGGCAAAAAAGACAGCAATTCCCTTTGTGTTGGGGGAAAAAGACAGAAATTCCACTTATTTAGAGGCAAAAAAGCAGAAATTCCCCTTATTTTGGAGCAAAAATGAAGAAATTTCCCTATTTTATGGCAAAAGGTATGCATTCTTCTTATTTTCGGGCAAAAAGGCAGAAATTCTTCGTATTTTGGAGCAAAATTGCAGAAATTCCCCTAATTGTGGGGCAAAAGCAGAAATTCCCTATATGTTGGGGCAAAACGACAGAAATTCTCTTTATTTTGGGGCAAAACTCAGAAATTCCACTTATTTCGGGGCAAAATTCCAGAAATTTCCCTTATTTTATGGAAAAATTGCAGAAATTTCCCTTATTTTGGGGCAAAATTGGAGAAATTTCACTTATTTTGGGGCAAAATTGCAGAAATTTCACTTATTTCAGGGAAAAAAGGCAGAAATTTTCCTTATTTTGGGGCAAAAAAGACAGGAATTTTCTATGTTTTGGGGAAAAATAACAAAAATTCCACTTATTTAGAGGCAAAAAAGCAGAAATTCCCCTTATTTTGGAGCAAAAATGAAGAAATTTCCCTTTTTTATGGCAAAAAGTTATGCATTCTTCTTATTTTCGGGCAAAAAGGCCGAAATTCCCCGTATTTTGGAGTAAAATTGCAGAAATTCCCCTAGTTGTGGGGCAAAAAGGGAGAAATTCCCTATATGTTGGGGCAAAAATTCAGAAATTCTTCTTATTTTGGGGCAAAACTCAAAAATTCCACTTATTTTAGGGCAAAATTCCAGAAATTTTCTTTATTTTGGGGCAAAATTGCAGAAATTTTCCTTATTTTGGGGCAAAATTGGAGAAATTTCACTTATTTTGGGGCAAAATTGCAGAAATTTTACTTATTTCAGGGAAAAAAGGCAGAAATTTTCCTTATTTGGGGGCAAAAAAGAAAGGAATTCCTTTTGTTTTGGGGGAAAAAGACAGAAATTAAACTTATTTAGAGGCAAAAAGGCAGAAATTCCTCTTATTTTGGAGCAAAAATGAAGACATTTCCCTTTTTTATGGCAAAAAGGTATGCATTCTCCTTATTTTCGGGCAAAAGGGGAGAAATTCCCCGTATTTTGGAGCAAAATTGCAGAAATTCCCTTAATTGTGGGACAAAAAGTCAGAAATTCCCTATATGTTCGGGCAAAAAGACAGAAATTCTTCTTATTTTGCGGCAAAACTCAGAAATTCCACTTATTTTGGGACAAATTTCCAGGAATTTCCCTTCTTTTGAGGCAAAATTGCAGAAATTTCACTTATTTGGGGGCAAATTGCAGAAATTTCACTTATTTTGGGGCAAAATTGCAGAAATTTCACTTATTTCAGGGAAAAAAGGCAGAAATTTTTCTAATTTTGGGGGCCAAAAGGCAGAAATTCCTAATATTTTGTGGCAAAAAGGCAGAAATTCTACTTATTTTGAGGTAAAAACGCTGAAATTCCCCTTATTTGGGGGCAAAAAGGCAGAAATTTCCTTTATTTTGGGGCAAAATTGCAGAATTTTAACTTACTTCAGGGTAATAAGTCAGAGATTTTTTTATTTTGGGGCAAAAAAGACAGAAATTCCCTTTGTTTTGGGGAAAAAAGACAGAAATTCCACTTATTTAGAGGCAAAAAAGCAGAAATTCCCCTTATTTTGGAGCAAAAATGAAGAAATTTCCCTTTTTTATGGCAAAAAGGTATGCATATTTCTTATTTTCAGGCAAAAAGGCAGAAATTCCCCGTATTTTGGAGCAAAATTGCAGAAATTCCTTTAAATATGGGGGAAAATGTCAGAAATTCCCTATATGTTAGGGCAAATAGACAGAAATTCTCTTTATTTTGTGGCAAAACTCAGAAATTCCACTTATTTTGGGGCAAATATACAGAAATTTCCTTTATTTTGGGGCAAAATTGCAGAAATTTCACTTATTTTGGGGCAAAATTGCAGAAATTTCACTTATTTCAGGGAAAAAGGCAGAAATTATCCTTATTTTGGGGCAAAAAGCAGAAATTCCTAATATTTGTTGCAAAAATGCAGAAATTCCCCTTATTTTGAGGTAAAAAGGCTGAAATTCCCCTTATTTGGGGGCAAAAAGGGAGAAATTTCCCATATTTTGGGGAAAAATTGCAGAAATTTCACTTACTTTAGGGTAATAAGTCAGGATTATTTCTTATTTTGGGGCAAAAAAAACAGAAATTTTCTTTGTTTTGGGGGAAAAAGACAGAAATTCCACTTAGAGGCAAAAAGCAGAAATTCCCCTTATTTTGGAGCAAAAATCAAGAAATTTCTATTTTTTATGGCAAAAAGGTATGCATTCTTCTTATTTTCGGGCAAAAAGGCAGAAATTCCCCATATTTTGGAGCAAAATTGCAGAAATTCCCCTAATTGTAGGGCAAAAATTCAGAAATTGCCTATATGTTGAGGCAAAAAGACAGAAATTCTCTTTATTTTGGGGCAAAACTCCGAAATTCCACTTATTTTGGGGCAAAATTCCAGAAATTTCCCTTATTTTGGGGCAAAATTGCAGAAATTTCACTTATTTTGGGGCAAAATTGCAGAAATTTTACTTATTTCAGGAAAAAAAAGCAGAAGTTTCTTCTTTTTGAAGCAAAAAGGCAGAAATTCCTAATATTTTGTGGCAAAAATGCAGAAATTCTTCTTATTTTGAGGTAAAAATGCTGAAATTCCCCTAATTTGGGGGAAAAAAGGCAGAAATTTCCCTTATTTTGGGGCAAAATTGCAGAAATTTCACTTACTTCAGGATAATAAATCAGAATTTTTCCTTATTTTGGGGCAAAAAAGACAGGAATTCCCTTTGTGTTGGGGGAAAAAGACAGAAATTCCACTTATTTAGAGGCAAAAAAGCAGAAATTCCCCTTATTTTGGAGCAAAAATGAAGAAATTTCCCTTTTTTATGGCAAAAAGGTATGCTTTCTTCTTATTTTCGGGCAAAAAGGTAGAAATTCCCCGTATTTTGGAGCAAAATTGCAGAAATTCCCCTAATTGTGGAGCAAAAGCAGAAATTCCCTATATGTTGGGGCAAAACGACAGAAATTCTCTTTATTTTGGGGCAAAACTCAGAAATTCCACTTATTTTGGGACAAAAATCCAGAAATTTCCCTTATTTCGGGGCAAAATTGCAGAAATTTCACTTATTTCAGGGAAATAAGTCAGAAATTTTTCTTATTTTGGGGCAAAAATACATGAATAACCTTTGTTTTGAGGGAAAAAGACAGATATTCCACTTATTTAGAGGCAAAAAAGCAGAAATTCCCCTTATTTTGGAGCAAAAATGAAGAAATTTCCCTATTTTATGGCAAAAGGTATGCATTCTTCTTATTTTCAGGCAAAAAGGCAGAAATTCCCTGTATTTTTGAGCAAAATTGCAGAAATTTCCCTAATTGTGGGGCAAAAAGGCAGAAATTCTCTATATGTTGGGGCAAAAAGACAGAAAATCTTATTTTGGGGCAAAACTCAGAAATTCCACTTATTTCGGGGCAAAATTCCAGAAATTTCCCTTATTTTAGGGAAAAATTGCAGAAATTTTCCTTATTTTGGGGCAAAATTGGAGAAATTTCACTTATTTTGGGGCAAAATTGCAGAAATTTCACTTATTTCAGGGAAAAAAGGCAGAAATTTTCCTTATTTTGGGGCAAAAAAGACAGGAATTTTCTATGTTTTGGGGGAAAAAAACAAAAATTCCACTTATTTAGAGGCAAAAAAGCAGAAATTCCCCTTATTTTGGAGCAAAAATGAAGAAATTTCCCTTTTTTATGGCAAAAAGTTATGCATTCTTCTTATTTTCGGGCAAAAAGGCCGAAATTCCTCGTATTTTGGAGTAAAATTGCAGAAATTCCCCTAGTTGTGGGGCAAAAAGGGAGAAATTCCCTATATGTTGGGGCAAAAATTCAGAAATTCTTCTTATTTTGGGGCAAAACTCAAAAATTCCACTTATTTTGGGGCAAAATTCCAGAAATTTCCCTTATTTTAGGGAAAAATTGTAGAAATTTCCCTTATTTTGGGGCAAAATATGAGAAATTTCACTTATTTTGGGGCAAAATTGCAGAAATTTTACTTATTTCAGGGAAAAAAGGCAGAAATTTTCCTTATTTGGGGGCAAAAAATAAAGGAAATCCTTTTGTTTTGGGGGAAAAAGACAGAAATTCCACTTATTTAGAGGCAAAAAGGCAGAAATTCCTCTTATTTTGGAGCAAAAATGAAGACATTTCCCTTTTTTATGGCAAAAAGGTATGCATTCTCCTTATTTTCGGGCAAAAGGGGAGAAATTCCCCGTATTTTTGAGCAAAATTGCAGAAATTCCCTTAATTGTGGGAAAAAAGTCAGAAATTCCCTATATGTTCGGGCAAAAAGACAGAAATTCTTCTTATTTTGCGGCAAAACTCAGAAATTCCACTTATTTTGGGGCAAATTTCCAGAAATTTCCCTTCTTTTGGGGCAAAATTGCAGAAATTTCACTTATTTGGGGGCAAATTGCAGAAATTTCACTTATTTTGGGGCAAAATTGCAGAAATTTCACTTATTTCAGGGAAAAAAGGCAGAAATTTTTCTAATTTTGGGGGCAAAAAGGCAGAAATTTCTAATATTTTGTGGCAAAACGGCAGAAATTCTACTTATTTTGAGGTAAAAACGCTGAAATTCCCCTTATTTGGGGGCAAAATGGCAGAAATTTCCTTTATTTTGGGGCAAAATTGCAGAATTTTAACTTACTTCAGGGTAATAAGTCAGAGATTTTTTTATTTTGGGGCCAAAAAGACAGAAATTCCCTTTGTTTTGGGGGGAAAAGACAGAAATTCCACTTATTTAGAGGCAAAAAAGCAGAAATTCCCCTTATTTTGGAGCAAAAATGAAGAAATTTCCCTTTTTTATGGCAAAAAGGTATGCATATTTCTTATTTTTGGGCAAAAAGGCAGAAATTCCCCGTATTTTGGAGCAAAATTGCTGAAATTCCTTTAAATATGGGGCAAAATGTCAGAAATTCCCTATATGTTAGGGCAAATAGACAGAAATTCTCTTTATTTTGTGGCAAAACTCAGAAATTCCACTTATTTTGGGGCAAATATACAGAAATTTCCTTTATTTTGGGGAAAAATTGCAGAAATTTCACTTATTTTGGGGCAAAATTGCAGAAATTTCACTTATTTCAGGGAAAAAAGGCATAAATTATCCTTATTTTGGGGCAAAAAGCAGAAATTCCTAATATTTGTGGCAAAAATGCAGAAATTCCCCTTATTTTGAGGTAAAAAGGCTGAAATTCCCCTTATTTGGGGGCAAAAAGGGAGAAATTTCCCATATTTTGGGGAAAAATTGCAGAAATTTCACTTACTTTAGGGTAATAAGTCAGAATTATTTCTTATTTTTGGGCAAAAAAAACAGAAATTTTCTTTGTTTTGGGGGAAAAAGACAGAAATTCCACTTAGAGGCAAAAAGCAGAAATTCCCCTTATTTTGGAGCAAAAATCAAGAAATTTCCATTTTTTATGGCAAAAAGGTATGCATTCTTCTTATTTTCGGGAAAAAAGGCAGAAATTCCCCATATTTTGGAGCAAAATTGCAGAAATTCCCCTAATTGTAGGGCAAAAAGGCAGAAATTGGCTATATGTTGAGGCAAAAAGACAGAAATTCTCCTTATTTTGGGGCAAAACTCAGAAATTCCACTTATTTTGGGGCAAAATTCCAGAAATTTCCCTTATTTTGGGGCAAAATTGCAGAAATTTCACTCTTTTGGGGCAAAATTGCAGAAATTTCACTTATTTCAGGGAAAAAAAGCAGAAGTTTCTTTATTTTGAAGCAAAAAGGCAGAAATTCCTAATATTTTGTGGCAAAAATGCAGAAATTCTTCTTATTTTGAGGTAAAAATGCTGAAATTCCCTTTATTTGGGGGGAAAAAGGCAGAAATTTCCCTTATTTTGGGGCAAAATTGCAGAAATTTCACTTACTTCAGGGTAATAAGTCAGAATTTTTCCTTATTTTGGGGCAAAAAAGACAGGAATTCCCTTTGTGTTGGGGGAAAAAGACAGAAATTCCACTTATTTAGAGGCAAAAAAGCAGAAATTCCCCTTATTTTGGAGCAAAAATGAAGAAATTTCTCTTTTTTATGGCAAAAAGGTATGCTTTCTTCTTATTTTCGGGCAAAAAGGCAGAAATTCCCCGTATTTTGGAGCAAAATTGCAGAAATTCCCCTAATTGTGGGGCAAAAGCAGAAATTGCCTATATGTTGGGGCAAAACGACAGAAATTCTCTTTATTTTGGGGCAAAACTCAGAAATTCCACTTATTTTGGGGCAAAAATCCAGAAATTTCCCTTATTTTGGGGCAAAATTGCAGAAATTTCACTTATTTCAGGGTAATAAGTCAGAAATTTTTCTTATTTTGGGGCAAAAAAACATGAATAACCTTTATTTTGAGGGAAAAATACAGATATTCCACTTATTTAGAGGCAAAAAAGCAGAAATTCCCCTTATTTTGGAGCAAAAATGAAGAAATTTCCCTATTTTATGGCAAAAGGTATGCATTCTTCTTATTTTCAGGCAAAAAGGCAGAAATTCCCTGTATTTTTGAGCAAAATTGCAGAAATTTCCCTAATTGTGGGGCAAAAAGGCAGAAATTATCTATATGTTGGGGCAAAAATACAGAAAATCTTATTTTGGGGCAAAACTCAGAAATTCCACTTATTTCGGGGCAAAATTCCAGAAATTTCCCTTATTTTAGGGAAAAATTGCAGAAATTTCCCTTATTTTGGGGCAAAATTGGAGAAATTTCACTTATTTTGGGGCAAAATTGCAGAAATTTCACTTATTTCAGGGAAAAAAGGCAGAAATTTTCCTTATTTTGGGGCAAAAAAGACAGGAATTTTCTATGTTTTGGGGGAAAAAAACAAAAATTCCACTTATTTAGAGGCAAAAAAGCAGAAATTCCCCTTATTTTGGAGCAAAAATGAAGAAATTTCCCTTTTTTATGGCAAAAAGTTATGCATTCTTCTTATTTTCGGGCAAAAAGGCCGAAATTCCCCGTATTTTGGAGTAAAATTGCAGAAATTCCCCTAGTTGTGGGGCAAAAGGGAGAAATTCCCTATATGTTGGGGCAAACATTCAGAAATTCTTCATATTTTGGGGCAAAACTCAAAAATTCCACTTATTTTGGGGTAAAATTCCAGAAATTTCCCTTATTTTAGGGAAAAATTGCAGAAATTTCCCTTATTTTGGGGCAAAATTGGAGAAATTTCACTTATTTTGGGGCAAAATTGCAGAAATTTTACTTATTACAGGGAAAAAAGGCAGAAATTTTCCTTATTTGGGGGCAAAAAAGAAAGGAATTCCTTTTGTTTTGGGGGAAAAAGACAGAAATTCCACTTATTTAGAGGCAAAAAGGCAGAAATTCCTCTTATTTTGGAGCAAAAATGAAGACATTTCCCTTTTTTATGGCAAAAAGGTATGCATTCTCCTTATTTTCGGGCAAAAGGGGAGAAATTCCCCGTATTTTGGAGCAAAATTGCAGAAATTCCCTTAATTGTGGGAAAAAAGTCAGAAATTCCCTATATGTTCGGGCAAAAAGACAGAAATTCTTCTTATTTTGCGGCAAAACTCAGAAATTCCACTTATTTTGGGGCAAATTTCCAGAAATTTCCCTTCTTTTGGGGCAAAATTGCAGAAATTTCACTTATTTGGGGGCAAATTGCAGAAATTTCACTTATTTTGGGGCAAAATTGCAGAAATTTCACTTATTTCAGGGAAAAAAGGCAGAAATTTTTCTAATTTTGGGGGCAAAAAGGCAGAAATTCCTAATATTTTGTGGCAAAAAGGCAGAAATTCTACTTATTTTGAGGTAAAAACGCTGAAATTCCCCTTATTTGGGGGCAAAAAGGCAGAAATTTCCTTTATTTTGGGGCAAAATTGCAGAATTTTAACTTACTTCAGGGTAATAAGTCAGAGATTTTTTTATTTTGGGGCCAAAAAGACAGAAATTCCCTTTGTTTTGGGGGGAAAAGACAGAAATTCCACTTATTTAGAGGCAAAAAAGCAGAAATTCCCCTTATTTTGGAGCAAAAATGAAGAAATTTCCCTTTTTTATGGCAAAAAGTTATGCATATTTCTTATTTTTGGGCAAAAAGGCAGAAATTCCCCGTATTTTGGAGCAAAATTGCAGAAATTCCTTTAAATATGGGGCAAAATGTCAGAAATTCCCTATATGTTAGGGCAAATAGACAGAAATTCTCTTTATTTTGTGGCAAAACTCAGAAATTCCACTTATTTTGGGGCAAATATACAGAAATTTCCTTTATTTTGGGGAAAAATTGCAGAAATTTCACTTATTTTGGGGCAAAATTGCAGAAATTTCACTTATTTCAGGGAAAAAAGGCATAAATTATCCTTATTTTGGGGCAAAAAGCAGAAATTCCTAATATTTGTGGCAAAAATGCAGAAATTCCCCTTATTTTGAGGTAAAAAGGCTGAAATTCCCCTTATTTGGGGGCAAAAAGGGAGAAATTTCCCATATTTTGGGGAAAAATTGCAGAAATTTCACTTACTTTAGGGTAATAAGTCAGAATTATTTCTTATTTTGGGGCAAAAAAAACAGAAATTTTCTTTGTTTTGGGGGAAAAAGACAGAAATTACACTTAGAGGCAAAAAGCAGAAATTCCCCTTATTTTGGAGCAAAAATCAAGAAATTTCCATTTTTTATGGCAAAAAGGTATGCATTCTTCTTATTTTCGGGAAAAAAGGCAGAAATTCCCCATATTTTGGAGCAAAATTGCAGAAATACCCCTAATTGTAGGGCAAAAAGGCAGAAATTGGCTATATGTTGAGGCAAAAAGACAGAAATTCTCCTTATTTTGGGGCAAAACTCAGAAATTCCACTTATTTTGGGGCAAAATTCCAGAAATTTCCCTTATTTTGGGGCAAAATTGCAGAAATTTCACTCTTTTGGGGCAAAATTGCAGAAATTTCACTTATTTCAGGGAAAAAAAGCAGAAGTTTCTTTATTTTGAAGCAAAAAGGCAGAAATTCCTAATATTTTGTGGCAAAAATGCAGAAATTCTTCTTATTTTGAGGTAAAAATGCTGAAATTCCCTTTATTTGGGGGAAAAAGGCAGAAATTTCCCTTATTTTGGGGCAAAATTGCAGAAATTTCAATTACTTCAGGGTAATAAGTCAGAATTTTTCCTTATTTTGGGGCAAAAAAGACAGGAATTCCCTTTGTGTTGGGGGGAAAAAGACAGAAATTCCACTTATTTAGAGGCGAAAAAGCAGAAATTCCCCTTATTTTGGAGCAAAAATGAAGAAATTTCCCTTTTTTATGGCAAAAAGGTATGCTTTCTTCTTATTTTCGGGCAAAAAGGCAGAAATTCCCCGTATTTTGGAGCAAAATTGCAGAAATTCCCCTAATTGTGGGGCAAAAGCAGAAATTCCCTATATGTTGGGGCAAAACGACAGAAATTCTCTTTATTTTGGGGCAAAACTCAGAAATTCCACTTATTTTGGGGCAAAAATCCAGAAATTTCCCTTATTTTGGGGCAAAATTGCAGAAATTTCACTTCTTTCAGGGTAATAAGTCAGAAATTTTTCTTATTTTGGGGCAAAAAAACATGAAAAACCTTTATTTTGAGGGAAAAAGACAGATATTCCACTTATTTAGAGGCAAAAAAGCAGAAATTCCCCTTATTTTGGAGCAAAAATGAAGAAATTTCCCTATTTTATGGCAAAAGGTATGCATTCTTCTTATTTTCAGGCAAAAAGGCAGAAATTCCCTGTATTTTGGAGCAAAATTGCAGAAATTTCCCTAATTGTGGGGCAAAAAGGCAGAAATTCTCTATATGTTGGGGCAAAAAGACAGAAAATCTTCTTATTTTGGGGCAAAACTCAGAAATTCCCCTTATTTCGGGGCAAAATTCCAGAAATTTCCCTTATTTTAGGGAAAAATTGCAGAAATTTCCCTTATTTTGGGGCAAAATTGGAGAAATTTCACTTATTTTGGGGCAAAATTGCAGAAATTTCACTTATTTCAGGGAAAAAAGGCAGAAATTTTCCTTATTTTGGGGCAAAAAAGACAGGAATTTTCTATGTTTTGGGGGAAAAAAACAAAGATTCCACTTATTTAGAGGCAAAAAAGCAGAAATTCCCCTTATTTTGGAGCAAAAATGAAGAAATTTCCCTTTTTTATGGCAAAAAGTTATGCATTCTTCTTATTTTCAGGCAAAAAGGCCGAAATTCCCCGTATTTTGGAGTAAAATTGCAGAAATTCCCCTAGTTGTGGGGCAAAAAGGGAGAAATTCCCTATATGTTGGGGCAAAAATTCAGAAATTCTTCTTATTTTGGGGCAAAACTCAAAAATTCCACTTATTTTGGGGCAAAATTCCAGAAATTTTCTTTATTTTGGGGCAAAATTGCAGAAAATTTCCTTATTTTGGGGCAAAATTGGAGAAATTTCACTTATTTTGGGGCAAAATTGCAGAAATTTTACTTATTTCAGGGAAAAAAGGCAGAAATTTTCCTTATTTGGGGGCAAAAAAGAAAGGAATTCCTTTTGTTTTGGGGGAAAAAAGACAGAAATTCCACTTATTTAGAGGCAAAAAGGCAGAAATTCCTCTTATTTTGGAGCAAAAATGAAGACATTTCCCTTTTTTATGGCAAAAAGGTATGCATTCTCCTTATTTTCGGGCAAAAGGGGAGAAATTCCCTGTATTTTGAAGCAAAATTGCAGAAATTCCCTTAATTGTGGGACAAAAAGTCAGAAATTCCCTATATGTTCAGGCAAAAAGACAGAAATTCTTCTTATTTTGCGGCAAAACTCAGAAATTCCACTTATTATGGGGCAAATTTCCAGGAATTTCCCTTCTTTTGGGGCAAAATTGCAGAAATTTCACTTATTTGGGGGCAAATTGCAGAAATTTCACTTATTTTGGGGCAAAATTGCAGAAATTTCACTTATTTCAGGGAAAAAAGTCAGAAATTTTTCTAATTTTGGGGGCAAAAAGGCAGAAATTCCTAATATTTTGTGGCAAAAAGGCAGAAATTCTCCTTATTTTGAGGTAAAAACGCTGAAATTCCCCTTATTTGGGGGCAAAAAGGCAGAAATTTCCTTTATTTTGGGGCAAAATTGCAGAATTTTAACTTACTTCAGGGTAATAAGTCAGAGATTTTTTTATTTTGGGGCCAAAAAGACAGAAATTCCCTTTGTTTTGGGGGGAAAAGACAGAAATTCCACTTATTTAGAGGCACAAAAGCAGAAATTCCCCTTATTTTGGAGCAAAAATGAAGAAATTTCTCTTTTTTATGGCAAAAAGGTATGCATATTTCTTATTTTCGGGCAAAAAGGCAGAAATTCCCCGTATTTTGGAGCAAAATTGCAGAAATTCCTTTAAATATGGGGCAAAATGTCAGAAATTCCCTATATGTTAGGGCAAATAGACAGAAATTCTCTTTATTTTGTGGCAAAACTCAGAAATTCCACTTATTTTGGGGCAAATATACAGAAATTTCCTTTATTTTGGGGCAAAATTGCAGAAATTTCACTTATTTTGGGGCAAAATTGCAGAAATTTCACTTATTTCAGGGAAAAAAGGCAGAAATTATCCTTATTTTGGGGCAAAAAGCAGAAATTCCTAATATTTGTGGCAAAAATGCAGAAATTCCTCTTATTTTGAGGTAAAAAGGCTGAAATTCCCCTTATTTGGGGGCAAAAAGGGAGAAATTTCCCATATTTTGGGGAAAAATTGCAGAAATTTCACTTACTTTAGGGTAATAAGTCAGAATTATTTCTTATTTTGGGGCAAAAAAAACAGAAATTTTCTTTGTTTTGGGGGAAAAAGACAGAAATTCCACTTAGAAGCAAAAAGCAGAAATTCCCCTTATTTTGGAGCAAAAATCAAGAAATTTCCATTTTTTATGGCAAAAAAGTATGCATTCTTCTTATTTTCGGGCAAAAAGGCAGAAATTCCCCATATTTTGGAGCAAAATTGCAGAAATTCCCCTAATTGTAGGGCAAAAAGGCAGAAATTGCCTATATGTTGAGGCAAAAAGACAGAAATTCTCCTTATTTTGGGGCAAAACTCAGATTCCACTTATTTTGGGGCAAAATTCCACAAATTTCCCTTATTTTGGGGCAAAATTGCAGAAATTTCACTCTTTTGGGGCAAAATTGCAGAAATTTCACTTATTTCAGGGAAAAAAGCAGAAGTTTCTTTATTTTGAAGCAAAAAGGCAGAAATTCCTAATATTTTGTGGCAAAAATGCAGAAATTCTTCTTATTTTGAGGTAAAAATGCTGAAATTCCCTTTATTTGGGGGGAAAAAGGCAGAAATTTCCCTTATTTTGGGGCAAAATTGCAGAAATTTCACTTACTTCAGGGTAATAAGTCAGAATTTTTCCTTATTTTGGGGCAAAAAAGACAGGAATTCCCTTTGTGTTGGGGGAAAAAGACAGAAATTCCACTTATTTAGAGGCAAAAAAGCAGAAATTCCCCTTATTTTGGAGCAAAAATGAAGAAATTTCCCTTTTTTATGGCAAAAAGGTATGCTTTCTTCTTATTTTCGGGCAAAAAGGCAGAAATTCCCCGTATTTTGGAGCAAAATTGCAGAAATTCCCCTAATTGTGGGGCAAAAGCAGAAATTCCCTATATGTTGGGGCAAAACGACAGAAATTCTCTTTATTTTGGGGCAAAACTCAGAAATTCCACTTATTTTGGGGCAAAAATCCAGAAATTTCCCTTATTTTGGGGCAAAATTGCAGAAAATTCACTTATTTCAGGGTAATAAGTCAGAAATTTTTCTTATTTTGGGGCAAAAAAACATGAATAACCTTTATTTTGAGGGAAAAAGACAGATATTCCACTTATTTAGAGGCAAAAAAGCAGAAATTCCCCTTATTTTGTAGCAAAAATGAAGACATTTCCCTATTTTATGGCAAAAGGTATGCATTCTTCTTATTTTCAGGCAAAAAGGCAGAAATTCCCTGTATTTTGGAGCAAAATTGCAGAAATTTCCCTAATTGTGGGGCAAAAAGGCAGAAATTCTCTATATGTTCGGGCAAAAAGACAGAAAATCTTCTTATTTTGTGGCAAAACTCAGAAATTCCCCTTTATTTCGGGGCAAAATTCCAGAAATTTCCCTTATTTTAGGGAAAAATTGCAGAAATTTCCCTTATTTTGGGGCAAAATTGGAGAAATTTCACTTATTTTGGGGCAAAATTGCAGAAATTTCACTTATTTCAGGGAAAAAAGGCAGAAATTTTCCTTATTTTGGGGCAAAAAAGACAGGAATTTTCTATGTTTTGGGGGAAAAAAACAAAAATTCCACTTATTTAGAGGCAAAAAAGCAGAAATTCCCCTTATTTTGGAGCAAAAATGAAGAAATTTCCCTTTTTTATGGCAAAAAGTTATTCATTCTTCTTATTTTCGGGCAAAAAGGCAGAAATTCCCCGTATTTTGGAGTAAAATTGCAGAAATTCCCCTAGTTGTGGAGCAAAAAGGGAGAAATTCCCTATATGTTGGGGCAAAAATTCAGAAATTCTTCTTATTTTGGGGCAAAACTCAAAAATTCCACTTATTTTGGGGCAAAATTCCAGAAATTTTTTTATTTTGGGGCAAAATTGCAGAAATTTTCCTTATTTTGGGGCAAAATTGGAGAAATTTCACTTATTTTGGGGCAAAATTGCAGATATTTTACTTATTTCAGGGAAAAAAAGGCAGAAATTTTCCTTATTTGGGGGCAAAAAAGAAAGGAATTCCTTTTGTTTTGGGGGAAAAAGACAGAAATTCCACTTATTTAGAGGCAAAAAGGCAGAAATTCCTCTTATTTTGGAGCAAAAATGAAGACATTTCCCTTTTTTATGGCAAAAAGGTATGCATTCTTCTTATTTTCGGGCAAAAGGGGAGAAATTCCCCGTATTTTGGAGCAAAATTGCAGAAATTCCCTTAATTGTGGGACAAAAAGTCAGAAATTCCCTATATGTTCGGGCAAAAAGACAGAAATTCTTCTTATTTTGCGGCAAAACTCAGAAATTCCACTTATTTTGGGGCAAATTTCCAGGAATTTCCCTTCTTTTGGGGCAAAATTGCAGAAATTTCACTTATTTGGGGGCAAATTGCAGAAATTTCACTTATTTTGGGGCAAAATTGCAGAAATTTCACTTATTTCAGGGAAAAAAGTCAGAAATTTTTCTAATTTTGGGGGCAAAAAGGCAGAAATTCCTAATATTTTGTGGCAAAAAGGCAGAAATTCTCTTTATTTTGAGGTAAAAACGCTGGATTTCCCCTTATTTGGGGGCAAAAAGGCAGAAATTTCCTTTATTTTGGGGCAAAATTGCAGAATTTTAACTTACTTCAGGGTAATAAGTCAGAGATTTTTTTATTTTGGGGCCAAAAAGACAGAAATTCCCTTTGTTTTGGGGGGAAAAGACAGAAATTCCACTTATTTAGAGGCAAAAAAGCAGAAATTCCCCTTATTTTGGAGCAAAAATGAAGAAATTTCTCTTTTTTATGGCAAAAAGGTATGCATATTTCTTATTTTCGGGCAAAAAGGCAGAAATTCCCCGTATTTTGGAGCAAAATTGCAGAAATTCCTTTAAATATGGGGCAAAATGTCAGAAATTCCCTATATGTTAGGGCAAATAGACAGAAATTCTCTTTATTTTGTGGCAAAACTCAGAAATTCCACTTATTTTGGGGCAAATATACAGAAATTTCCTTTATTTTGGGGCAAAATTGCAGAAATTTCACTTATTTTGGGGCAAAATTGCAGAAATTTCACTTATTTCAGGGAAAAAAGGCAGAAATTATCCTTATTTTGGGGCAAAAAGCAGAAATTCCTAATATTTGTGGCAAAAATGCAGAAATTCCTCTTATTTTGAGGTAAAAAGGCTGAAATTCCCCTTATTTGGGGGCAAAAAGGGAGAAATTTCCCATATTTTGGGGAAAAATTGCAGAAATTTCACGTACTTTAGGGTAATAAGTCAGAATTATTTCTTATTTTGGGGCAAAAAAAACAGAAATTTTCTTTGTTTTGGGGGAAAAAGACAGAAATTCCACTTAGAGGCAAAAAGCAGAAATTCCCCTTATTTTGGAGCAAAAATCAAGAAATTTCCATTTTTTATGGCAAAAAGGTATGCATTCTTCTTATTTTCGGGCAAAAAGGCAGAAATTCCCCATATTTTGGAGCAAAATTGCAGAAATACCCCTAATTGTAGGGCAAAAAGGCAGAAATTGCCTATATGTTTTGGCAAAAATACAGAAATTCTCCTTATTTTGGGGCAAAACTCAGAAATTCCACTTATTTTGGGGCAAAATTCCAGAAATTTCCCTTATTTTGGGGCAAAATTGCAGAAATTTCCCTAATTGTGGGGCAAAAAGGCAGAAATTCTCTATATGTTGGGGCAAAAAGACAGAAAATCTTCTTATTTTGTGGCAAAACTCAGAAATTCCCCTTTATTTCGGGGCAAAATTCCAGAAATTTCCCTTATTTTAGGGAAAAATTGCAGAAATTTCCCTTATTTTGGGGCAAAATTGGAGAAATTTCACTTATTTTGGGGCAAAATTGCAGAAATTTCACTTATTTCAGGGAAAAAAGGCAGAAATTTTCCTTATTTTGGGGCAAAAAAGACAGGAATTTTCTATGTTTTGGGGGAAAAAAACAAAAATTCCACTTATTTAGAGGCAAAAAAGCAGAAATTCCCCTTATTTTGGAGCAAAAATGAAGAAATTTCCCTTTTTTATGGCAAAAAGTTATGCATTCTTCTTATTTTCGGGCAAAAAGGCAGAAATTCCCCGTATTTTGGAGTAAAATTGCAGAAATTCCCCTAGTTGTGGGGCAAAAAGGGAGAAATTCCCTATATGTTGGGGCAAAAATTCAGAAATTCTTCTTATTTTGGGGCAAAACTCAAAAATTCCACTTATTTTGGGGCAAAATTCCAGAAATTTTCTTTATTTTGGGGCAAAATTGCAGAAATTTTCCTTATTTTGGGGCAAAATTGGAGAAATTTCACTTATTTTGGGGCAAAATTGCAGATATTTTACTTATTTCAGGGAAAAAAAGGCAGAAATTTTCCTTATTTGGGGGCAAAAAAGAAAGGAATTCCTTTTGTTTTGGGGGAAAAAGACAGAAATTCCACTTATTTAGAGGCAAAAAGGCAGAAATTCCTCTTATTTTGGAGCAAAAATGAAGACATTTCCCTTTTTTATGGCAAAAAGGTATGCATTCTTCTTATTTTCGGGCAAAAGGGGAGAAATTCCCCGTATTTTGGAGCAAAATTGCAGAAATTCCCTTAATTGTGGGACAAAAAGTCAGAAATTCCCTATATGTTCGGGCAAAAAGACAGAAATTCTTCTTATTTTGCGGCAAAACTCAGAAATTCCACTTATTTTGGGGCAAATTTCCAGGAATTTCCCTTCTTTTGGGGCAAAATTGCAGAAATTTCACTTATTTGGGGGCAAATTGCAGAAATTTCACTTATTTTGGGGCAAAATTGCAGAAATTTCACTTATTTCAGGGAAAAAAGTCAGAAATTTTTCTAATTTTGGGGGCAAAAAGGCAGAAATTCCTAATATTTTGTGGCAAAAAGGCAGAAATTCTCTTTATTTTGAGGTAAAAACGCTGGATTTCCCCTTATTTGGGGGCAAAAAGGCAGAAATTTCCTTTATTTTGGGGCAAAATTGCAGAATTTTAACTTACTTCAGGGTAATAAGTCAGAGATTTTTTTATTTTGGGGCCAAAAAGACAGAAATTCCCTTTGTTTTGGGGGGAAAAGACAGAAATTCCACTTATTTAGAGGCAAAAAAGCAGAAATTCCCCTTATTTTGGAGCAAAAATGAAGAAATTTCTCTTTTTTATGGCAAAAAGGTATGCATATTTCTTATTTTCGGGCAAAAAGGCAGAAATTCCCCGTATTTTGGAGCAAAATTGCAGAAATTCCTTTAAATATGGGGCAAAATGTCAGAAATTCCCTATATGTTAGGGCAAATAGACAGAAATTCTCTTTATTTTGTGGCAAAACTCAGAAATTCCACTTATTTTGGGGCAAATATACAGAAATTTCCTTTATTTTGGGGCAAAATTGCAGAAATTTCACTTATTTTGGGGCAAAATTGCAGAAATTTCACTTATTTCAGGGAAAAAAGGCAGAAATTATCCTTATTTTGGGGCAAAAAGCAGAAATTCCTAATATTTGTGGCAAAAATGCAGAAATTCCTCTTATTTTGAGGTAAAAAGGCTGAAATTCCCCTTATTTGGGGGCAAAAAGGGAGAAATTTCCCATATTTTGGGGAAAAATTGCAGAAATTTCACGTACTTTAGGGTAATAAGTCAGAATTATTTCTTATTTTGGGGCAAAAAAAACAGAAATTTTCTTTGTTTTGGGGGAAAAAGACAGAAATTCCACTTAGAGGCAAAAAGCAGAAATTCCCCTTATTTTGGAGCAAAAATCAAGAAATTTCCATTTTTTATGGCAAAAAGGTATGCATTCTTCTTATTTTCGGGCAAAAAGGCAGAAATTCCCCATATTTTGGAGCAAAATTGCAGAAATACCCCTAATTGTAGGGCAAAAAGGCAGAAATTGCCTATATGTTTTGGCAAAAATACAGAAATTCTCCTTATTTTGGGGCAAAACTCAGAAATTCCACTTATTTTGGGGCAAAATTCCAGAAATTTCCCTTATTTTGGGGCAAAATTGCAGAAATTTCACTTATTTTGGGGCAAAATTGCAAAAATTTCACTTATTTCAGGGAAAAAAAGCAGAAGTTTCTTTATTTTGAAGCAAAAAGGCAGAAATTCCTAATATTTTGTGGCAAAAATGCAGAAATTCTTCTTATTTTGAGGTAAAAATGCTGAAATTCCCCTTATTTGGGAGGAAAAAAGCAGAAATTTCCCTTATTTTGGGGCAAAATTGCAGAAATTTCACTTACTTCAGGGTAATAAGTCAGAATTTTTCCTTATTTTGGGGCAAAAAAGACAGGAATTCCCTTTGTGTTGGGGGAAAAAGACAGAAATTCCACTTATTTAGAGGCAAAAAAGCAGAAATTCCCCTTATTTTGGAGCAAAAATTAAGAAATTTCCCTTTTTTATGGCAAAAAGGTATGCTTTCTTCTTATTTTCGGGCAAAAAGGCAGAAATTCCCCGTATTTTGGAGCAAAATTGCAGAAATTCCCCTAATTGTGGGGCAAAAGCAGAAATTCCCTATATGTTGGGGCAAAACGACAGAAATTCTCTTTATTTTGGGGCAAAACTCAGAAATTCCACTTATTTTGGGGCAAAAATCCAGAAATTTCCCTTATTTTGGGGCAAAATTGCAGAAATTTCACTTATTTCAGGGTAATAAGTCAGAAATTTTTCTTATTTTGGGGCAAAAAAACATGAATAACCTTTGTTTTGAGGGAAAAAGACAGATATTCCACATATTTAGAGGCAAAAAAGCAGAAATTCCCCTTATTTTGGAGAAAAAATGAAGAAATTTCCCTATTTTATGGCAAAAGGTATGCATTCTTCTTATTTTCAGGCAAAAAGGCAGAAATTCCCTGTATTTTGGAGCAAAATTGCAGAAATTTCCCTAATTGTGGGGCAAAAAGGCAGAAATTCTCTATATGTTGGGGCAAAAAGACAGAAAATCTTCTTATTTTGGGGCAAAACTCAGAAATTCCACTTATTTTGGGGCAAAATTCCAGAAATTTCCCTTATTTTAGGGAAAAATTGCAGAAATTTCCCTTATTTTGGGGCAAAATTGGAGAAATTTCACTTATTTTGGGGCAAAATTGCAGATATTTTACTTATTTCAGGGAAAAAAAGGCAGAAATTTTCCTTATTTGGGGGCAAAAAAGAAAGGAATTCCTTTTGTTTTGGGGGAAAAAGACAGAAATTCCACTTATTTAGAGGCAAAAAGGCAGAAATTCCTCTTATTTTGGAGCAAAAATGAAGACATTTCCCTTTTTTATGGCAAAAAGGTATGCATTCTTCTTATTTTCGGGCAAAAGGGGAGAAATTCCCCGTATTTTGGAGCAAAATTGCAGAAATTCCCTTAATTGTGGGACAAAAAGTCAGAAATTCCCTATATGTTCGGGCAAAAAGACAGAAATTCTTCTTATTTTGCGGCAAAACTCAGAAATTCCACTTATTTTGGGGCAAATTTCCAGGAATTTCCCTTCTTTTGGGGCAAAATTGCAGAAATTTCACTTATTTGGGGGCAAATTGCAGAAATTTCACTTATTTTGGGGCAAAATTGCAGAAATTTCACTTATTTCAGGGAAAAAAGTCAGAAATTTTTCTAATTTTGGGGGCAAAAAGGCAGAAATTCCTAATATTTTGTGGCAAAAAGGCAGAAATTCTCTTTATTTTGAGGTAAAAACGCTGGATTTCCCCTTATTTGGGGGCAAAAAGGCAGAAATTTCCTTTATTTTGGGGCAAAATTGCAGAATTTTAACTTACTTCAGGGTAATAAGTCAGAGATTTTTTTATTTTGGGGCCAAAAAGACAGAAATTCCCTTTGTTTTGGGGGGAAAAGACAGAAATTCCACTTATTTAGAGGCAAAAAAGCAGAAATTCCCCTTATTTTGGAGCAAAAATGAAGAAATTTCTCTTTTTTATGGCAAAAAGGTATGCATATTTCTTATTTTCGGGCAAAAAGGCAGAAATTCCCCGTATTTTGGAGCAAAATTGCAGAAATTCCTTTAAATATGGGGCAAAATGTCAGAAATTCCCTATATGTTAGGGCAAATAGACAGAAATTCTCTTTATTTTGTGGCAAAACTCAGAAATTCCACTTATTTTGGGGCAAATATACAGAAATTTCCTTTATTTTGGGGCAAAATTGCAGAAATTTCACTTATTTTGGGGCAAAATTGCAGAAATTTCACTTATTTCAGGGAAAAAAGGCAGAAATTATCCTTATTTTGGGGCAAAAAGCAGAAATTCCTAATATTTGTGGCAAAAATGCAGAAATTCCTCTTATTTTGAGGTAAAAAGGCTGAAATTCCCCTTATTTGGGGGCAAAAAGGGAGAAATTTCCCATATTTTGGGGAAAAATTGCAGAAATTTCACGTACTTTAGGGTAATAAGTCAGAATTATTTCTTATTTTGGGGCAAAAAAAACAGAAATTTTCTTTGTTTTGGGGGAAAAAGACAGAAATTCCACTTAGAGGCAAAAAGCAGAAATTCCCCTTATTTTGGAGCAAAAATCAAGAAATTTCCATTTTTTATGGCAAAAAGGTATGCATTCTTCTTATTTTCGGGCAAAAAGGCAGAAATTCCCCATATTTTGGAGCAAAATTGCAGAAATACCCCTAATTGTAGGGCAAAAAGGCAGAAATTGCCTATATGTTTTGGCAAAAATACAGAAATTCTCCTTATTTTGGGGCAAAACTCAGAAATTCCACTTATTTTGGGGCAAAATTCCAGAAATTTCCCTTATTTTGGGGCAAAATTGCAGAAATTTCCCTAATTGTGGGGCAAAAAGGCAGAAATTCTCTATATGTTGGGGCAAAAAGACAGAAAATCTTCTTATTTTGTGGCAAAACTCAGAAATTCCCCTTTATTTCGGGGCAAAATTCCAGAAATTTCCCTTATTTTAGGGAAAAATTGCAGAAATTTCCCTTATTTTGGGGCAAAATTGGAGAAATTTCACTTATTTTGGGGCAAAATTGCAGAAATTTCACTTATTTCAGGGAAAAAAGGCAGAAATTTTCCTTATTTTGGGGCAAAAAAGACAGGAATTTTCTATGTTTTGGGGGAAAAAAACAAAAATTCCACTTATTTAGAGGCAAAAAAGCAGAAATTCCCCTTATTTTGGAGCAAAAATGAAGAAATTTCCCTTTTTTATGGCAAAAAGTTATGCATTCTTCTTATTTTCGGGCAAAAAGGCAGAAATTCCCTGTATTTTGGAGTAAAATTGCAGAAATTCCCCTAGTTGTGGGGCAAAAAGGGAGAAATTCCCTATATGTTGGGGCAAAAATTCAGAAATTCTTCTTATTTTGGGGCAAAACTCAAAAATTCCACTTATTTTGGGGCAAAATTCCAGAAATTTTCTTTATTTTGGGGCAAAATTGCAGAAATTTTCCTTATTTTGGGGCAAAATTGGAGAAATTTCACTTATTTTGGGGCAAAATTGCAGATATTTTACTTATTTCAGGGAAAAAAAGGCAGAAATTTTCCTTATTTGGGGGCAAAAAAGAAAGGAATTCCTTTTGTTTTGGGGGAAAAAGACAGAAATTCCACTTATTTAGAGGCAAAAAGGCAGAAATTCCTCTTATTTTGGAGCAAAAATGAAGACATTTCCCTTTTTTATGGCAAAAAGGTATGCATTCTTCTTATTTTCGGGCAAAAGGGGAGAAATTCCCCGTATTTTGGAGCAAAATTGCAGAAATTCCCTTAATTGTGGGACAAAAAGTCAGAAATTCCCTATATGTTCGGGCAAAAAGACAGAAATTCTTCTTATTTTGCGGCAAAACTCAGAAATTCCACTTATTTTGGGGCAAATTTCCAGGAATTTCCCTTCTTTTGGGGCAAAATTGCAGAAATTTCACTTATTTGGGGGCAAATTGCAGAAATTTCACTTATTTTGGGGCAAAATTGCAGAAATTTCACTTATTTCAGGGAAAAAAGTCAGAAATTTTTCTAATTTTGGGGGCAAAAAGGCAGAAATTCCTAATATTTTGTGGCAAAAAGGCAGAAATTCTCTTTATTTTGAGGTAAAAACGCTGGATTTCCCCTTATTTGGGGGCAAAAAGGCAGAAATTTCCTTTATTTTGGGGCAAAATTGCAGAATTTTAACTTACTTCAGGGTAATAAGTCAGAGATTTTTTTATTTTGGGGCCAAAAAGACAGAAATTCCCTTTGTTTTGGGGGGAAAAGACAGAAATTCCACTTATTTAGAGGCAAAAAAGCAGAAATTCCCCTTATTTTGGAGCAAAAATGAAGAAATTTCTCTTTTTTATGGCAAAAAGGTATGCATATTTCTTATTTTCGGGCAAAAAGGCAGAAATTCCCCGTATTTTGGAGCAAAATTGCAGAAATTCCTTTAAATATGGGGCAAAATGTCAGAAATTCCCTATATGTTAGGGCAAATAGACAGAAATTCTCTTTATTTTGTGGCAAAACTCAGAAATTCCACTTATTTTGGGGCAAATATACAGAAATTTCCTTTATTTTGGGGCAAAATTGCAGAAATTTCACTTATTTTGGGGCAAAATTGCAGAAATTTCACTTATTTCAGGGAAAAAAGGCAGAAATTATCCTTATTTTGGGGCAAAAAGCAGAAATTCCTAATATTTGTGGCAAAAATGCAGAAATTCCTCTTATTTTGAGGTAAAAAGGCTGAAATTCCCCTTATTTGGGGGCAAAAAGGGAGAAATTTCCCATATTTTGGGGAAAAATTGCAGAAATTTCACGTACTTTAGGGTAATAAGTCAGAATTATTTCTTATTTTGGGGCAAAAAAAACAGAAATTTTCTTTGTTTTGGGGGAAAAAGACAGAAATTCCACTTAGAGGCAAAAAGCAGAAATTCCCCTTATTTTGGAGCAAAAATCAAGAAATTTCCATTTTTTATGGCAAAAAGGTATGCATTCTTCTTATTTTCGGGCAAAAAGGCAGAAATTCCCCATATTTTGGAGCAAAATTGCAGAAATACCCCTAATTGTAGGGCAAAAAGGCAGAAATTGCCTATATGTTTTGGCAAAAATACAGAAATTCTCCTTATTTTGGGGCAAAACTCAGAAATTCCACTTATTTTGGGGCAAAATTCCAGAAATTTCCCTTATTTTGGGGCAAAATTGCAGAAATTTCACTTATTTTGGGGCAAAATTGCAAAAATTTCACTTATTTCAGGGAAAAAAAGCAGAAGTTTCTTTATTTTGAAGCAAAAAGGCAGAAATTCCTAATATTTTGTGGCAAAAATGCAGAAATTCTTCTTATTTTGAGGTAAAAATGCTGAAATTCCCCTTATTTGGGAGGAAAAAAGCAGAAATTTCCCTTATTTTGGGGCAAAATTGCAGAAATTTCACTTACTTCAGGGTAATAAGTCAGAATTTTTCCTTATTTTGGGGCAAAAAAAACAGGAATTCCCTTTGTGTTGGGGGAAAAAGACAGAAATTCCACTTATTTAGAGGCAAAAAAGCAGAAATTCCCCTTATTTTGGAGCAAAAATTAAGAAATTTCCCTTTTTTATGGCAAAAAGGTATGCTTTCTTCTTATTTTCGGGCAAAAAGGCAGAAATTCCCCGTATTTTGGAGCAAAATTGCAGAAATTCCCCTAATTGTGGGGCAAAAGCAGAAATTCCCTATATGTTGGGGCAAAACGACAGAAATTCTCTTTATTTTGGGGCAAAACTCAGAAATTCCACTTATTTTGGGGCAAAAATCCAGAAATTTCCCTTATTTTGGGGCAAAATTGCAGAAATTTCACTTATTTCAGGGTAATAAGTCAGAAATTTTTCTTATTTTGGGGCAAAAAAACATGAATAACCTTTGTTTTGAGGGAAAAAGACAGATATTCCACATATTTAGAGGCAAAAAAGCAGAAATTCCCCTTATTTTGGAGCAAAAATGAAGAAATTTCCCTATTTTATGGCAAAAGGTATGCATTCTTCTTATTTTCAGGCAAAAAGGCAGAAATTCCCTGTATTTTGGAGCAAAATTGCAGAAATTTCCCTAATTGTGGGGCAAAAAGGCAGAAATTCTCTATATGTTGGGGCAAAAAGACAGAAAATCTTCTTATTTTGGGGCAAAACTCAGAAATTCCACTTATTTTGGGGCAAAATTCCAGAAATTTCCCTTATTTTAGGGAAAAATTGCAGAAATTTCCCTTATTTTGGGGCAAAATTGGAGAAATTTCACTTATTTTGGGGCAAAATTGCAGAAATTTCACTTATTTCAGGGAAAAAAGGCAGAAAATTTCCTTATTTTGGGGCAAAAAAGACAGGAATTTTCTATGTTTTGGGGGAAAAAACCAAAAATTCCACTTATTTAGAGGCAAAAAAGCAGAAATTCCCCTTATTTTGGAGCAAAAATGAAGAAATTTCCCTTTTTTATGGCAAAAAGTTATGCATTCTTCTTATTTTCGGGCAAAAAGGCCGAAATTCCCCGTATTTTGGAGTAAAATTGCAAAAATTCCCCTAGTTGTGGGGCAAAAAGGGAGAAATTCCCTATATGTTGGGGCAAAAATTCAGAAATTCTTCTTATTTTGGGGACAAAACTCAAAAAATTCCACTTATTTTAGGGCAAAATTCCAGAAATTTTCTTTATTTTGGGGCAAAATTGCAGAAATTTTCCTTATTTTGGGGCAAAATTGGAGAAATTTCACTTATTTTGGGGCAAAATTGCAGAAATTTTACTTATTTCAGGGAAAAAAGGCAGAAATTTTCCTTATTTGGGGGCAAAAAAGAAAGGAATTCCTTTTGTTTTCGGGGAAAAAGACAGAAATTCCACTTATTTAGAGGCAAAAAGGCAGAAATTCCTCTTATTTTGGAGCACAAATGAAGACATTTCCCTTTTTTATGGCAAAAAGGTATGCATTCTCCTTATTTTCGGGCAAAAGGGGAGAAATTCCCCGTATTTTGGAGCAAAATTGCAGAAATTCCCTTAATTGTGGAACAAAAAGTCAGAAATTCCCTATATGTTCGGGCAAAAAGACAGAATTTCTTCTTATTTTGCGGAAAAACTCAGAAATTCCACTTATTTTGGGGCAAATTTTCAGGAATTTCCCTTCTTTTGGGGCAAAATTGCAGAAATTTCACTTATTTGGGGGCAAATTGCAGAAATTTCACTTATTTTGGGGCAAAATTGCAGAAATTTCACTTATTTCAGGGAAAAAAGGCAGAAATTTTTCTAATTTTGGGGGCCAAAAGGCAGAAATTCCTAATATTTTGTGGCAAAAAGGCAGAAATTCTACTTATTTTGAGGTAAAAACGCTAAAATTCCCCTTATTTGGGGGCAAAAAGGCAGAAATTTCCTTCATTTTGGGGCAAAATTGCAGAATTTTAACTTACTTCAGGGTAATAAGTCAGAGATTTTTTTATTTTGGGGCCAAAAAGACAGAAATTCCCTTTGTTTTGTGGGAAAAAGACAGAAATTCCACTTATTTAGAGGCAAAAAAGCAGAAATTCCCCTTATTTTGGAGCAAAAATGAAGAAATTTCCCTTTTTTATGGCAAAAAGGTATTCATATTTCTTATTTTCGGGCAAAAAGGCAGAAATTCCCCGTGTTTTGGAGCAAAATTGCAGAAATTCCTTTAAATATGAGGCAAAATGTCAGAAATTCCCTATATGTTAGTTCAAATAGACAGAAATTCTCTTTATTTTGTGGCAAAACTCAGAAATTCCACTTATTTTGGGGCAAATATACAGAAATTTCCTTTATTTTGGGGCAAAATTGCAGAAATTTCACTTATTTTGGGGCAAAATTGCAGAAATTTCACTTATTTCAGGGAAAAAAGGCAGAAATTATCCTTATTTTGGGGCAAAAAGCAGAAATTCCTAATATTTGTGGCAAAAATGCAGAAATTCCCCTTATTTTGAGGTAAAAATACTGAAATTCCCCTTATTTGGGGGCAAAAAGGGAGAAATTTCCCATATTTTGGGGAAAAATTGCAGAAATTTCACTTACTTTTGGGTAATAAGTCAGAATTATTTCTTATTTTGGGGCAAAAAAAACAGAAATTTTCTCTGTTTTGGGGGAAAATACAGAAATTACACTTAGAGGCACAAAGAAGAAATTCCCCGTATTTTGGAGCAAAAATCAAGAAATTTCCATTTTTTATGGCAAAAAGGTATGCATTCTTCTTATTTTCGGGCAAAAAGGAAGAAATTCCCCATATTTTGGAGCAAAATTGCAGAAATTCCCCTAATTGTAGGGCAAAAAGGCAGAAATTGCCTATATGTTGAGGCAAAAAGACAGAAATTCTCCTTATTTTGGGGCAAAACTCAGAAATTCCACTTATTTTGGGGCAAAATTCCAGAAATTTCCCTTATTTTGGGGCAAAATTGCAGAAATTTCACTTATTTCAGGGTAATAAGTCAGAAATTTTTCTTATTTTGGGGCAAAAAAACATGAATAACCTTTGTTTTGAGGGAAAAAGACAGATATTCCACTTATTTAGAGGCAAAAAAGCAGAAATTCCCCTTATTTTGGAGCAAAAATGAAGAAATTTCCCTATTTTATGGCAAAAGGTATGCATTCTTCTTATTTTCAGGCAAAAAGGCAGAAATTCCCTGTATTTTGGAGCAAAATTGCAGAAATTCCCCTAGTTGTGGGGCAAAAAGGGAGAAATTCCCTATATGTTGGGGCAAAAATTCAGAAATTCTTCTTATTTTGGGGCAAAAATCAAAAATTCCACTTATTTTAGGGCAAAATTCCAGAAATTTTCTTTATTTTGGGGCAAAATTGCAGAAATTTTCCTTATTTTGGGGCAAAATTGGAGAAATTTCACTTATTTTGGGGCAAAATTGCAGAAATTTTACTTATTTCAGGGAAAAAAGGCAGAAATTTTCCTTATTTGGGGGCAAAAAAGAAAGGAATTCCTTTTATTTTGGGGGAAAAAGACAGAAATTCCACTTATTTAGAGGCAAAAAGGCAGAAATTCCTCTTATTTTAGAGCAAAAATGAAGACATTTCCCTTTTTTATGGCAAAAAGGTATGCATTCTCCTTATTTTCGGGCAAAAGGGGAGAAATTCCCCGTATTTTGGAGCAAAATTGCAGAAATTCCCTTAATTGTGGGACAAAAAGTCAGAAATTCCTTATATGTTCGGGCAAAAAGACAGAAATTCTTCTTATTTTGCGGCAAAACTCAGAAATTCCACTTATTTTGGGGCAAATTTCCAGGAATTTCCCTTCTTTTGGGGCAAAATTGCAGAAATTTCACTTATTTGGGGGCAAATTGCAGAAATTTCACTTATTTTGGGGCAAAATTGCAGAAATTTCACTTATTTCAGGGAAAAAAGGCAGAAATTTTTCTAATTTTGGGGGCAAAAAGGCAGAAATTCCTAATATTTTGTGGCAAAAAGGCAGAAATTCTACTTATTTTGAGGTAAAAACGCTGAAATTCCCCTTATTTGGGGGCAAAAAGGCAAAAATTTCCTATATTTTGGGGCAAAATTGCAGAATTTTAACTTACTTCAGGGTAATAAGTCAGAGATTTTTTTATTTTGGGGCCAAAAAGACAGAAATTCCCTTTGTTTTGGGGGGAAAAGACAGAAATTCCACTTATTTAGAGGCAAAAAAGCAGAAATTTCCCTTATTTTGGAACAAAAATGAAGAAATTTCCCTTTTTTATGGCAAAAAGGTATGCATATTTCTTATTTTCGGATAAAAAGGCAGAAATTCCCCGTATTTTGGAGCAAAATTGCAGAAATTCCTTTAAATATGGGGCAAAATATCAGAAATTCCCTATATGTTAGGGCAAATAGTCAGAAATTCTCTTTATTTTGTGGCAAAACTCAGAAATTCCACTTATTTTGGGGCAAATATACAGAAATTTCCTTTATTTTGGGGCAAAATTGCAGAAATTTCACTTATTTTGGGGCAAAATTGCAGAAATTTCACTTATTTCAGGGAAAAAAGGCAGAAATTATCCTTATTTTGGGGCAAAAAGCAGAAATTCCTAATATTTGTGGCAAAAATGCAGAAATTCCCCTTATTTTGAGGTAAAAAGGCTGAAATTCCCCTTATTTGGGGGCAAAAAGGGAGAAATTTCCCATATTTTGGGGAAAAATTGCAGAAATTTCACTTACTTTAGGGTAATAAGTCAGAATTATTTCTTATTTTGGGGCAAAAAAACCAGAAATTTTCTTTGTTTTGGGGGAAAAAGACAGAAATTCCACTTAGAGGCAAAAAGCAGAAATTCCCCTTATTTTGGAGCAAAAATCAAGAAATTTCCATTTTTTATGGCAAAAAGGTATGCATTCTTCTTATTTTCGGGCAAAAAGGCAGAAATTCCCCATATTTTGAAGCAAAATTGCAGAAATTCCCCTAATTGTAGGGCAAAAAGGCAGAAATTGCCTATATGTTGAGGCAAAAAGACAGAAATTCTCCTTATTTTGGGGCAAAACTCAGAAATTCCACTTATTTTGGGGCAAAATTCCAGAAATTTCCCTTATTTTGGGGCAAAATTGCAGAAATTTCACTTATTTTGGGGCAAAATTGCAGAAATTTCACTTATTTCAGGGAAAAAAAGCAGAAGTTTCTTTATTTTGAAGCAAAAAGGCAGAAATTCCTAATATTTTGTGGCAAAAATGCAGAAATTCTTCTTATTTTGAGGTAAAAATGCTGAAATTCCCCTTATTTGGGGGGAAAAAGGCAGAAATTTCCCTTATTTTGGGGCAAAATTGCAGAAATTTCACTTATTTCAGGGTAATGTCAGAAATTTTTCTTATTTTGGGGCAAAAAAACATGAATAACCTTTGTTTTGAGGGAAAAAGACAGATATTCCACTTATTTAGAGGCAAAAAAGCAGAAATTCCCTATATTTTGGAACAAAAATGAAGAAATTTCCCTATTTTATGGCAAAAGGTATGCATTCTTTTTATTTTCAGGCAAAAAGGCAGAAATTCCCTGTATTTTGGAGCAAAATTGCAGAAATTTCCCTAATTGTGGGGCAAAAGGGCAGAAATTCTCTATATGTTGGGGCAAAAAGACAGAAAATCTTATTTTGGGGCAAAACTCAGAAATTCCACTTATTTCGGGGCAAAATTCCAGAAATTTCCCTTGTTTTAGGGAAAAATTGCAGAAATTTCCCTTATTTTGGGGCAAAATTGGAGAAATTTCACTTATTTTGGGGCAAAATTGCAGAAATTTCACTTATTTCAGGGAAAAAAGGCAGAAATTTTCTTTATTTTGGGGCAAAAAAGACAGGAATTTTCTATGTTTTGGGGGAAAAAAACAAAAATTCCACTTATTTAGAGGCAAAAAAGCAGAAATTCCCCTTATTTTGGAGCAAAAATGAAGAAATTTCCCTTTTTTATGGCAAAAAGTTATGCATTCTTCTTATTTTCGGGCAAAAAGGCCGAAATTCCCCGTATTTTGGAGTAAAATTGCAGAAATTCCCCTAGTTGTGGGGCAAAAAGGGAGAAATTCCCTATATGTTGGGGCAAAAATTCAGAAATTCTTCTTATTTTGGGGTAAAACTCAAAAATTCCACTTATTTTGGGGCAAAATTCCAAAAATTTTCTTTATTTTGGGGCAAAATTGCAGAAATTTTCCTTATTTTGGGGCAAAATTGGAGAAATTTCACTTATTTTGGGGCAAAATTGCAGAAATTTTACTTATTTCAGGGAAAAAAGGCAGAAATTTTCCTTATTTGGGGGCAAAAAAGAAAGGAATTCCTTTTGTTTTGGGGGAAAAAGACAGAAATTCCACTTATTTAGAGGCAAAAAGGCAGAAATTCCTCTTATTTTGGAGCAAAAATGAAGACATTTCCCTTTTTTATGGCAAAAAGGTATGCATTCTCCTCATTTTCGGGCAAAAGGGGAGAAATTCCCCGTATTTTGGAGCAAAATTGCAGAAATTCTTTTAATTGTGGGACAAAAAGTCAGAAATTCCCTATATGTTCGGGCAAAAAGACAGAAATTCTTCTTATTTTGCGGCAAAACTCAGAAATTCCACTTATTTTGGGGCAAATTTCCAGGAATTTCCCTTCTTTTGGGGCAAAATTGCAGAAATTTCACTTATTTGGGGGCAAATTGCAGAAATTTCACTTATTTTGGGGCAAAATTGCAGAAATTTCACTTATTTCAGGGAAAAAAGGCAGAAATTTTTCTAATTTTGGGGGCCAAAAGGCAGAAATTCCTAATATTTTGTGGCAAAAAGGCAGAAATTCTACTTATTTTGAGGTAAAAACGCTGAAATTCCCCTTATTTGGGGGCAAAAAGGCAGAAATTTCCTATATTTTGGGGCAAAATTGCAGAATTTTAACTTACTTCAGGGTAATAAGTCAGAGATTTTTTTATTTTGGGGCCAAAAAGACAGAAATTCCCTTTGTTTTGGGGGGAAAAGACAGAAATTCCACTTATTTAGAGGCAAAAAAGCAGAAATTCCCCTTATTTTGGAGCAAAAATGAAGAAATTTCCCTTTTTTATGGCAAAAAGGTATGCATATTTCTTATTTTCGGGCAAAAAGGCAGAAATTCCCCGTATTTTGGAGCAAAATTGCAGAAATTCCTTTAAATATGAGGCAAAATGTCAGAAATTCCCTATATGTTAGGGCAAATAGACAGAAATTCTCTTTATTTTGTGGCAAAACTCAGAAATTCCACTTATTTTGGGGCAAATATACAGAAATTTCCTTTATTTTGGGGCAAAATTGCAGAAATTTCACTTATTTTGGGGCAAAATTGCAGAAATTTCACTTATTTCAGGGAAAAAAGGCAGAAATTATCCTTATTTTGGGGCAAAAAGCAGAAATTCCTAATATTTGTGGCAAAAATGCAGAAATTCCCCTTATTTTGAGGTAAAAATACTGAAATTCCCCTTATTTGGGGGCAAAAAGGGAGAAATTTCCCATATTTTGGGGAAAAATTGCAGAAATTTCACTTACTTTAGGGTAATAAGTCAGATTATTTCTTATTTTGGGGCAAAAAAAACAGAAATTTTCTCTGTTTTGGGGGAAAATACAGAAATTCCACTTAGAGGCAAAAAGCAGAAATTCCCCTTATTTTGGAGCAAAAATAAAGAAATTTCCATTTTTTATGGCAAAAAGATATGCATTCTTCTTATTTTCGGGCAAAAAGGCAGAAATTCCCCATATTTTGGAGCAAAATTGCAGAAATTCCCCTAATTGTAGGGCAAAAAGACAGAAATTGCCTATATGTTGAGGCAAAAAGACAGAAATTCTCCTTATTTTGGGGCAAAACTCAGAAATTCCACTTATTTTGGGGCAAAATTCCAGAAATTTCCCTTATTTTGGGGCAAAATTGCAGAAATTTCACTTATTTTGGGGCAAAATTGCAGAAATTTCACTTATTTCAGGGAAAAAAAGCAGAAGTTTCTTTATTTTGAAGCAAAAAGGCAGAAATTCCTAATATTTTGTGGCAAAAATGCAGAAATTCTTCTTATTTTGAGGTAAAAATGCTGAAATTCCCCTTATTTTGGGGGAAAAAGGCAGAAATTTCCCTTATTTTAGGGCAAAATTGCAGAAATTTCACTTACTTCAGGGTAATAAGTCAGAATTTTTTCTTATTTTGGGGCAAAAAAGAAAGGAATTCCCTTTGTGTTGGGGGAAAAAGACAGAAATTCCACTTATTTAGAGGCAAAAAAGCAGAAATTCCCCTTATTTTGGAGCAAAAATGAAGAAATTTCCCTTTTTTATGGCAAAAAGGTATGCTTTCTTCTTATTTTCGGCCAAAAAGGCAGAAATTCCCCGTATTTTGGAGCAAAATTGCAGAAATTCCCCTAATTTTGGGGCAAAAGCAGAAATTCCCTATATGTTGGGGCAAAAAGACAGAAATTCCCTTTATTTTGGGGCAAAACTCAGAAATTTCACTTATTTTGGGGCAAAAATGCAGAAATTTCCCTTATTTTGGGGCAAAATTGCAGAAATTTCACTTATTTCAGGGTAATGTCAGAAATTTTTCTTATTTTGGGGCAAAAAAACATGAATAACCTTTGTTTTGAGGGAAAAAGACAGATATTCCACTTATTTAGAGGCAAAAAAGCAGAAATTCCCCTTATTTTGGAGCAAAAATGAAGAAATTTCCCTTTTTTATGGCAAATAGTTATGCATTCTTCTTATTTTCGGGCAAAAAGGCCGAAATTCCCCGTATTTTGGAGTAAAATTGCAGAAATTTCCCTAGTTGTGGGGCAAAAAGGGAGAAATTCCCTATATGTTGGGGCAAAAATTCAGAAATTCTTCTTATTTTGGGGCAAAACTCAAAAATTCCACTTATTTTGGGGCAAAATTCCAGAAATTTTCTTTATTTTGGGGCAAAATTGCAGAAATTTTCCTTATTTTGGGGCAAAATTGGAGAAATTTCACTTATTTTGGGGCAAAATTGCAGAAATTTTACTTATTTCAGGGAAAAAAGGCAGAAATTTTCCTTATTTGGGGGCAAAAAAAAAGGAATTCCTTTTGTTTTGGGGGAAAAAGACAGAAATTCCACTTATTTAGAGGCAAAAAGGCAGAAATTCCTCTTATTTTGGAGCAAAAATGAAGACATTTCCATTTTTTATGGCAAAAAGGTATGCATTCTCCTTATTTTCGGGCAAAAGGGGAGAAATTCCCCGTATTTTGGAGCAAAATTGCAGAAATTCTTTTAATTGTGGGACAAAAAGTCAGAAATTCCCTATATGTTCGGGCAAAAAGACAGAAATTCTTCTTATTTTGCGGCAAAACTCAGAAATTCCACTTATTTTGGGGCAAATTTCTAGGAATTTCCCTTCTTTTGGGGCAAAATTGCAGAAATTTCACTTATTTGGGGGCAAATTGCAGAAATTTCACTTATTTTGGGGCAAAATTGCAGAAATTTCACTTATTTCAGGGAAAAAAGGAAGAAATTTTTCTAATTTTGGGGGCAAAAAGGCAGAAATTCCTAATATTTTGTAGCAAAAAGGCAGAAATTCTACTTATTTTGAGGTAAAAACGCTGAAATTCCCCTTATTTGGGGGCAAAAAGGCAGAAATTTCCTTTATTTTGTGGCAAAATTGCAGATTTTAACTTACTTCAGGGTAATAAGTCAGAGATTTTTTTATTTTGGGGCCAAAAACAGAAATTCCCTTTGTTTTTGGGGGAAAAGACAGAAATTCCACTTATTTAGAGGCAAAAAAGCAGAAATTCCCCTTATTTTGGAGCAAAAATGAAGAAATTTCCCTTTTTTATGGCAAAAAGGTATGCATATTTCTTATTTTCGGGCAAAAAGGCAGAAATTCCCCGTATTTTGGAGCAAAATTGCAGAAATTCCTTTAAATATGGGGCAAAATGTCAGAAATTCCCTATATGTTGGGGCAAAAAGACAGAAATTCTCCTTATTTTAGGGCAAAACTCAGAAATTCCACTTATTTAGGGGCAAAAATCCAGAAATTTTCTTTATTTTGGGGCAAAATTGCAGAAATTTCCATTATTTTGGGGCAAAATTGGAGAAATTTCACTTATTTTGGGGCAAAATTGAAGAAATTTTACTTATTTCAGGGAAAAAGGCCAAAATTTTCCTTATTTTGGGGCAAAAAAGAAAGGAATTCCTTTTGTTTTGGGAAAAAAAGACAGAAATTCCACTTATTTAGAGGCAAAAATGCAGAAATTCCCCTTATATTGGAGCAAAAATGAAGACATTTCCATTTTTTATGGCAAAAAGTTATGCATTCCCCTTATTTTCGGGCAAAAATAGAGAAATTTCCCGTATTTTGGAGCAAAATTGCAGAAATTCCCTTAATTGTGGGACAAAAAGTCAGAAATTCCCAATATGTTGGGGCAAAAAGACAGAAATTCTTCTTATTTTGCGGCAAAACTCAGAAATTCCACTTATTTTGGGGCAAATTTCCAGGAATTTCCCTTCTTTTGGGGCAAAATTGCAGAAATTTCACTTATTTGGGGGCAAAATTGCAGAAATTTTACTTATTTCAGGGAAAAAAGGCAGAAATTTTCCTTATTTGGGGGCAAAAAAGAAAGGAATTCCTTTTGTTTTGGGGGAAAAAGACAGAAATTCCACTTATTTAGAGGCAAAAAGGCAGAAATTCCTCTTATTTTGGAGCAAAAATGAAGACATTTCCCTTTTTTATGGCAAAAAGGTATGCATTCTCCTCATTTTCGGGCAAAAGGGGAGAAATTCCCCGTATTTTGGAGCAAAATTGCAGAAATTCTTTTAATTGTGGGACAAAAAGTCAGAAATTCCCTATATGTTCGGGCAAAAAGACAGAAATTCTTCTTATTTTGCGGCAAAACTCAGAAATTCCACTTATTTTGGGGCAAATTTCCAGGAATTTCCCTTCTTTTGGGGCAAAATTGCAGAAATTTCACTTATTTGGGGGCAAATTGCAGAAATTTCACTTATTTTGGGGCAAAATTGCAGAAATTTCACTTATTTCAGGGAAAAAAGGCAGAAATTTTTCTAATTTTGGGGGCCAAAAGGCAGAAATTCCTAATATTTTGTGGCAAAAAGGCAGAAATTCTACTTATTTTGAGGTAAAAACGCTGAAATTCCCCTTATTTGTGGGCAAAAAGGCAGAAATTTCCTATATTTTGGGGCAAAATTGCAGAATTTTAACTTACTTCAGGGTAATAAGTCAGAGATTTTTTTATTTTGGGGCCAAAAAGACAGAAATTCCCTTTGTTTTGGGGGGAAAAGACAGAAATTCCACTTATTTAGAGGCAAAAAAGCAGAAATTCCCCTTATTTTGGAGCAAAAATGAAGAAATTTCCCTTTTTTATGGCAAAAAGGTATGCATATTTCTTATTTTCGGGCAAAAAGGCAGGAATTCCCCGTATTTTGGAGCAAAATTGCAGAAATTCCTTTAAATATGAGGCAAAATGTCAGAAATTCCCTATATGTTAGGGCAAATAGACAGAAATTCTCTTTATTTTGTGGCAAAACTCAGAAATTCCACTTATTTTGGGGCAAATATACAGAAATTTCCTTTATTTTGGGGCAAAATTGCAGAAATTTCACTTATTTTGGGGCAAAATTGCAGAAATTTCACTTATTTCAGGGAAAAAAGGCAGAAATTATCCTTATTTTGGGGCAAAAAGCAGAAATTCCTAATATTTGTGGCAAAAATGCAGAAATTCCCCTTATTTTGAGGTAAAAATACTGAAATTCCCCTTATTTGGGGGCAAAAAGGGAGAAATTTCCCATATTTTGGGGAAAAATTGCAGAAATTTCACTTAATTTAGGGTAATAAGTCAGATTATTTCTTATTTTGGGGCAAAAAAAACAGAAATTTTCTCTGTTTTGGGGGAAAATACAGAAATTCCACTTAGAGGCAAAAAGCAGAAATTCCCCTTATTTTGGAGCAAAAATAAAGAAATTTCCATTTTTTATGGCAAAAAGATATGCATTCTTCTTATTTTCGGGCAAAAAGGCAGAAATTCCCCATATTTTGGAGCAAAATTGCAGAAATTCCCCTAATTGTAGGGCAAAAAGACAGAAATTGCCTATATGTTGAGGCAAAAAGACAGAAATTCTCCTTATTTTGGGGCAAAACTCAGAAATTCCACTTATTTTGGGGCAAAATTCCAGAAATTTCCCTTATTTTGGGGCAAAATTGCAGAAATTTCACTTATTTTGGGGCAAAATTGCAGAAATTTAACTTATTTCAGGGAAAAAAAGCAGAAGTTTCTTTATTTTGAAGCAAAAACGCAGAAATTCCTAATATTTTGTGGCAAAAATGCAGAAATTCTTCTTATTTTGAGGTAAAAATGCTGAAATTCCCCTTATTTTGGGGGAAAAAGGCAGAAATTTCCCTTATTTTAGGGCAAAATTGCAGAAATTTCACTTACTTCAGGGTAATAAGTCAGAATTTTTTCTTATTTTGGGGCAAAAAAGAAAGGAATTCCCTTTGTGTTGGGGGAAAAAGACAGAAATTCCACTTATTTAGAGGCAAAAAAGCAGAAATTCCCCTTATTTTGGAGCAAAAATGAAGAAATTTCCCTTTTTTATGGCAAAAAGGTATGCTTTCTTCTTATTTTCGGCCAAAAAGGCAGAAATTCCCCGTATTTTGGAGCAAAATTGCAGAAATTCCCCTAATTTTGGGGCAAAAGCAGAAATTCCCTATATGTTGGGGCAAAAAGACAGAAATTCCCTTTATTTTGGGGCAAAACTCAGAAATTCCACTTATTTTGGGGCAAAAATGCAGAAATTTCCCTTATTTTGGGGCAAAATTGCAGAAATTTCACTTATTTCAGGGTAATGTCAGAAATTTTTCTTATTTTGGGGCAAAAAAACATGAATAACCTTTGTTTTGAGGGAAAAAGACAGATATTCCACTTATTTAGAGGCAAAAAAGCAGAAATTCCCCTTATTTTGGAGCAAAAATGAAGAAATTTCCCTTTTTTATGGCAAATAGTTATGCATTCTTCTTATTTTCGGGCAAAAAGGCCGAAATTCCCTGTATTTTGGAGTAAAATTGCAGAAATTTCCCTAGTTGTGGGGCAAAAAGGGAGAAATTCCCTATATGTTGGGGCAAAAATTCAGAAATTCTTCTTATTTTGGGGCAAAACTCAAAAATTCCACTTATTTTGGGGCAAAATTCCAGAAATTTTCTTTATTTTGGGGCAAAATTGCAGAAATTTTCCTTATTTTGGGGCAAAATTGGAGAAATTTCACTTATTTTGGGGCAAAATTGCAGAAATTTTACTTATTTCAGGGAAAAAAGGCAGAAATTTTCCTTATTTGGGGGCAAAAAAAAAGGAATTCCTTTTGTTTTGGGGGAAAAAGACAGAAATTTCACTTATTTAGAGGCAAAAAGGCAGAAATTCCTCTTATTTTGGAGCAAAAATGAAGACATTTCCCTTTTTTATGGCAAAAAGGTATGCATTCTCCTTATTTTCGGGCAAAAGGGGAGAAATTCCCCGTATTTTGGAGCAAAATTGCAGAAATTCTTTTAATTGTGGGACAAAAAGTCAGAAATTCCCTATATGTTCGGGCAAAAAGACAGAAATTCTTCTTATTTTGCGGCAAAACTCAGAAATTCCACTTATTTTGGGGCAAATTTCTAGGAATTTCCCTTCTTTTGGGGCAAAATTGCAGAAATTTCACTTATTTGGGGGCAAATTGCAGAAATTTCACTTATTTTGGGGCAAAATTGCAGAAATTTCACTTATTTCAGGGAAAAAAGGAAGAAATTTTTCTAATTTTGGGGGCAAAAAGGCAGAAATTCCTAATATTTTGTAGCAAAAAGGCAGAAATTCTACTTATTTTGAGGTAAAAACGCTGAAATTCCCCTTATTTGGGGGCAAAAAGGCAGAAATTTCCTTTATTTTGTGGCAAAATTGCAGATTTTAACTTACTTCAGGGTAATAAGTCAGAGATTTTTTTATTTTGGGGCCAAAAACAGAAATTCCCTTTGTTTTTGGGGGAAAAGACAGAAATTCCACTTATTTAGAGGCAAAAAAGCAGAAATTCCCCTTATTTTGGAGCAAAAATGAAGAAATTTCCCTTTTTTATGGCAAAAAGGTATGCATATTTCTTATTTTCGGGCAAAAAGGCAGAAATTCCCCGTATTTTGGAGCAAAATTGCAGAAATTCCTTTAAATATGGGGCAAAATGTCAGAAATTCCCTATATGTTGGGGCAAAAAGACAGAAATTCTCCTTATTTTAGGGCAAAACTCAGAAATTCCACTTATTTAGGGGCAAAAATCCAGAAATTTTCTTTATTTTGGGGCAAAATTGCAGAAATTTCCATTATTTTGGGGCAAAATTGGAGAAATTTCACTTATTTTGGGGCAAAATTGAAGAAATTTTACTTATTTCAGGGAAAAAGGCCAAAATTTTCCTTATTTTGGGGCAAAAAAGAAAGGAATTCCTTTTGTTTTGGGAAAAAAAGACAGAAATTCCACTTATTTAGAGGCAAAAATGCAGAAATTCCCCTTATATTGGAGCAAAAATGAAGACATTTCCATTTTTTATGGCAAAAAGTTATGCATTCCCCTTATTTTCGGGCAAAAATAGAGAAATTTCCCGTATTTTGGAGCAAAATTGCAGAAATTCCCTTAATTGTGGGACAAAAAGTCAGAAATTCCCAATATGTTGGGGCAAAAAGACAGAAATTCTTCTTATTTTGCGGCAAAACTCTGAAATTCCACTTATTTTGGGGCAAATTTCCAGAAATTTCCCTTCTTTTGGGGCAAAATTGCAGAAATTTCACTTATTTTGGGGTAAATTGCAGAAATTTCACTTATTTTGGGGCAAAATTGCAGAAATTTCACTTATTTCAGAAAAAAAGGCAGAATTTTTTTTACTTTGGTGGCAAAAAGGCAGAAATTCCTAATATTTTGTGGCAAAAATGCAGAAATTCTCCTTATTTTGAGGTAAAAATGCTGAAATTCCCCTTATTTGGGAGCAAAAAGGCAGAAATTTCCTTTATTTTGGGGCAAAATTGCAGAATTTTCACTTACTTCAGGGTAATAAGTCAGAGATTTTTTTATTTTGGGGCCAAAAAGACAGGAATTCCCTTTGTGTTGGGGGAAAAAGACAGAAATTCCACATATTTATAGGCAAAAAAGCAGAAATTCCCTTTATTTTGGATCAAAAATCAAGAAATTTCCATTTTTTATGGCAAAAAGGTTTGCATTCTTCTTATTTTCGGGCAAAAAGGCAGAAATTTCCCGTATTTTGGTGCAAAATTGCAGAAATTTCCCTAATTGTGGGGCAAAAAGGCAGAAATTCCCTATATGTTGGGGCAAAAAAGACAGAAATTCTTCTTATTTTGAGGCAAAACTCAGAAATTCCACTTATTTTGAGGCAAAATTCCAGAAATATCCCTTATTTAGGGGCAGAATGCAGAAATTTCCCTTATTTTGGGGCAAAATTGCAGAAATTTCACTTATTTCAGGGAAAAAAGGCAGAAATTGTTTTTATTTTGAAGCAAAAATGCAGAAATTCCTATTAGTTTGTGACAAAAATGCAGAAATTACTTTTATTTTGAGGTAAATAGTCTGAAATTCCCCTTATTTGGGGGCAAAAAGGCAGAAATTTCCCATATTTTGGGGAAAAATTGCAGAAATTTCACTTACTTAAGCGTAATAAGTCAGAATTTTTTCTTATTTTGGGTCAAAAAAGACAGAAATTCCCTTTGTTTTGGGGGAAAAAGACAGAAATTCCACTTATTTAGAGGCAAAAAAGCAGAAATTCCCCTTATTTTGGAGCAAAAATGAAGAAATTTCCTATTTTTATGGCAAAAAGGTATGCAGTTTTCTTATTTTGGGCAAGAAGACAGAAATTCCCCGTATTTTGGAGCAAAATTGCAGAAATTCCTCTAGTTGTGGGGCAAAAAGGCAGAAATTCTCTATATGTTGGGGCAAAAAGACAGAAATTCTCCTTATTTTGGAGCAAAACTCAGAAATTCCACTTATTTTGGGGCAAATTTCCAGAAATTCCCCTTCTTTTGGGGCAAAATTGCAGAAATTTCACTTATTTTGGGGCAAAATTGCAGAAATTTCACTTATTTTGGGGCAAAATTGCAGAATTTTCACTTACTTCAGGGTAATAAGTCAGAGATTTTTTTATTTTGGGGCCAAAAAGACAGAAATTTTCTTTGTTTTCGGGGAAAAAGACAGAAATTCCACTTATTTAGAGGCAACATGCAGAAATTCCTCTTATTTTGGAGCAAAAATGAAGAAATTTCCCATTTTTATGGCAAAAAAGGTATGCATACTTCTTATTTTCGGGCAAAGAGGAAGAAATTCCCTGTATTTTGAAGCAAAATTGCAGAAATTCCCCTAAATATGGGGCAAAAAGGCAGAAATTCCCTATATGTTAAAGCAAAAAGACAGAAATTATCTTTATTTTGGGGCAAAACTCAGAAATTCCACTTGTTTTGAGCAAAATTCCAGAAATTTCCCTTATTTTGGGGCAACATTGCAGAAATTTCACTTATTTCATGGAAAAAAAGAAGTTTTCTTATTTTGAAGCAAAAAGGCAGAAATTCCTAATATTTTGTGGCAAAAATGCAGAAATTCCCCTTATTTTGAGGTAAAAAGGCTGAAATTCCCCTTATTTGAGGGAAAAAAGGCAGAAATTTCCCTTATTTTGAGGCAAAACTGCAGAAATTTCATTTAATTCAGGGTAATAAGTCAGAATTTTTCCTTATTTGGGAGCAAAAAAGACAGGAATTCTTTTTGTTTTGGGAGAAAAAGACAGAAATTCCAATTATTTAGAGGCAAAAAAGCAGAAATTCCCCTTATTTTGGAGCAAAAATGAAGAAATTTCCCTTTTTAATGGCAAAAAGGTATGCATACTTCTTATTTTCAGGCAAAAAGGCAGAAATTCCCTGTATTTTGGAGCAAAATTGCAGAAATTTCCCTAATTGTGGGGCAAAAAGGCAGAAATTCTCTATATGTTGGGGCAAAAAGACAGAAAATCTTCTTATTTTGGGGCAAAACTCAGAAATTCCACTTATTTTGGGGCAAAATTCCAGAAATTTCCCTTATTTTAGGGAAAAATTGCAGAAATTTCCCTTATTTTGGGGCAAAATTGGAGAAATTTCACTTATTTTGGGGCAAAATTGCAGAAATTTCACTTATTTCAGGGAAAAAAGGCAGAAATTTTCCTTATTTTGGGGCAAAAAAGACAGGAATTTTCTATGTTTTGGGGGAAAAAACCAAAAATTCCACTTATTTAGAGGCAAAAAAGCAGAAATTCCCCTTATTTTGGAGCAAAAATGAAGAAATTTCCCTTTTTTATGGCAAAAAGTTATGCATTCTTCTTATTTTCGGGCAAAAAGGCCGAAATTCCCCGTATTTTGGAGTAAAATTGCAAAAATTCCCCTAGTTGTGGGGAAAAAAGGGAGAAATTCCCTATATGTTGGGGCAAAAATTCAGAAATTCTTCTTATTTTGGGGACAAAACTCAAAAATTCCACTTATTTTAGGGCAAAATTCCAGAAATTTTCTTTATTTTGGGGCAAAATTGCAGAAATTTTCCTTATTTTGGGGCAAAATTGGAGAAATTTCACTTATTTTGGGGCAAAATTGCAGAAATTTTACTTATTTCAGGGAAAAAAGGCAGAAATTTTCCTTATTTGGGGGCAAAAAAGAAAGGAATTCCTTTTGTTTTCGGGGAAAAAGACAGAAATTCCACTTATTTAGAGGCAAAAAGGCAGAAATTCCTCTTATTTTGGAGCAAAAATGAAGACATTTCCCTTTTTTATGGCAAAAAGGTATGCATTCTCCTTATTTTCGGGCAAAAGGGGAGAAATTCCCCGTATTTTGGAGCAAAATTGCAGAAATTCCCTTAATTGTGGAACAAAAAGTCAGAAATTCCCTATATGTTCGGGCAAAAAGACAGAAATTCTTCTTATTTTGCGGAAAAACTCAGAAATTCCACTTATTTTGGGGCAAATTTTCAGGAATTTCCCTTCTTTTGGGGCAAAATTGCAGAAATTTCACTTATTTGGGGGCAAATTGCAGAAATTTCACTTATTTTGGGGCAAAATTGCAGAAATTTCACTTATTTCAGGGAAAAAAGGCAGAAATTTTTCTAATTTTGGGGGCCAAAAGGCAGAAATTCCTAATATTTTGTGGCAAAAAGGCAGAAATTCTACTTATTTTGAGGTAAAAACGCTGAAATTCCCCTTATTTGGGGGCAAAAAGGCAGAAATTTCCTTCATTTTGGGGCAAAATTGCAGAATTTTAACTTACTTCAGGGTAATAAGTCAGAGATTTTTTTATTTTGGGGCCAAAAAGACAGAAATTCCCTTTGTTTTGTGGGAAAAAGACAGAAATTCCACTTATTTAGAGGCAAAAAAGCAGAAATTCCCCTTATTTTGGAGCAAAAATGAAGAAATTTCCCTTTTTTATGGCAAAAAGGTATGCATATTTCTTATTTTCGGGCAAAAAGGCAGAAATTCCCCGTGTTTTGGAGCAAAATTGCAGAAATTCCTTTAAATATGAGGCAAAATGTCAGAAATTCCCTATATGTTAGTTCAAATAGACAGAAATTCTCTTTATTTTGTGGCAAAACTCAGAAATTCCACTTATTTTGGGGCAAATATACAGAAATTTCCTTTATTTTGGGGCAAAATTGCAGAAATTTCACTTATTTTGGGGCAAAATTGCAGAAATTTCACTTATTTCAGGGAAAAAAGGCAGAAATTATCCTTATTTTGGGGCAAAAAGCAGAAATTCCTAATATTTGTGGCAAAAATGCAGAAATTCCCTTTATTTTGAGGTAAAAATACTGAAATTCCCCTTATTTGGGGGCAAAAAGGGAGAAATTTCCCATATTTTGGGGAAAAATTGCAGAAATTTCACTTACTTTTGGGTAATAAGTCAGAATTATTTCTTATTTTGGGGCAAAAAAAACAGAAATTTTCTCTGTTTTGGGGGAAAATACAGAAATTACACTTAGAGGCACAAAGAAGAAATTCCCCGTATTTTGGAGCAAAAATCAAGAAATTTCCATTTTTTATGGCAAAAAGGTATGCATTCTTCTTATTTTCGGGCAAAAAGGAAGAAATTCCCCATATTTTGGAGCAAAATTGCAGAAATTCCCCTAATTGTAGGGCAAAAAGGCAGAAATTGCCTATATGTTGAGGCAAAAAGACAGAAATTCTCCTTATTTTGGGGCAAAACTCAGAAATTCCACTTATTTTGGGGCAAAATTCCAGAAATTTCCCTTATTTTGGGGCAAAATTGCAGAAATTTCACTTATTTCAGGGTAATAAGTCAGAAATTTTTCTTATTTTGGGGCAAAAAAACATGAATAACCTTTGTTTTGAGGGAAAAAGACAGATATTCCACTTATTTAGAGGCAAAAAAGCAGAAATTCCCTATATTTTGGAGCAAAAATGAAGAAATTTCCCTATTTTATGGCAAAAGGTATGCATTCTTCTTATTTTCGGGCAAAAAGGCCGAAATTCCCTGTATTTTGGAGCAAAATTGCAGAAATTCCCCTAGTTGTGGGGCAAAAAGGGAGAAATTCCCTATATGTTGGGGCAAAAATTCAGAAATTCTTCTTATTTTGGGGCAAAAATCAAAAATTCCACTTATTTTAGGGCAAAATTCCAGAAATTTTCTTTATTTTGGGGCAAAATTGCAGAAATTTTCCTTATTTTGGGGCAAAATTGGAGAAATTTCACTTATTTTGGGGCAAAATTGCAGAAATTTTACTTATTTCAGGGAAAAAAGGCAGAAATTTTCCTTATTTGGGGGCAAAAAAGAAAGGAATTCCTTTTATTTTGGGGGAAAAAGACAGAAATTCCACTTATTTAGAGGCAAAAAGGCAGAAATTCCTCTTATTTTAGAGCAAAAATGAAGACATTTCCCTTTTTTATGGCAAAAAGGTATGCATTCTCCTTATTTTCGGGCAAAAGGGGAGAAATTCCCCGTATTTTGGAGCAAAATTGCAGAAATTCCCTTAATTGTGGGACAAAAAGTCAGAAATTCCTTATATGTTCGGGCAAAAAGACAGAAATTCTTCTTATTTTGCGGCAAAACTCAGAAATTCCACTTATTTTGGGGCAAATTTCCAGGAATTTCCCTTCTTTTGGGGCAAAATTGCAGAAATTTCACTTATTTGGGGGCAAATTGCAGAAATTTCACTTATTTTGGGGCAAAATTGCAGAAATTTCACTTATTTCAGGGAAAAAAGGCAGAAATTTTTCTAATTTTGGGGGCAAAAAGGCAGAAATTCCTAATATTTTGTGGCAAAAAGGCAGAAATTCTACTTATTTTGAGGTAAAAACGCTGAAATTCCCCTTATTTGGGGGCAAAAAGGCAAAAATTTCCTATATTTTGGGGCAAAATTGCAGAATTTTAACTTACTTCAGGGTAATAAGTCAGAGATTTTTTTATTTTGGGGCCAAAAAGACAGAAATTCCCTTTGTTTTGGGGGGAAAAGACAGAAATTCCACTTATTTAGAGGCAAAAAAGCAGAAATTTCCCTTATTTTGGAACAAAAATGAAGAAATTTCCCTTTTTTATGGCAAAAAAGGTATGCATATTTCTTATTTTCGGGCAAAAAGGCAGAAATTCCCCGTATTTTGGAGCAAAATTGCAGAAATTCCTTTAAATATGGGGCAAAATATCAGAAATTCCCTATATGTTAGGGCAAATAGTCAGAAATTCTCTTTATTTTGTGGCAAAATTCAGAAATTCCACTTATTTTGGGGCAAATATACAGAAATTTCCTTTATTTTGGGGCAAAATTGCAGAAATTTCACTTATTTTGGGGCAAAATTGCAGAAATTTCACTTATTTCAGGGAAAAAAGGCAGAAATTATCCTTATTTTGGGGCAAAAAGCAGAAATTCCTAATATTTGTGGCAAAAATGCAGAAATTCCCCTTATTTTGAGGTAAAAAGGCTGAAATTCCCCTTATTTGGGGGCAAAAAGGGAGAAATTTCCCATATTTTGGGGAAAAATTGCAGAAATTTCACTTACTTTAGGGTAATAAGTCAGAATTATTTCTTATTTTGGGGCAAAAAAACCAGAAATTTTCTTTGTTTTGGGGGAAAAAGACAGAAATTCCACTTAGAGGCAAAAAGCAGAAATTCCCCTTATTTTGGAGCAAAAATCAAGAAATTTCCATTTTTTATGGCAAAAAGGTATGCATTCTTCTTATTTTCGGGCAAAAAGGCAGAAATTCCCCATATTTTGAAGCAAAATTGCAGAAATTCCCCTAATTGTAGGGCAAAAAGGCAGAAATTGCCTATATGTTGAGGCAAAAAGACAGAAATTCTCCTTATTTTGGGGCAAAACTCAGAAATTCCACTTATTTTGGGGCAAAATTCCAGAAATTTCCCTTATTTTGGGGCAAAATTGCAGAAATTTCACTTATTTCAGGGTAATAAGTCAGAAATTTTTCTTATTTTGGGGCAAAAAAACATGAATAACCTTTGTTTTGAGGGAAAAAGACAGATATTCCACTTATTTAGAGGCAAAAAAGCAGAAATTCCCTATATTTTGGAGCAAAAATGAAGAAATTTCCCTATTTTATGGCAAAAGGTATGCATTCTTCTTATTTTCAGGCAAAAAGGCAGAAATTCCCTGTATTTTGGAGCAAAATTGCAGAAATTCCCCTAGTTGTGGGGCAAAAAGGGAGAAATTCCCTATATGTTGGGGCAAAAATTCAGAAATTCTTCTTATTTTGGGGCAAAAATCAAAAATTCCACTTATTTTAGGGCAAAATTCCAGAAATTTTCTTTATTTTGGGGCAAAATTGCAGAAATTTTCCTTATTTTGGGGCAAAATTGGAGAAATTTCACTTATTTTGGGGCAAAATTGCAGAAATTTTACTTATTTCAGGGAAAAAAGGCAGAAATTTTCCTTATTTGGGGGCAAAAAAGAAAGGAATTCCTTTTATTTTGGGGGAAAAAGACAGAAATTCCACTTATTTAGAGGCAAAAAGGCAGAAATTCCTCTTATTTTAGAGCAAAAATGAAGACATTTCCCTTTTTTATGGCAAAAAGGTATGCATTCTCCTTATTTTCGGGCAAAAGGGGAGAAATTCCCCGTATTTTGGAGCAAAATTGCAGAAATTCCCTTAATTGTGGGACAAAAAGTCAGAAATTCCTTATATGTTCGGGCAAAAAGACAGAAATTCTTCTTATTTTGCGGCAAAACTCAGAAATTCCACTTATTTTGGGGCAAATTTCCAGGAATTTCCCTTCTTTTGGGGCAAAATTGCAGAAATTTCACTTATTTGGGGGCAAATTGCAGAAATTTCACTTATTTTGGGGCAAAATTGCAGAAATTTCACTTATTTCAGGGAAAAAAGGCAGAAATTTTTCTAATTTTGGGGGCAAAAAGGCAGAAATTCCTAATATTTTGTGGCAAAAAGGCAGAAATTCTACTTATTTTGAGGTAAAAACGCTGAAATTCCCCTTATTTGGGGGCAAAAAGGCAAAAATTTCCTATATTTTGGGGCAAAATTGCAGAATTTTAACTTACTTCAGGGTAATAAGTCAGAGATTTTTTTATTTTGGGGCCAAAAAGACAGAAATTCCCTTTGTTTTGGGGGGAAAAGACAGAAATTCCACTTATTTAGAGGCAAAAAAGCAGAAATTTCCCTTATTTTGGAACAAAAATGAAGAAATTTCCCTTTTTTATGGCAAAAAAGGTATGCATATTTCTTATTTTCGGGCAAAAAGGCAGAAATTCCCCGTATTTTGGAGCAAAATTGCAGAAATTCCTTTAAATATGGGGCAAAATATCAGAAATTCCCTATATGTTAGGGCAAATAGTCAGAAATTCTCTTTATTTTGTGGCAAAATTCAGAAATTCCACTTATTTTGGGGCAAATATACAGAAATTTCCTTTATTTTGGGGCAAAATTGCAGAAATTTCACTTATTTTGGGGCAAAATTGCAGAAATTTCACTTATTTCAGGGAAAAAAGGCAGAAATTATCCTTATTTTGGGGCAAAAAGCAGAAATTCCTAATATTTGTGGCAAAAATGCAGAAATTCCCCTTATTTTGAGGTAAAAAGGCTGAAATTCCCCTTATTTGGGGGCAAAAAGGGAGAAATTTCCCATATTTTGGGGAAAAATTGCAGAAATTTCACTTACTTTAGGGTAATAAGTCAGAATTATTTCTTATTTTGGGGCAAAAAAACCAGAAATTTTCTTTGTTTTGGGGGAAAAAGACAGAAATTCCACTTAGAGGCAAAAAGCAGAAATTCCCCTTATTTTGGAGCAAAAATCAAGAAATTTCCATTTTTTATGGCAAAAAGGTATGCATTCTTCTTATTTTCGGGCAAAAAGGCAGAAATTCCCCATATTTTGAAGCAAAATTGCAGAAATTCCCCTAATTGTAGGGCAAAAAGGCAGAAATTGCCTATATGTTGAGGCAAAAAGACAGAAATTCTCCTTATTTTGGGGCAAAACTCAGAAATTCCACTTATTTTGGGGCAAAATTCCAGAAATTTCCCTTATTTTGGGGCAAAATTGCAGAAATTTCACTTATTTTGGGGCAAAATTGCAGAAATTTCACTTATTTCAGGGAAAAAAAGCAGAAGTTTCTTTATTTTGAAGCAAAAAGGCAGAAATTCCTAATATTTTGTGGCAAAAATGCAGAAATTCTTCTTATTTTGAGGTAAAAATGCTGAAATTCCCCTTATTTGGGGGGAAAAAGGCAGAAATTTCCCTTATTTTGGGGCAAAATTGCAGAAATTTCACTTATTTCAGGGTAATGTCAGAAATTTTTCTTATTTTGGGGCAAAAAAACATGAATAACCTTTGTTTTGAGGGAAAAAGACAGATATTCCACTTATTTAGAGGCAAAAAAGCAGAAATTCCCTATATTTTGGAGCAAAAATGAAGAAATTTCCCTATTTTATGGCAAAAGGTATGCATTCTTTTTATTTTCAGGCAAAAAGGCAGAAATTCCCTGTATTTTGGAGCAAAATTGCAGAAATTTCCCTAATTGTGGGGCAAAAGGGCAGAAATTCTCTATATGTTGGGGCAAAAAGACAGAAAATCTTATTTTGGGGCAAAACTCAGAAATTCCACTTATTTCGGGGCAAAATTCCAGAAATTTCCCTTGTTTTAGGGAAAAATTGCAGAAATTTCCCTTATTTTGGGGCAAAATTGGAGAAATTTCACTTATTTTGGGGCAAAATTGCAGAAATTTCACTTATTTCAGGGAAAAAAGGCAGAAATTTTCTTTATTTTGGGGCAAAAAAGACAGGAATTTTCTATGTTTTGGGGGAAAAAAACAAAAATTCCACTTATTTAGAGGCAAAAAAGCAGAAATTCCCCTTATTTTGGAGCAAAAATGAAGAAATTTCCCTTTTTTATGGCAAAAAGTTATGCATTCTTCTTATTTTCGGGCAAAAAGGCCGAAATTCCCCGTATTTTGGAGTAAAATTGCAGAAATTACCCTAGTTGTGGGGCAAAAAGGGAGAAATTCCCTATATGTTGGGGCAAAAATTCAGAAATTCTTCTTATTTTGGGGTAAAACTCAAAAATTCCACTTATTTTGGGGCAAAATTCCAAAAATTTTCTTTATTTTGGGGCAAAATTGCAGAAATTTTCCTTATTTTGGGGCAAAATTGGAGAAATTTCACTTATTTTGGGGCAAAATTGCAGAAATTTTACTTATTTCAGGGAAAAAAGGCAGAAATTTTCCTTATTTGGGGGCAAAAAAGAAAGGAATTCCTTTTGTTTTGGGGGAAAAAGACAGAAATTCCACTTATTTAGAGGCAAAAAGGCAGAAATTCCTCTTATTTTGGAGCAAAAATGAAGACATTTCCCTTTTTTATGGCAAAAAGGTATGCATTCTCCTCATTTTCGGGCAAAAGGGGAGAAATTCCCCGTATTTTGGAGCAAAATTGCAGAAATTCTTTTAATTGTGGGACAAAAAGTCAGAAATTCCCTATATGTTCGGGCAAAAAGACAGAAATTCTTCTTATTTTGCGGCAAAACTCAGAAATTCCACTTATTTTGGGGCAAATTTCCAGGAATTTCCCTTCTTTTGGGGCAAAATTGCAGAAATTTCACTTATTTGGGGGCAAATTGCAGAAATTTCACTTATTTTGGGGCAAAATTGCAGAAATTTCACTTATTTCAGGGAAAAAAGGCAGAAATTTTTCTAATTTTGGGGGCCAAAAGGCAGAAATTCCTAATATTTTGTGGCAAAAAGGCAGAAATTCTACTTATTTTGAGGTAAAAACGCTGAAATTCCCCTTATTTGTGGGCAAAAAGGCAGAAATTTCCTATATTTTGGGGCAAAATTGCAGAATTTTAACTTACTTCAGTGTAATAAGTCAGAGATTTTTTTATTTTGGTGCCAAAAAGACAGAAATTCCCTTTGTTTTGGGGGGAAAAGACAGAAATTCCACTTATTTAGAGGCAAAAAAGCAGAAATTCCCCTTATTTTGGAGCAAAAATGAAGAAATTTCCCTTTTTTATGGCAAAATGGTATGCATATTTCTTATTTTCGGGCAAAAAGGCAGGAATTCCCCGTATTTTGGAGCAAAATTGCAGAAATTCCTTTAAATATGAGGCAAAATGTCAGAAATTCCCTATATGTTAGGGCAAATAGACAGAAATTCTCTTTATTTTGTGGCAAAACTCAGAAATTCCACTTATTTTGGGGCAAATATACAGAAATTTCCTTTATTTTGGGGCAAAATTGCAGAAATTTCACTTATTTTGGGGCAAAATTGCAGAAATTTCACTTATTTCAGGGAAAAAAGGCAGAAATTATCCTTATTTTGGGGCAAAAAGCAGAAATTCCTAATATTTGTGGCAAAAATGCAGAAATTCCCCTTATTTTGAGGTAAAAATACTGAAATTCCCCTTATTTGGGGGCAAAAAGGGAGAAATTTCCCCTATTTTGGGGAAAAATTGCAGAAATTTCACTTACTTTAGGGTAATAAGTCAGATTATTTCTTATTTTGGGGCAAAAAAAACAGAAATTTTCTCTGTTTTGGGGGAAAATACAGAAATTCCACTTAGAGGCAAAAAGCAGAAATTCCCCTTATTTTGGAGCAAAAATAAAAAAATTTCCATTTTTTATGGCAAAAAGATATGCATTCTTCTTATTTTCGGGCAAAAAGGCAGAAATTCCCCATATTTTGGAGCAAAATTGCAGAAATTCCCCTAATTGTAGGGCAAAAAGACAGAAATTGCCTATATGTTGAGGCAAAAAGACAGAAATTCTCCTTATTTTGGGGCAAAACTCAGAAATTCCACTTATTTTGGGGCAAAATTCCAGAAATTTCCCTTATTTTGGGGCAAAATTGCAGAAATTTCACTTATTTTGGGGCAAAATTGCAGAAATTTCACTTATTTCAGGGAAAAAAAGCAGAAGTTTCTTTATTTTGAAGCAAAAAGGCAGAAATTCCTAATATTTTGTGGCAAAAATGCAGAAATTCTTCTTATTTTGAGGTAAAAATGCTGAAATTCCCCTTATTTTGGGGGAAAAAGGCAGAAATTTCCCTTATTTTAGGGCAAAATTGCAAAAATTTCACTTACTTCAGGGTAATAAGTCAGAATTTTTTCTTATTTTGGGGCAAAAAAGAAAGGAATTCCCTTTGTGTTGGGGGAAAAAGACAGAAATTCCACTTATTTAGAGGCAAAAAAGCAGAAATTCCCCTTATTTTGGAGCAAAAATGAAGAAATTTCCCTTTTTTATGGCAAAAAGGTATGCTTTCTTCTTATTTTCGGCCAAAAAGGCAGAAATTCCCCGTATTTTGGAGCAAAATTGCAGAAATTCCCCTAATTTTGGGGCAAAAGCAGAAATTCCCTATATGTTGGGGCAAAAAGACAGAAATTCCCTTTATTTTGGGGCAAAACTCAGAAATTCCACTTATTTTGGGGCAAAAAGGCAGAAATTTCCCTTATTTTGGGGCAAAATTGCAGAAATTTCACTTATTTCAGGGTAATGTCAGAAATTTTTCTTATTTTGGGGCAAAAAAACATGAATAACCTTTGTTTTGAGGGAAAAAGACAGATATTCCACTTATTTAGAGGCAAAAAAGCAGAAATTCCCCTTATTTTGGAGCAAAAATGAAGAAATTTCCCTTTTTTATGGCAAAAAGTTATGCATTCTTCTTATTTTCGGGCAAAAAGTCCGAAATTCCCCGTATTTTGGAGTAAAATTGCAGAAATTTCCCTAGTTGTGGGGCAAAAAGGGAGAAATTCCCTATATGTTGGGGCAAAAATTCAGAAATTCTTCTTATTTTGGGGCAAAACTCAAAAATTCCACTTATTTTGGGGCAAAATTCCAGAAATTTTCTTTATTTTGGGGCAAAATTGCAGAAATTTTCCTTATTTTGGGGCAAAATTGGAGAAATTTCACTTATTTTGGGGCAAAATTGCAGAAATTTTACTTATTTCAGGGAAAAAAGGCAGAAATTTTCCTTATTTGGGGGCAAAAAAAAAAGGAATTCCTTTTGTTTTGGGGGAAAAAGACAGAAATTCCACTTATTTAGAGGCAAAAAGGCAGAAATTCCTCTTATTTTGGAGCAAAAATGAAGACATTTTCCTTTTTTATGGCAAAAAGGTATGCATTCTCCTTATTTTCGGGCAAAAGGGGAGAAATTCCCCGTATTTTGGAGCAAAATTGCAGAAATTCCCTTAATTGTGGGACAAAAAGTCAGAAATTCCCTATATGTTCGGGCAAAAAGACAGAAATTCTTCTTATTTTGCGGCAAAACTCAGAAATTCCACTTATTTTGGGGCAAATTTCTAGGAATTTCCCTTCTTTTGGGGCAAAATTGCAGAAATTTCACTTATTTGGGGGCAAATTGCAGAAATTTCACTTATTTTGGGGCAAAATTGCAGAAATTTCACTTATTTCAGGGAAAAAAGGAAGAAATTTTTCTAATTTTGGGGGCAAAAAGGCAGAAATTCCTAATATTTTGTAGCAAAAAGGCAGAAATTCTACTTATTTTGAGGTAAAAACGCTGAAATTCCCCTTATTTGAGGGCAAAAAGGCAGAAATTTCCTTTATTTTGTGGCAAAATTGCAGATTTTAACTTACTTCAGGGTAATAAGTCAGAGATTTTTTTATTTTGGGGCCAAAAACAGAAATTCCCTTTGTTTTTGGGGGAAAAGACAGAAATTCCACTTATTTAGAGGCAAAAAAGCAGAAATTCCCCTTATTTTGGAGCAAAAATGAAGAAATTTCCCTTTTTTATGGCAAAAAGGTATGCATATTTCTTATTTTCGGGCAAAAAGGCAGAAATTCCCCGTATTTTGGAGCAAAATTGCAGAAATTCCTTTAAATATGGGGCAAAATGTCAGAAATTCCCTATATGTTGGGGCAAAAAGACAGAAATTCTCCTTATTTTAGGGCAAAACTCAGAAATTCCACTTATTTAGGGGCAAAAATCCAGAAATTTTCTTTATTTTGGGGCAAAATTGCAGAAATTTCCATTATTTTGGGGCAAAA